>NC_137959.1:36733857-37063516 GCF_963924665.1 Micromys minutus | reverse complement strand
GGTGCTTTGTGGTAATAAATGAGAAGCTTGTAACTGACAGCCTGTTCTCCTTGCGGAGGGATGAGCAGACAACACAGATTAACACGAGGGAGAAATACGCATTGTCCATCTAGATTCATATTAGCATATTAACTAACTTCTTTAGCGTATCCTGACATGAAGCCACTTCAAATCCAGTGGCCCTTGTTTTGTTTTTTTAACCCACTCTACTTAATTTATGAGTTACATAAAAATCAATTTGTGGTCTATCTGCCTTCACGTACTCTACCACGGGGGAGGGAATTGGAAAATTCCATCTCGGTGCGTCTCCGTGTCTCCTCAATGCGACTTCCCTTGTCTCACTGAGATCTTGCTAAATTGCACATGAGATCAGCCCTGGGCTCTGAGGACTTCTAAACATCAAGTTGCAGAAAAGTGACACTTCACCAATTTAAGTGATAAGTTTTCAAATTGTGAAGCATCTAATTGCAACAATAAATTCACCTTGCTTTCCTATATGGCCAGACATCTGTATCTTTAACAAACAAAAGTGGCAGTTTTAAAACAATTAGACTGAAAAAAAAAACCCTAATGAATACAAATCACTGTCTCTACAGACTGTACAGGACTGTGGATATGTGCCCTGCTGTGTATCTACACCTCACAGCACGGAGAAGACACAGACACTCCACTCCTAGAATGGACTTGTCCCCCAAGTCTCCCACTTCCCCCTCTGCTTTCTGGAATGAAGACCATTTTATGAATCGCGAATCTAGAGAAAACCTTCAAGCCTCAATGTGAGTACCATGGACTTAATTACATCACCACAGCTTGCTTCTCCTTTGGGGAAGGAAAGTGGTCTCCATACTGTTTCTCAGTACAATCGGATAGAGAGCCGGGTCATTTAACACTATCAAGCCATGACATTGGCCCCAAATAGCCCTCGCCTTTCTGGCATGCCCGTGTGCTCTGAAGAACCTCCCACATATCTAAAGAGCAAGGATAAGGAGAAAGAGGATTGAGGAGTGGTTAAAAAAAAAAAAAAGCCTGAGTTGTTGGGTAAGGTGGGGGGCCCTTTGCCTCTCATGGGGAGAGGAGGCTACTGTTGAAACCCCAAGTTTTCAAGACAGAAATTGGAAGATGAACTTCCAAACTAGCTCTGAGTTGGCTCGTCCATTCCGGGAGACTGTGGAAGGCTGCTTGACTGGACTCCATTCCCAGCTTCTCCACCCACTTCAGAACCCACCAAGTACAGAAGGTGAGGTCCCACAGCCACCAGAGCGACTTCTCCCTGGGTCTGTCCGTGGGAACATTCTGTGTGAATGACTGAAACTATCGCGTGCTGGGTGAGCAGGCCTGGCGCTTAAGGCTCCACACAGCATGAAATATCTTCTAGTAGGTTTCCAATTCATGCAAACCTGTTTGAAGGTGGTTCAGTGCCGAACCCATCATCGGGATAAAAGTATAACGCATGGAGCCACACCCCTCCATGCCTGTCTGGCACTGGGGGCGCTTGCTTGGTTCTCCTTAAGGCTTGCTGACTATCCATAGTCAACTTACCTTTGCAGTAACAAGGCACTAACAAAGACCATTCAATCAAACCATAAAGCAAATGCAGGCTAACCATGCTGGGGGTGGAGTGCATGGCTGGAAATGAAAAGTTCTAATGAACAGAGACCTGGACCTGCCTGCTGAAGGCTAGCACCTTCAACCCGGGCTTGGGCTGTGGATCTTACCAAGTTCTAAGTGTGACAAGTTAAGAGCATCACTAATGGAGTCGATAGGTATGACTGAGGAAGAACCCTAGAGGGAAAAGCCACAGTGGATAGAGAAGGCGATAGGGGTGTAGATGCTGGTGACACCCACTGAGACCCAAGCACCGAGCTCATCTCGACCCTCCTCCCCTCACAAAGACTCTAGGGATGAGGAACTTTAACTCCAAACAGTTTGAAGAATTGGAAACGGAAGGTTCAATGGCTTCATTCAGTGTTTGGTCAGAGGTCACATAAGCAGGTTCTAATGAAGCTCGGACCTGGAGCTGACCTATGAATACTTGACACCCTAGTGTGAGAAGTCACAGTGACTTTGGGAACATGGGGACCCTGAGACATGGGACCTGCCATGAGCCCAGCATATACAGGCCATGGGTAGAAGAGCAGTAAGAATAATCTGATGGGCAAGGTGCCCGTGTCCTAATGGTTGAGAACGGTCGATACCCACACACAATGTGCACCTCATTTCATTCCTTGGAAGAGCCGAGGCAGACGTGCTGGAAGGCATAGGGCACAATGTGACATGCTCACACCCCGGACAGGTCTGGAGACAGCCTCCTGAAACCGCCCTGGGGGCCCCAGAGGCCCTGAGGTCTCCAGGGCTTGTCACTCACGTACCGAATACACTTAGTCTAATTGGATATTATTCTTTCTTTATGAAGCCAAGCAGGTTGTTACCTGGTTCCTGGATGAGACATTTGCAGCTTCCTTTTGCAATTACATCTCCTCAGTATTTGTCATGGAACAGAAGTAAAATTTCTGTTTCTGGTCCCTGATGTCATCTTTTCTTCTGTTTAAAACAGAGGGGCTACGCCAGGTCTCCCACGCAACCCCCATTCCATTTGCAAGCTTTTTCCACCCTCTACCAAAAAAAAAAAAAAAAATTCCTGCAAAATCTAACCAATTATTTTCTCAGTCACATTAAAAATGGATGCCACTTCCATTGACATGTGACAGATAGAAATGTCTGCTCACATTCGTCCCAGTTCTTGGGTTCATTAGGGCACATAGTAGGGCTATATTCTCCTGTTCTTTCAGGGTCAATCTGCCCACAGATTTTCTCCACCTACGGAAGTGTGGTGGAAACAAAAGAAACTAGTCTTCCATGTTCCCTTCCTAGTGCGACAGAAACAACAGAGACGTGTCAGAGATTAATATGAGGGTCAGTCTAGATCTGTGACAGAACTTAAAAAGCAAAAGATCTGTGCCTGCCTTCTGCTCAAATATCCTGTTGAAAAGCAAGACTGGGGGGGGGGCACTGTGTGTGTGTGATGAGTGTGTGTGTGTATCTGTGTGTGTGTCTGTGTGTGTGATGAATGAGTATGTGTGTCTGTGTGTGTGTGTATTTGTGTGTGTGATGAGTGTGTGTGTGTGTGTGTGAAGTCACAAAGATCTGGGTCTGTCCCTAGAGGTCCACCATTGTGTCACAACTCTTTGTCATCAGGCAAGCTTCTCTTTTGCCTCCTAATGCTACAGGATTGCTCATGAGTCATGTGTTTTAAACCGCCTGTGCTTTGCGGACACAAACATGTTGGGTGCCCTCTGTCTTGTATTTAAACTAGAACTGCATCAAGAGAGAATGCCTCTGGGAAACTCACCAGGAGAGGGCTGGAATAGGTGGAGGCATCCTTCTCTACAAAATTCCAATCCAGATAAAGTGAGCCTGCGAGAATCATGGAAGGATTCATGACTCCATTTTGCCCTGGCAAATCGCACCGTTCTTGAGACCTGCGTGCTTCTAGAATTGTAGTTACCATGTCCTCGTTCATCGTTTCCTACCAGAATCAACCACCACCCTCTCCCTTCAAAGTGAGAGCTCAGTCTTCTTTTCCAGGCAGTGAGCCTGACTCTGGCAACAGTTTCTGACTAACAAAACAAAAAACAAAACAAAAATCAGCCAGCTAACTGGTCTGCAGCCACACCGGATGCTGGCCTCTGGAATAAGGTTGGGACGGGGCAGGGATGCCTTCTGTCAGGCTGTCCTTCAGTCGACCTCCCTGACCTTTTCAAAAGGGACCGATAAATAAATAAGATCAAATACATACAGTCAACTATTATTATGTGCTGGGAACATAAACAACTAACCAGTGGTATCCGTCACAAATGGAGTTCAGAGAGGTCAGATGCCTGTAAAGGATTGAGCCTGGGTTTAAACTGTACTCTTCAGCTGTTGTATGACCTCACCTCCACCACAACACCAAACAACTCTTTTCTTATGCCTTTTTCCTACTGTGCTCACCTCTCCTGGATGACACTAACTCCAGGAGAGCCTAGGTTCCTTCCTGGTTCCCCAGAAGCCACTTGTGTTTTCCATGGGCACCCTCAATTCTCCCATCTGCATCCCCACACGCACCCTCAACTCTCCAGAAACTTCTCACCATACTTTTGCTAACAGAACCAGATCCCCGCCTCCAGGCATAGCCTAGCTCTCGATCTTTCCAAGTTCTCAGGTTGCCACTGTGTTCATGGATTCTGAACACAGGTCTCAAAGGTGTAGTTGCAAGAGCATTATCTGCCCACAGCTTTGGAGCCTTCTGGATGCCTGGTTATTTACTGGGCTGTGTCCTCCTATCTGCCTGGCCTCTCCTGCACCGAGGCTCACATGTCACCTCCCCCAGACAAACCTCCCACTCCCAAAAAACGTGACATGGACAGTGCTGAGAGCAAAGGAGGCTCCTAGGACAGATGTAATGAAGAAATGAATAGATAAAAAAGTGGATGGATAAATGGATGGATGGAAGGGACAAACTCCTAGTGTCATGTCTGGGGACTTCCTGTCACATGGGACCCACACAACAGCCACAAGAAGATTCTTTCTGAGCAGTGCTCCTGAAGACTAAAGGAACATTTGCCTCATGAGAACTAGATTCATAGTCTCTGTCCTTCCTATCAAGTGGTACAAGGGTCAGAACCAAAAATAAATCCATCAGTCCTGCAGTTTCTCAGTTGGAATATCCAAACTATCTTTAATCAAACTCTAGAGGCTCGAATTGTCTACAGTTCTAGAAATGCCTCCAGTTACTATGGATTTATCAGTGAAGAGACTGAAAGAAGTAAAATTTGTTTCATAGTTAAAGTCAGGGCCATTTTATCCCAGATGTACTTAAATCACTTAGTGCTTAAGAGAATCTTTAACGATAAATATAGTAAATTTGGTAGCAGGATAGATTAACTACAAAGGAAAATTAACACTGCCTTAGAGAAAAGAGATAATGTATTAAACCAATGATAGGCTACTTATGAGAATTATAACAGGGTAGACCTAACATTTTAAACAGATATTAGAGAGAAGGAAATAGCCTTTATCCCCTTCTGAAATACAATTGAATTTACATTGATTAAGGAGGGGAGGGGGGAATATCTAAGACTGTATAAAGTCTTACACTAAAAACCCTAAAATGTGCCCCAGAAAAGACTCATTCTGGTGTCTAAGTAGCATCATTAGACCTCCAGGCAGAAAATACACAGGGCTTCTTCATTCCCCCATGAGCGTGCGTGCACGGAGTTGCGTGCAAAGATGAATGGATGTTCTCTTTCCAAGGAGACAAGCAATGGGGATCAAGTTTGCAGGGCTTTGTCGTTAGCACTGTTTGCATTCTCCAAAGCAAACTGACAGTCTCATGATGCAGCACATTAAAAAAACCCTCGGTGCTATCGACTGCCTGAAGCCGGTGCTTCCCCGTTAAATACAGCACAGCTCAATTAACAGCTCTTCAATACGCGATTTAATTTTTCTTTCATCTTGATCCACAGCCTGGCTCGAAATGAGGAATGCGGGGATGGATGTACTTTGAATATTGAAGCCGGTCTTTATAAATAAACCTATCACACTTGTAATGATTTCTGTCATGAAATGACAGAACACATGAAGCTTGGCGCCTGCCACTTCAGCCCACACACCATTGCCCTAACACTGCCAGAAAACAAGCCCCCAGCACACACACACACACACACACACACACACACACACACACACACTTTGACTTTCCTCTAACAGTCCCCTCCCACCCCAGTCACCTCTCAATAGCATCCTGCTATTTTAGAAAAGTTTATCTTTCTACTTTTGTTCCTTAACCTAGGTGACAAAATGTTCAGAATGGAGAAAATTAGTATTCTGCTATGTGTGTGTAAGGTGAGGCATGCAACTTATAAATGAATTATGAGGGTCTTAGCCTTGGAACAACATGCATATTTCATCATAAATGCGATCCACAACTTCGTTCCACATACAGTATTTATTCTTATATGTGATTACTCTATGCTTTTTTTTTTTTTTTTAGGTCTTGCAAGTGCTTACTTTCATAAGCAAATCCAACAGCTTCTTTTAACCTGTGCCACACAAAACCGAGAGTACAAAGGAACGCTCCACTGGCCTCACAAGTCTGCCCTACCCCATGGATGTTCTCGATGGACGCAGTGAATCCAACAAGGTCTCAAAGGCACACGACTTGGTATTCAAAACGCTCTTTGTGCTGCTGCCTGTCAAACAGGGTGGTGTTTCACCTTGGCAGGATGCAATTCCTTATGTTTAAACACATCCATAAGGAAAGACTAAACGCCAGCCAAAGCTGGGCACTTGGAAGTGCACAGCGCTGGGTTTCTGAGCTTATGCCCAGAAAAGAAGACGAAGCTGTCCCTAGCACAAGACAAAGCCATTCACGTGGCCAGGCTGAAGCCCACACCCTTTCCAGTACACTCTATCATAATGTCATCATCACACCGCGACGACAGACTTCATAAAGACTAGTTTTGTTGATGTGCACATTATCATTTAAAACCTATTTAAAATTTTCTCCAGATGTCTTCCATATCTGTCAACTCATTCACTGCCTCTTCGGCATGAAATAGGAAGCACACAGTAGAAAAATAGAAATCGGGGCTGGCCAGAGAGCCCGGCTACTAAAGCACTTCCTGAACAAGCGTGAGGCCCCGATCCACACATGTCAGTCTGGGTACAGTAGAATTCACTGGTAATTCCAGGACTGAGGTGGTAGATACAGGCAGATCCCTGGGCTAGCTGCCTGGTCAGGCGGGTCCTGATGCACACAGCTAAGGAGCAGTGCCAATGTTCAGCAACGTCCAGCTCTGGTCTCTGGGCTCCATACACACTAACACTCGTGCACACATAACACCCTTGGCACCCACACACATAGAAGAAGCGGCCCACCAAAGATGTGCCAAAGTGCATCAAAGAAGACATCCAAAATAGGAGCCATAAAACCACCTTCCATATTTTAAGTATACTCAATTCTTCTTTCCTCGGTGCCTGATGGCTACTTATTCAAGGGGGGTGAGGATAGCTGAACAAAAGCTTTCAGAGACCTTTTAATTGTCAGAGACAGAATACTTTAAGTTCACAGCCATTAACTACTCATTATTTCAAATACAAACATTAATTGGTATGTGGAGAAAAATCTGCAGCATTGCAAAACTTAAAATAAACATTACAAAGATATCATTTACAACTAATCTATATTTACCACTGAAATGAGCTTCAAACGGTATTTCCTCCTATTATGCTTTTATTGGCTACAGCACACAGTAAATGGGGTGTGTTATGCACAGCTTCCTAAACACCTAAATTTATAAAACCCAATTACATAAATTAATTAGGAATGAACGCACACATTTATGCCTTTGTTTGCAACTGTAACATATTAAACATGACAAAATTAATAAGCAGACCCTGAAAGGAAAAAAATGGTGTCATGTATTAATTTTCAATAGCAGATTTTTATGAGATTTAATTTGACTTCTTTGGTCCTAAGGGTCACACTTCTTAATAAATATGCAGTTCTGGCCATTTCATATATACATAAGAGCATGTTTTCATGGTTCCTAAAGGACTAAGAATGTATAAATTTAACACCATTTGTTTCCAGGTCTAGAGACAGAAGGGCAAAGCATTACTCAAATGCTATTTCTGTCTCGCTTCTCTCCTACTTTATTATCAAAGACAGATTTTGATAATTAGAGTGATTTGCTTTCACCTAGATTATCATAGGAAACATCCATTAACATAAGCTTAGTCTTAGTTCCACAGGGGAATAGAACATTGATATATGATCAAGCCAATCAGATGAACATAGCTGTAAACAGATATAAATGCAAGGATGTATACATATATGTGTGTGTGTGTGTTTCCCAAAATGCCCTCAAATATACTTTTAAAATAAAGTAATTAATTGCCTAATACATAATGTTTTTTTTTTTTTTTTTTTTTTTTTTGGTGTGGAGAATGCTAAAATAGTCTGATTTTGGAGAAGGAAAAAAAAAGCCAACCTAAAAACTAAACCATCTGCCCTTCATCTCCTGGTCAGTCCTGCTGCTAACGAGATGACTCTCGTGAGCCCAAAGGTGCCCAGGCCCGTAAGGAGTGTGGGTGTGAGCGCATGGGAACACAGCATCTACCTGTGACAGCAAAGCCGGCTCCTTCCACCCTTCATTTCCATCCTAGGAAACAAATGAGTCCTCTGGTTAGAGTATAGTGGGCCAGACATGGACCCAGGCTCCTTACCCTGCTCTCTCTTGAGGTGAGTCCCCCACTGAAAACGGAGCCTACCGCAGAATCCCCCACCTCACCACACAAAGTGACAGGGCCTCTCTCTGACAACTGAGTCTGACTTCACCTAGACGCTGAGAGGCATGAGACTGTGGGAGGAACAGCAGTCTACAGCCTTCTCCATCCCTGTTCATCAAGTCTGAGGCATTCCTGCTCCACAGGGCAACCTCCAACCCAAGAGAGCCAGATTTCCTCCCCTTCCTCTTCTTCTCTCCCTCCCCTCCACTCTACACTTCAGAGGACACGCCCTGGTGCATCTGACACCCCTTGCTCTGCCTTCTCTGCCCCCTGCTTCTGTAGGCTTTCGCCTCCATCACCTCCCACTAACAGCTTTCTCTCCACTACCCCCCCCCAGAGCCTTCTGCAGACCTAACTGCTAACCTGGACTGCCGGCACCACTCTCCCCCCACACCCTGTGCCCTTAGGCGAGGGATCTTTTTCCAGAGCACCCTCTCTGTCTGCAATGTGACTTTTCCCTTCCTTCTTTTTTGCCAGCTTACCAATCATTGGATATTTCCCCCTTCTGACTCTCCTCTTTCTGACTCGCCTCCTCCTTCAGACTCGCCTCCTCCTTCAGACTCTCCTCCTTCTGACACTCTTCCTCCTCCTTCTCTTCCTTCCTGACTATAGCAACAGCTATAATACATACAATTTAGATCCTTATAGGGAGAAACTTTTTTTCCAAGGATGCATTCATTTCTCTAAATACTTTTCTTTACCGTGCTTTGGTTAACCACAACTAAAAACATTGTTACACATAGAATCTCTGTCAGAGACCAAAGTTCTTGTTTGGCAAAAGGATGAGAAACCAGTTTCAAACACCTGATGATGCACTCCTGACATATGAGTGAAGAGTTTGGATGCAGAACTCAATAGTCAGTGGGAGGCGGGATTGTGATTGATTGGTGATGTCTGCCATAGACATGGGAAAGGTGAATTATGGTCATGTCATACCTGACAGTAATTAGAAAAGAGGCTGATTAATGAAATCTATGTAAGTGGCTCATCCATATTATGAAGAAAAAATAAAAATTAATGCTCATATTATTATGAACATTAGTTTGAAAGTTCCATGTGCTTCATATTGTTAAGAAAAATAGACACATACATCCATCAGTCATACAAATTCCAAACTTTAGCATCGGCCCCTTTAGGTTTCTCTGGCCTCAAGATCCAATACATGTGCATGCACACAAGGAGCTTTTCCCAGGTCCCCCTACTGTCTCTTAGCAAGAGTCAAAGCACTTCTATGCATGATGGACAACTTGTATATGTGCTGGCATGCCAGAATCATGTTCTAATTCTCCCCCACCACCCCTGACACCCTTGGGGGATGGGTACCAGCATATAAAGGCCAAGAGTTAACATACAGAGTCTCCACCAGTCACTCCCCACCTCATTTTCTGAGACAGGCTCTCTTGCTGAACTTGGAGCTCAGTGATTCTGCCAGACTGGCTGCTTCAAAAGTTCTGAAGATCGATCTATGGCCACAACCTCACTACCACCACTGGCCTACAAGTTCCTAATACACGCCATCAACCCCAGCTTTTATAGGGAAACTGGGGGATCCAGACTCAGCTTCCCTTGAGATTCTAGGGCAGGCAGTTTTCTGGCAGAGCTGTTCCATCTGTCCCCTTCCTTCTTCTAACACTCCCAACATCACTTGCTCCTGGACCATCTGATATATTCTAGGAATTCAGTGAGAAATGCAATTAAGTGGATTTTGGACAAAATGGCATATATATTGACATTTTGGACCCTTTTTAAAACAGGGGAGGTAGGACTGAGGTGGAGAACAGGGTGGGGCATAACAGTCAACCTTCTTGTATTTTGAGTTGAGTGAAATTTCCTTCCCAGTGAGACTGTATGTTTCAAACGTTAGAAGCTGAAATACGTCTTGTTACCAATATGTTCCAAGTAAAAATCTGATCTGAAAAACAATTCAACAACTATCCCAGTTCTTGGTGTGGTTATGACTAAGGTGCAGAAGTCTTTGTTATGGTTGAAGGCTTCTGATTTCAGACTGTCAGAAGAAATTCCCAGAGATGGGTTGGACAGGAAAAACCACAAGCAGCCAACGGTGACTCAAAAACAAAACCACAAGCAGCCTGGCTGGCATGGCCCAGCTTGCACCTCTTCCAGAAAGGATGGAAATGTTTTACTGATACTCATCACCTTCTTCAATATTTTTCAGCCTGACGCTAACCTGACTTTGTCAAACATTTCTCATTTCGTGTCTTTTTCTAACCAACGCTCTGGGCTTAGAATACAGTCAGAATAATCAGGTTCAAATCGTTAATACGGTCTTATTGTGCCTTCTCATGCTTTCAATATTTCTGTAAGCGTAATGACTTTTCCTTATGCCCTTGGCCTTTCCAACACTCTGTGTGACGATGATGCATTAATTTCCTGCTCAATAAGGAACCACCATTTCCAGACACACATCCAATCAGAGCTAAGACACTACTTCCCTACTTCAATAAGCTCAGGAGAAACAGATTTTGCTGTCACATTAACAGGTACATTTTAACATCTGATGATAAAGACACTGTATTTGGGAGTTTCTCAATAATCTCTCACTTCCCACCAAGAGTGGGCTAATGGGCATGCAACTAAAACCAGGCAACGATCAAAACAGCTTCTGGCCCAGTTTCCCTCATAATTGCTTCTGTGAATGGAGGGCTGCTGTCTGTTTGGAAGGTGAGAGTCAGTGTTTATCTTTCAATCCTGGGTTTCCCTTCTGTTTGCTGTCCCCTGTGCACTTAGACCCATGCACAAATAAAAGCGGAATGGTTGTTTAATTGCATGAATCAGATGTGGTGGTGCTACCTACCTTTGCAGAGTCAATGCATGCTGGCCGAGTGCTCCCATCTGGAGCACTGTACTGCCTAAAGGGCAGGTCCAGGATGGAACCAGTGATTCCCTGAACAAACAGACAGGCCCGTCTGGACAAAGGCCACTGTACAGGAAAATTAATCTAGCCCCTTTTGACAACAGAGCTCCCCTGGAGCCACACACGTTGAAGAGGGATCTCCCGGTCCATGGATTAACTATGAGACACCGTCGAGGAAGGGCAGGCCCCATGTGGTCACCTTAGAAGCCAAGTGCCTGAAAGAGGAGCTCAGCAATAATAAGGGCGGTAATGAAAACACCGAGACGGGCCGCGGTACATCATGTCGGCTGAGCAGGTCCAAGGTATTAGCTGTGCCCCACAGCAGCGCTGTGATGCAGACTAGATAGATCTCACTGTGAGCGGTGGGAAACTGAGGCTTGGGTTCCTTGCGCAAACCTTTTCGAGATAAGGAACTGACTCTGTATCTCAAAGGTCACCTGGAACTCAGACCAAACTTCCTCCTCGTCCTCTCCCCTCCGGAGTGCTGGGAGGACAGGCGTGTGCCAGTACACCAGGCTGCTCCTTTCTTTCTTCTGTTTGCACCCGCTCACCAACTCTGTCTGTCCATCCGTCCCACCTTCCATCCCTTCTTCCCTCCCTTCCTCTTTTTTCTCCTCCCTTTTTCCCTTTTACTTGATCTTTGGAGACAACCGGATATAAAGTGGCCCCAGGTGCGTGTGCGGAGCGAGTGGGACACAAATAAACCCAGCTCACCGGAGTCAGTCACAAGTCAGTCACGGGAAACTGATGAAGAGGAAACAAGATGGGAGAGATTCTGGGAAGCCTGCTATTGAGCTGGAGGGATGGCTGGCCATTAAGAGCATTTGCTGCTCTGACCCTCTGGGTCAGTGTTCACACCTGAAGGCCTGTACTGCTGTGGTCAGAAGGGTTAACTTGGTGGCAGAGCATTCCCCGCCTTGCCCTGCAGAGTCAGCTGAGTCAGAAGACTGTTAGCCATCACCCAAACTGTCCGATAACTGTGGACAGTCACCTGTGCCCTTGGTCGGGATACCACAGAAACGTGACTGTGCAGACTCTAACCTGTGTCCAGTCTACAAAGAAGAAGGTCAGCACACAGGAAAACTCTCCTTCAAACTTTCAAGTGAAAAAGAGGCCAAGCAAGGCCCCTGGCTTATCCTCACACAGATGGACTAACTAATAACAGAAGATTATGGGGCCAGAGGCCCCTCTGAAGCCCACATGAGCCCTGATGATGAGATCTTCAACTGGCCTCCAAAAAAAAAAAAAAAAAAAAAAAAAAAAGGATTAAAAATAAGTTAATTTTGGCTACTCTGTGGCCTTAAACACCTCCTAAGAAAGAATAAGCAGAATTCGAATGATGAGTTTGTTTCATTAACAATTCAAGCCTCAGATGTTATACCACATACCACAATGAGATGTTATTTGGACAATTATTCCTCAATAATGATTCTCTTCTTGAAAAAAAGCATATGTTGCCCAGATACAGGACAAGACCTTTTCCCACCCCTCACCCCCAGTATAAGCAGTGCCTATAAGCAGCAGAGAAAAACGTGCCTCTGCCCTTGAACACTGAGACCAAACCTGAAAAGATGAAGAACTGTATTTACCAAGTATGGAATGCTATCCCTCTCTGCAAGGAAGCTTCCCACCACTGTGATATATCCTTTTACACCCTTACTGCCCACATTTCCTGATTAAAGGAGCCTGCCAGATACCTTATTATCAAACTCATGAGTCTGGGAAAATTATTCAGGATACCGAGTAGTGTCCCAGGGAGACTATGGGATAATCTCGTTAGAAAAAGAAAAAGAAAAAAGAAAACTAATGGGATTATATTTCTCTTAGATTGTCAGTAAGATGCTGAACTCCATTGTAACCTCAACAAATAGCATCTGGATTTCATCCAGGTTTGCTCCGTAGTGCCCACGCCCACGGAACATGGCACACAGACAGAGGCGCTGACTGCTGGGAGGGTTCTGCCAATGGGACAGTGGCTTTACCTGACTCGTTTCCAGGTACACACTCCTTATGCTGGAGCCTAACTGCTTACTTTGATCTGTCCGACAAACTATACATCCATCTCGATACAGAGAACACTATTTCACAAACCTTGCAAGGCCCTGGTGTGTGGTCCAGGCAGCTGCAAGGTTCTGCTTTTTGCCTTACTACACACAACTTAACTTTAGTCATAATGTTAAGAATTGTTCCTCTTTAGTTTTGGTTGTTAATGTTCCCTATGAGGTTGTAGCTGAGGAGCCCTGACGGCCCACTTCTGAACTTATACTGGCCAGGAAAAAGCAGAGCAAGCTCTTAAGCCAAACCTACTGTCTTCCCTCAGATGGACGTTTTGAAGTGGACAGTGGTAGAAATCGCTGTCTCGCTAAAGCAAATGGCAAAACCCTCCGAGCCAACCAATCTCTGGATGGTTTTCTTTCCTGTCCTCTTCATCAAATGAGGGCAAAATCACCCCCAGCCATTTTCCCAAGTATACTCTCCATAGTAATCACAGTGTTTCTCTCTTACTTTCTCGTATGTTACATTACAGACGGTATCCACTCACATACAGAGCGAGCTCCAAGGATGCATGCTGTCATGAGATGGCTGACAGGCATGGGTCCTGGATCCTTCCTCGTTCTCTGTTATGTTTTATCCTAGCTCCTTATGCCGACCCTCCTCCGGGGCATTCTAACTGTTGCCCTTCTCCTTTGCCAACTTAGAAGCAGGTCTGTGCTTTAAAACACTCACAGCAGTTAGGGTGACCTCTGAGAAGAGATAATGGGGAACTTGGAGCTGGATAGGGAGAGGAACCATGATTAGATAATAAAGATGGCGGGTTTCCAAGAAGGAAAAAGAAGTGTTTGTTGCTCTTATAGAGAGTACTGGCGTTTGGTGCCCAGCACCTATACTGGGCAGCTCACAGACACCTGTAACTCTAGCTCCAGAGGATCCAGACACTTCTTCAGACTTCAGAACAACAGCCTACTGTGTGCAGAAGGAACTGGTGCCAAAAATTCCTGCTCCATCTTTCCAGTTCCAGCATGGACAGAAGTCTAGCCTTAGGAATCTCTTGGCTGATGCATGTAACTTAAGAGAGGAGGGATTAAGAATATATTATCTACTTCTTCCCTTGCCATCTCAAAGGACTGAAAATAGAAATTGGTTATATGTTGGCCACTGACCATTGGTGACATTTTTAGAGTCACTAGTCTTATAGATACATAATTAACTGCCCTGCTCAGGAAGGGTTCTGTCTGCCCATATTAATGTTTTTCCCTCCTGCCATTCATCAGCCCATCCCAGGGTCTGCTTAGTCTGTTGATGACCATTGGCACAGATGCCATCGGCTGGCAGATCAAGTCAGGAGGGAAGAGAGCTCTTGGGTCTACAATTCAGCCCAATCGAGACTTTACCCTTTGTACTTTTCATGGTGGTGTGGGGATGGCAGATGAACATGGGGCATAAAACAAGAATGACTGCTGAGGTCACTCTTGAAGTGGACAGGTGAGTGGCGTGTAGGACACTCAGACCTACACCCTGCAAGCCTCCAGTGAACAACGGCATGTCACAAGAGCAACAACTGGCATAGCATGAAGTCCCATGTGAGCTTCAGGTTCCCTCGGGATTCTGAGGGCCATCCTGCTGAAGTGATTATGGAGAAACTAAACAGAGCACCACCCACACTGCTTGGTCCATGGGGGCGGGGGAACGTGTGTACGGACATCATGTGGCTACTGCCTCTCATCTTCTACCCCTCGTCTTTAGCAATCAGTGCACGGGTAATGCAAGGGGCGTTTAATTACAGTCACAGAATGGGATGTAAATATTGGGAATATGGCGGTGCAGAAGTATATGGAGAGACATTTGAGAGGAAGGAGAGGGGGTGAGCTGGCAGCTGCTGGAAACATAGCTCAGAGGATGGAGATGCTAACCTCGTGAGCCTAAAAAGTAGAGTTCAATCCCCACACCGCATGAAAGGAGAGGACCAGCTCCTAAAAGCTCTATTGTGCTGTAGTGCAGGTTCGGACAAATACTAGTGATAAAAATTAAAAATGAACAATCTGGCGTTTCCATTGCCCCCTCTTACCATGCAAAGGTCTTGTCTAGAAATTTATAAGCAAAAACAGAAACATAAATATGTGTACACACATATGATAAATGTATGGATATGGACCTGTTCCATACAAAGATACACAAAACCAAATGCTGGGCAAAGCCTAAGGGAACGAGCTGTGACTACTGGTGGTGAGACAGAGAGCTAACCCTGAGTCCTTCACAGCCAGAGCCACCAATGTCTGAGGTGACTTCAGCTGGCAATGTGGGAACTAGGACAGTCAATGTTCTGGTTGAGAAACAACAGTCTGGAGCTAGAGAGATAGCTCTTCCAGTATCATGTGGTACTCATGCATACACTCAGGGTCTACACATAAAATAAAATGTAAACGTGCATGTGCGCACGCACGCGCACACACACACACACACACACACACAAAATACAATAAATTAACAAAGTTTCGTAGAATAAAAATAACACCAGTTTTAGACAAAAGGGTGGAAATTGTCTTTTGCCTCACAATAACTACAAATGTTCTAGATAAAGAAAGGAAGGGCTGGAGAGGTGGCTCAGTGGTTAAGAGCACTGACTGTTCTTCCAGAGGTCCTGAGTTCAATTCCCAGCAACCACACGCTGGTTCACAACCATCTGTAATGGGATCCAATGCCTTCTTCTGATGTATCTGAGGACAGCAACAGTGTACTCACATATATAAAATAAATAAATAACACATTTAAACAAGAAGAAGAAGAAACATTTTTAAAAGAAAAGGAAAAGTTCCAGTCCAGGGTGGCTACTTGGGGTGACCAGGACAGCTCGTTGCACATGGTTGAGATGAATGGGTTCCATTTTCAAATTCTGCTTCTGCCTAGGAATCGGGAACATGGCCTCGGGCACAGGGCTCCCCTCCTCTCCTGTAGTCAGCATGTGTCACCACATTGTCACTTTCCTTACTGACCAAGTGGAGACGGTGACAATCCTTCCAGAAGGTTATTAAAGGATTAAATCAAACGGTGTCTGTAAACAGGTGGGGCACCTTAGAGAGTGAAAGCACTATGTCCCTCGCCCCTCCTGCCCCTTTCGACAAGTGCTGAAGGAGGTACAGCTCTCCCCTGCACAGGAGATGATTCATAACTGCTTCCTGAAAGGAAAGGACCCGTGTTTATAGCAACATAATTAAGCTCAGGTTCAAACAAACATCAAAGCGGGTGGGAAATGTTTTAATGTTTTATTCCTCGGTGTTTTGATGAAAAAAAATTTTTTTAATTATAGAATACAAACATCAGTCATTAATCAGTGACTTAGAAAAAAGTATACTACAAAACATTAGACCCGTGCAGAGGGCTAATTACACTGTCACCCAGATGCTGTGTGCACACTGGAGCTGGCTTCCTTGTCCTGTGAGGACCCGTTAGACCTAAGTCAGGTGACTCCGCAGGCGGGTAGCCTCTGAGGCTGGGTCCTGCCTCTGCCACCTGAAAGCTAAGAAACCACGGCTGAGTTTCTTTCTGAGCATGCCTCGGTTCGCTTCTGCAGATGACAATACAGGTGGCCCAGGGTTTAAATTCAAAATGCCCCTCAGCCTCGCATGTCAACGCTTCTGTATCCAAGCTGATGGCCTTCCTTTGTGAGGAACACAGAGGGTGAGGAGGCATGGCTGACTGACATGTCTCACCACACTGGGCCACCACACTGGGCCAGATGGTCACGTCTCCTCTTCCTAATCTGGGGGATAGGACAAGCCACCACAGACCAACATACTCCAACGGCCATGCCATCCCTGAGGTGACGAATAGGACCCTCGGAACCGTGAGCTAAAATAGCCCTCCCCTCTGTTAAGATGCTTCCCATGAATGTTCTGTTAGTGTGAACCCCAGAGGCCTAGGGCCTGAAGCAATATGGGGCTAAGCTGAAACCCACAGGAGCTGCTGTTTTGTGCGGGGCATATGCCTGAGCTTCAGTCCTACAATCTCTTTTCAGAGTGTTACACAGGAAGGGCTCTACTAAAAAAAAAAAAAAAAAAAAAAAAAACCCGAGGACATTAGGAGCCCGTGTTTCCTTCCAACTTACAAGGCTCAAGCCAGGCAGTGGTTAAGTGGGGGTGATAAAACTCCCGGGTGGATGTTCCAGTGACTTTTGTCCAAAATGATCAGAGAGCACATTAAATCATTAGCAGAAACTTTGCTGCCTGCTGATTTTACAATGCAGGCAATGAAATCTGTTGCAGAAGCAAAACAGGGCCAATAATATAATTACGGTGCTCTGCCTATGCAGTCGGTGCTAATGCTATTATTTGACATGGCAAGGCTGTGCTTTCCCCCAGAGTGTCGGTGGAGACAAGGTTCGTCCTAATTGGTTCCAAAGCACAGCCTCCCCACCACCATCATTCCTTAGGACCAGTAATGTTAATTTCCACACGACTGTAAATAGTATTTGCAAACAATACAAACATGGTAATAAGAGGCGAGGTGGGTAATTAATGTGGGTACAAAGCAGCTTATTTGCACTTTTATTTAAAAAAACGGCCTTCTTTAAAAAGCAGCTCGGATTCCTCTCGGCAAAGGAAGCCTTGGTTAAAAAAGCACAGCAGTAATTACTCTCTTTAGGGGTTCTTTTATATGTCCTTCAGGGAATTAAAATGAAAAGATAAGCAGAATTATAAAGGAAATCATGTAAAATATGAAATGTACTATAAACACTTAAGTGTATTTACCGTAAGGTAGGCCTACCTTCTTCCTTAATGGAATATTTTAACCAGCTAACAATACAGTCAGTTTCATTACAGATGTGGTTAAAAGGTACAATCATCCAGTTAAAACTATTTTTTTTACTGTCTTCAGGGGTTATTATGTAAAGATTTGAGACGTCCTCCTGGTAAATTCCATCTGCCTACATCCTGCTGAAATAAAAAAAAAAAAAAAAGCTAAAATAAAACAAAGCGTTAAGCTTGGACCACACTGAGGCCTGGTGTGCTGATGGCCGGTAATAAAAGGCAGCTGTGGCGTGGCCTTGGCAACCATCTATGTCCTCTTAGCTTGGACCTTGCATTTGTGAGGTCAGGCAACAGGAAGAGGGGTAACTATCTGGAGTAGGATTCAATCTTTATTTCCCTCCCAATTGATTTTTGTCTTGTATTCTGAGACAAGGTCTCATATAGTCCAGGCTGGCCTTTTCTATAGCTGAGGACAGTCTTGAATCGCTGATCCTCCTGCCTCTTCCTCTCGAAGCCTGAGGGTTCAAGTATTTTCTTGCACCCTGCTCTGCTTCTCTTCCTATCTAGGCACGTGGAGATTTCCGGAAAGTGTGCACAGCATCGAAACCGAGAGCTGGTGAGACATGACTAGGAGGCCACTCATTGGCCATCACCTGGCCAGTGGTAGCTGAGCCATGGCTGGATCACAGAGTCATAAAGTCACATCTAGGCCTGTCAGGTCTACGGAAGGAGTGAGCTCCTGTAGGTCAGCTGCACAAGAAAAGTCTCACACTGGACATGATGCTCAAACGGACTCCTCAGAAGAAGAGACTAAGGACCAGAATGTCTGTGGGGTAGGACAGTTCACTTGCATCTTCCAGCCAGGGCCAAGGCCCTTGACCACAGAACAGCTTGAGATAACTGGAGAAGCGTGCATGGGGGAGATCAATGGGACCCTAGTAAGCAAAGGGTCTAAACTAGGACTCTGGCCAGGCCAGAGATTTGTCCATATGGCATTTGAAGGAGTGTTTACCAGAGGCCGGCTGTCATGGTGTTGAGTTCTCTATCAGAATTCAAGGTTGAAAGGCAGCTAGTGGTATTTAGCTCTTGCTAGTGTACACGGGGCCCTGTGTCCCAAAACCTGTAAGAACTCAGGGCACACCCATTTGGGGACGGTCAAGAACTAGTAAGAAATTAAGTAAGATGTTCATGAATTGTATTGTAAGTACAAATTAAAAGGGAGAAGAACAGATATTTAAAGAGGGAAGATGGTTGATTGGTGAAAAAGAGCGGACACAAGGAAGAAGAAATGGAGTGAGCCCAACATGGAGAAAGTTCTACTCCGGGCTAGCAAATCCTGTCTTTCCTTCCAATGTTTTTAAGAGAAACCAGAGCTTTGTAACCTCGAGAAAAAAAAATCTTTTAAACTAATTTTTTTAATGTTACTTAGGTAGTCCACAGGGCACCTTTGAAACAAAGCTCCCTTCCAAAACCAGCGTTCTGTTGTACAGCCATAAAAAGTACGTCTTTGCTCTCATTCACCCTGACACTCGACAAACAAACAAAAGATGCCTGATTCGTTCTGGCTGTGTCTGCCTCTCCTCTCCTACACATCTCTATGGGTATCCATATGGGGCTTCTGTCTTCTCACCCCCGGTCCTGGCCGCACTTTCGACATCCCAAACCCATTTCTGACAGGAAGTCTTAGGACAGGGATCTGCATAAGACCAGACCATCAAAAGGCCGGCATTGTTTTGGAAATACTCGCCCCGTTAAATTTATTTATACTTTAGATAGGATTCGCATGCGGGTGATGATGTTTTAAATACGATTTCAAAACGCTAGCAGAGACCAGAGATGCGATGAGGTGGAAGAGAAGGATCAGTTGATGACAGCCGGGTAAACATCCAGAAAACTGGGTCATTTATAGGAGAGCTGCAGCCTCCCCTGCTAAAACATGCCAAAGACAGTATGAAGAATGGTTTGTGATTTTAAAGAAATATAGCACTCCAAATGTCAGCGTGAGAGAATTCAATAACACTTAATGAAACTTTGGATTTCAAATTAATTACTGATTGACTACAGCATCAGGGGAGAAAACAGCCTCGATTAGAGGAGCTAGGATAGGCCATAAATCTGGATGGCTCTTTCCAGGACTTGGCGCTGGTATCTCCTGCTCAGGTCAGTAAGGCTCGGCTAATGGGGTTATGGTTCTTAGATGGCCCCTGATTGGACTGCCAGACATCAGACTGGTACATAGTTTCCTGACTTTTCTGGCTGTACCTTTTACTCTTTTCCTTCTTCCTGGCTTTATTTTTAGTAACATTTAAACTTGTATTTGTGGTTCCAGAAACTGCTTACGAGAGCATGAGATAAAAAAGTTCAGCAGATCTGAGGGGTGGTGTTTTATTAAAAGGTAGGTGCACACTTGTTAGAGCACATTTTGGGAGAAAGGTACTCCTGGTTTCCACTTATGGATCCTACCCTGCCTCTGCCCTTCCCTGACGGCAGAACATTCTGCCCTGTCCCACCCACTACGGTCTTGATCAAAGCTTCTGATCTGAAGATCAGGGTGTGAAACAGATACAAACACATCATGTCTAAGCAGGAGAGCCTTGTGGTTTTGCCCTCGGGAGTCTCTCACGACTTCAAGTTGTAAGATGTGAATGCTGAGGAACAAAGCTCACTGCGGCCCAGCTAATGCCTCAAACAGATCTCCACCATGTGTGTCATGAGAAAGCAAGAGGTGTGTTAGTGGAAGTGCTCAGGAGGCTGGAGTCGCCTGTCCTGCGGCCAAGTTGGCTTATCAATACACCCTCCTTGCAAGGTAAAGAAAGAGGAAGCTGTTTACAAAGCTAAGGCACAGCTTTGGTTTGTTTGCATAAGCTACAAAGTACAAAATGCTCCACCGAAACAGCGCTAGCCATAAGAGGAGAATCTGGGGCATTTTTTTATGGTTACTGCTACAAAACAGACAAAGGAGAGGCTGTATCGGCCATGACTTTGTAGTAAGAGTTTCAAAGCACTGGATGGCCAGTGGTTAGGTAGTAAGAGCTGCACAGGAAACCAGGAACTTTACAAGGTGCTGACTGGGCTGGACTGGATCTAAGGCTGCAATTCCTCCTCCACCCAGGGATATGCATCTGCTTTTCATAATGAGGAGCGCTAAACTCCAGGAGGCTAACAAACCCACCCACCAGAAAAGCCAGCATCTTCTCGTCCACATCCTTCTTTGTACAATTCCTGGTGATTTCTCACCCCATTTTAGTATTCTCTGTGCATCGTTCTTTCAATATAGCCAAAAGAGATTAATTAAAAAGTAGTCCACGTCCAGGCATCTCATCCCTCAGGAAAGGCACTCACTCTTATGATCAAATGTCCTATAAATTCTGAGACCTATCTAATAATCACGGCGATTCATTTTCCGCGTAGCTATGCTTACCTCTCTACAATGCTATTCTCAAATCCCCCCTCAGATAAGAATTTCTTCCAAGGATCAAGAACCCGCCTTGCTTTAAATCCCCACCCAAACCCTTCCCCATGTGGGAAATCTATATTAATTCCACCAAACTAGAGCTATCAGACAGCAATCATGCACGGGACTTGAAAATAAAGGACTAAAATTCATAAAAAAAGAATTAACATATTCACAGGGGCTCTGTTCCTATGTACAAAACGCATATGGAAGGGTTCTTTAAAAGAATGAGAATATTCACAAGGGATGCTTCATATACCGTGTACAAAACAGATACAGAAGGGTTCTTAAATGCAATCTCTGAAAATGTTTGGACCATATTTGTATATTTAGCACATTGTCCTAAGTCCAAATAAATATATCCGAAATGGCCTATAATGCTATTACATCAGCTGATACCTTTCTGTGTGACCCAAGATGATCTCACACACAGAGAGACACACAGACACAGACACACACCCCTCCACACACACCTTAGCTCCCCAGCCCATGTGTCCAACTGAAGGAACTACATGCTTCAGTAGAACAAGGCCCCTTTCCTACTTCTCACAATAATGTCCTGTGACTAACAGTCCTGGTCTTATGCACTGTTCTGGGTAATGATTCAGTGGTCCAATCTAGGTGCCCAATCCAGATCTCATCCCCAGGGATGGGAAGGAAGCTGATAAAATAAATTGCATTGCACAGTTTCACCTTTAAGATGAGATGGGGCAGCCTGGAAGCTAAGAGTCTCTTGTAGTCTGTGCACTTTTAAAACCAGAGATGCCAGATCTAAAGAAAGGCCATTGAGAAACCAAGTGCTGATAGAAACCGCCAGCCTGGGTCCCAAATAAATACACCAAGTATATTTTAGAAGATGACATAGAGTGCGCTCAAGCATGGCAGGCCCGTGAGGCAGACGGCACTCCCCACACCCATCATCATCTAGTGCTTCGATTCTATGAAGTATGTGGTGTCACTGCAGAGATTAATCACCTGGCTGAGGTTGGACATCCACTTATAAAGTGACCTGGAATCCGAACCAAATGGCTTCAAGTCTAGTATTCAATATGCTCTCTCTCCCTTCACTCCAGTGTGACTACAGGCAGCCTCTGAGAGGATGCAAGACCTCCGCCAATCCATCTAAGTGTGCATGGCTCACGTGCCTCCTGCTTGAACAAGGCTAATGACTGGATTGGGGGTAAGGTGTACTTGGGATTGAACTGAAGGGGAGACCCTGGGGGTAACAGCACCCACCAGGCATACCTCTCGCGGTCAAAGCATCCCCTTGTCTATTCAATTGGACAAGTTTCACTGCAAGCAAGAGAAACTCAGTTTACAGCAGCTCAGACACAAAGAGGGAATCATTATTCTGTAATCCACAAAGGGAAAGGATGGAGCTGGGCCAAAGGGATGCTTTCATTCAGCTCGAATTACCCTCTCTTACCCCTACCTCCCACCCACATTTCCTTCCAGGTTCCAGGCCAACAAAGCAAAGGGTGCACTTTGTCCGGTGACTCAGGGATGGCCATGATCTGATGAAGGGCCAGCACAGCACTGCCTGCCACCGATGGAGCAAGTGTCCAGCGTGGCACTGACCGCTCTTGACCCAGCATAAGAAACCACAATCAGCCCAAGCCAGATCATGTGAAATACCCTCAACCTTTTGCAGTCTGCACGATGCAGCTCTTGATAGCTGATGTCAATGAGGAAACTGGCATCACAACAGTTTCCACTATGAGGGGAGCAGGGTAGAAAATGATGAGATCAGCCACTGGACACAGCTATTATACCCCTCAGGAGAATATCAGGCAGGCTGCTGTTCCCGGTTTCTATGGTTCATGACAGTTCTGCAGACGAGCCTCCCCATCTAGGGCTGAAAACGGACAGAGGAGCCAGCACCATGTGCCCTTCATGAACCAGTGGCACCAACAAAGATGAGGACAGAGTCAAGAATGACAATGCTGTGTCACCAGAACTTCAGAGGTGCCACTAACAAGAAGCAATAAGGAGCAGTCCCACTGGGCTAGGACTCCAGAGAAGCTGCCACTACCCAGGTGAGCTGGGTCCCTTAACTGGTCACATACGGCCTCTTCTTACACTATCTGTGGGGCCTGTATCTTCCTGGTCCTAAGGCGGCAGGCAGGATTCCTTCTGTTTCTGGCTCTCCTCAGCCCCAATGTGGACAGAGGACCCGCATCAGCAGAAAGCTGGTCCCTCTGCTGCTGCCCTTCTTCTCTCTGATGCCTGGACCAACTACATCTTCCTGCCCCACGACCTGATTCTCCTCAGCCCCTCCTGTTTCCCCAGCTCCCTTTAATGTACCATAGCACAATCTAACCCACTATCATGTCTACTCATCTCTTATGTTATTGAGCATGGGATCAAAACATGATGTGGGGTGGGGGGCTGGAGAGACGGCTCAGCACTGAAGAGCATTGATTGTTCTTACAATAGGGTCTGGGTTCAAGTCCCGGCGCCCATGATATTGGCTCATGACTATGAATAACATTAATTCTGGGGGATCCAACATTCTGTGCTGAAATTTACAGGGACCAAGTAGATAGACACACATGCGAGCAAAATACACATATACGTAAAGTCAATAGCTCTTAAAAACATGTCAGCCACAGTGGTACACACCTTCAATCCCAGCACTTGGGAGAAAGGGGCAGGTGGATCTCAGAGTTTAAGGCTAGCATGGTGGATATTGAGTTTCAGGCCAGCCAGAGTGCGTTCTCTCTCTGTCTCTCTCTGTCTCTCTCTGTCCCTCTGTCTCTCTCTGTCTCTCTCTGTCTCTCTCTGTCTCTCTCTCTCTCTCTCTCTCTCTCTCTCTCACACACACACACACAGAGAGAGAGAGAGAGAGAGAGAGACAGAGAGAGACAGAGAGAGACAGAGAGAGACAGAGAGAGAGAGAGGACACATTACAAAGGGAAGCTCATTTTCTCCAGTGTCCAAAGAAAATTCCTCTACAACTTTAAGGAGCATGTTCTTTCCCCCAGCACCTGTGGAGAGTCTTCCACCTGTATGTCTGTCACTAACCTTCCTTCTCCCTCACCCGGTGATTTTTTTTTTCCACCCTGGACTATCTCATGATGGTGCACACCTTACTGCTCTACTCTATAAGATCATCCTTTTCTAATATCAGCTTCTAAGCATCTCCAGGTTGTGGTCTTACTATTTAAATAAAACCCCATTATGGCAAATTGTATACTTTTATAAGCATTTCCCCCTGTGTGAGTAAGAGAACTGTTCTGCACTGTGATCTAAACATGTCTGTCCTTTGTCACCCCTTTTTAACAGTACCGATTTAATAGGCACTGTCAGGTACTAAATTCCGTGGAAAGCGGTCGTTGGAAACCCACAGAAAATGCCATTTAATCAACTGAACACTCCCAGGTTCTCATAACCCTACTGAGGAATCACAACGAAGGTAGTGATGCTATATTAATTAAATTCTTGGAATGTGTCCATGATGCTTAATGGAAGCGAAACGTTAGGAGGCCTCAATGCTTGGGAAACACCCATCACAGCACCAACATCGGCAGGACCCTCCTCCCATGCCTGCCAAGAGATCTGCTTAAATGCGATCGCGGTTATCGCATGCCTTTGAGGAGGAAGACTTCGATAGGGAATTGTTAGGAGGGGAAATCAGAAGGTCACCAGCTATCTGCGTGCTGTTGCATCTGGGGAGTTGGCCACACATGATTTATTATGGAGACTTGGAGTTTCTTCAACCTCAAGACAGAAAGCTAACGGAAGCCAGAAAAAAACGTGTCTGTGCGTTCAGTCATTCAACGAACGGGATGAAGAAAAAACATGCATCTACCCACTGAGGGCTCTGTTACACAGTGGTCTGTTACACAGCGATTGTGGAGATGAAAGTCAAGCTTACGGAGAGCCATCAGTGTGCAGTTCTCCGTACATGCTAAATTGTAGACGTGCAAACACCAGTACAACGGTGAACACAAAAGCATCGTTATCGGGCTCTTTAACCTGCACCTGTTAAAATGGAGACTCAAAGAAATTAAAATCTTGGTCCTCTGTCGCACAGCCCCAAACGTGCATCCTTGTGGATTCAGCCTCAGACACGGCTGCTCATCTGATGTTCAAAACAGCTCACTTCCATGTAATTGATTCCTTTTAGATCTTCAGAATCACAACGGAGCCTAAAGAAAGGATGCTAAAGAAAATACATGCAGAAAACAAAGATTCTCTTCTTTAGAGGGGTGGAAAGGAAAGCATGCTCCAAGATCTGTAAAGTGTAGGACAAAATACACGTGTGACATGCACATGTGATGGTCAGAGCCCTCAGTTTGCTCGAGAATTTTATTCACTATTTCCATGTGGGTGCATAGATGCCCTCAAGCATGGGTCCAGTCCAAAGCAGTTGGTTCTCTCCTGTCCACCCTGTAGGCCCTGGGAATTAAACTCAAGTCATCAAAGTTTAGCAGCAAGTGCCTCTACCCCACACACTATCTCGTCAGCAATTTGTCCAAAACGTTTTAAAGGAAAAAATGTCAAGATGGGTGGTAGTGGCTACGTCTTTCATTTTGGGACTCGGGAGAAAGAGGCAGGTAGATCACTGAGTTCAAAGCCAGCCTGGTCTACAGAGCCAGGCCTAGGGAGACACCCAGTCTCTAAAAGAGGGAGAGAGTGGCAGGGAAGAGAGAAGTGTTATGTTTCATTTGTACAGGATGTTTTAAAGAGATATGGGCTGGCAGATGAGGACATGGGCAGGGTTCTGGGATGATCAGTCTAGGGACAATGAAGACAGGAACGTCTCAACGGCTGGCTGCATGAAGAACTATCCAGCCATCTGCCCCTGTCCACATACACACGGCAGCAGGTAACCCCCAAACTTGGAAATGCCATGATACTAGCACTGGCCCATGGGATGTGAGCCTTGGTGGAAGGTGTCACTTGTGAGCAGAAGCTTAGCTGTAATACAAACGAGCAAGCCTCTCCCTTCCTCTGCACAGCATCCAGCTACATGGGCTGCAAGCCCCACCCTTCACAGCACTCCTGGCAACTCAGGCTAGAGAGCCGATCTAAACAAGAGATCTTGCTAGCTTTGTTCCCTGGAGAGTCTACGGGGACTGTTAGATAATACGTCTTGACTAGCCTGTCCTGACCCACAATTCAGTTGTTCATTCTATACATGTGACATTCGCTATCATGTCCTGGGAGTCTCCCTGAATGTGAGGACTTATCGCATCTGCTATATAACCCAGGCTTGGCTTTACAGTGGTTTCATTGCCAACCATAAAAACTGTGATAGTCGAACTGTATAAACAAACCAGACAGTGTTTTCACCGTAAAACATGAATGAAATATCAATATTTGCCTTTGCCTTCTCTCAGCAACCGTAATGAGGGTGGAAAAATTCATGCCATATGTTTAGAGTAGAGGGGAAAATAGATCTCAACAATCCATCCATGTGGGTCCTGGCTACGCTGTTTAATATTTTTAATCCATCCGTTTCCCTTCACATATAAAATCCTCTGCAAATCATGAACCACTCGAGGCTGCCAGTTACTAGATTCACAGTCATTTCGACAGAGGGCTCTTTGCTGAGGAGAGTGTGTGCACACGTTGGCTGGTGGCTCTGCCATGATGAGGAAGGGCTACGTGACCCCTGCAGAGCTCAGCTTGCTTTTACAGACTGGAATATGAAAGCACTCTGAGGGAGACTCGAACACACAGAGCCTACCTGGGGCTGCAGGTGCAGGTGAGCTCTTCTTCCCCACATCCTTAACCCATGTACGGCGAAGCACAGAGCCCACTGAGAGGACTCTGCCTGTGAGGACCTTCTGATAATGCCGTGTGTTTGGGATAAAGGAGTGTTATCTGTAGCTGCAAGGTTTGTAACAGGCCCCACATCCAGCTCCACACTCGGAGAGCAATGAGGGATGTTTTTATTTTGAAGCTGTGATTGAGCCCTTGATGTGAAGTTGCTGAAGCCTGCCCAGGGTGTTTGTGCAGGCTTTTAGGAACCGAGCCAAAAGGCGCAGAGAATGATTCAATTTTCTCCAAATTGGTTCGCGGACCAGAGGTTTGTAGAAGCTGTCACCGTCCTGCAAAATCCAATACCACGGTGAGGAAGCTTCCCTTTGAGCTTGAAGATGACGGACCCACAGGATGCTGTGTCTGGCCTGAGGCCTGCCCTGCTGAGGCAGGAGGGCTGCTGATGGGAAGAGAAGAGGGAGGATGTGCAAAGCAGGGAGGAGTGACAAGCAGAGGCTTCTAGCACCATGAGCAGGACACTGCAGTCCCGGTGACACTTGGCAATCGTCTTGTGATGCAGGGAAGCAGTAGGCCCATCTACCGCAGAAAGCTGGGGGCACATGGAAGTCCACTATAGCTAAGATTTCCACACAACTACAGAAATGTAGAGACAGGGAGGGTTCCAGCCAACCTTGGTCTGAATCCAAAGCTCTGTTCTTAACCACGGACCAGCCTAGCAGCACCAAAAATAGATGAATACATTAGTACACAAATACATGAATAAATAAATAAATAATCTTTCCAGTGAAGCTTGGTGGTGCATGTCTAAAATCCCAGCATTAAGGAGATAGACAGGAGGACCAGAAGTTCAATGTCAGGCTGGGTGACACAGCTCTAAACATGTCTGCCCATCGCCCATGTAAGACTGACCTCAGGCCGTAACCATATCTCAACCCCATCTACCTTCACACTAGACAGACAGACAGACACACATGCGCGCGCGCGCACACACGCGCACACACACACACACACACACACACACATACACACACACACCCCTCCACCCCCGATATCTTGGATACTCTGTATTATTCATTCACATGTCTGTCACTCAGGCTCCATGAGGACAAGGACAATGAGGTGTGTACACACACACGCTCTCAGAACCCAGTAGACTACGTGTACAGGTGTCCACAAGTATCTGTTCACTAAATAAGGAGCCCATCCGACAAATGGTCGATACACAATGTGATCAATGCTGTAATCAATCAATGCATAATTTAAAAGCCGAACGCTAAAGGGGACATGGAAGTGAAAGACGGACGCTGAGGAACGTGAATAGGGAGGGGAGCGTGGGGGAAGGGGTGTGGGGGAGGTGAGCGTGACAAAGTACTTTATGTCACAATGGTAGCCTACGCCAATCAGAAGTTAACTAAATGAAGCCAAACAACAGTCTGTAAGTTCCTGGGAGTCAGGAAGCTCTCTGCTTTCTCCACAGTGCTCAGCACAGTACCTGGCTGAGAGAGGTGGGGGCAGGGCAGGTACTTCTGAAAGGGGAGAGCAGGATTGTATCCCAGCCAGAGAATCCTGGGGAGACTCTGGAGAAGAGCCGGGCATGAGCAGAGACTTGAGGGACACAGGGACATATGGCAGGTGGACAGGCTGGCTGTGAGCCCTCCAGGCTGAGGAAACAGACTGTGCCAAGACGCAGGGAGGTGGGAAGGTCAGGCGCCGCCGTGGTTCTGATACGGCCAGAACAAGGGGCAGGATGGCTCAGTGATCGGACAGGAGCTGGACAGGTGAGGCCATTTGGCATGTGTGACACAAGAGAGGTTTTTTTTTTTTCTCTATCTTGTTCGAGTGTGCAATGTGCACACTCATGCATGTACACGTGTGCACACACCGTAGTAGGATGGAGAAGACAACCTGGGCTGACACTCCTCAGGCACCGTCCACCTTCTTGAGACAGGGTCTCAGTGGCCTGGAACTTGCCAAGTAGATGAAGTTGGCTGGCCATGGAGACCCAGGGATCTACCTGTCTCTATCTCCCCAGAGCCGGGGTTAAAAGTGTGCAACAACAAATCTAGTCTTCTTGTAATATAAGTTCCTGGGATTAAACGAGTCATCATGTTTGTGAGACAGACCCCCAGCCCCACTGGGTTAGCTTTCGATTATTTCTCATCTCGGCCGGCATTTGGATATTATGCCCAGATACCAATCTAAGGGCTCTGGTATCATTCTTAGTTCCTGGTGAGCAACACTGGAGTCGATCTGCACAACTTTGGATACTATTTGGACACTCCTGGCAACACCGTGTCATAGACACAACAGGAAGTGAAGGGTACCCGGCTCTCATGTGGTACAAACAAGACAGGCTCAGGCAGACTGTAGGCTGGGTCTGCTGCTTAGACCTGCACCATGTACTTTACGGTCCAACCCTTTTAGGCTGATGAGG
This sequence comes from Micromys minutus, assembly GCF_963924665.1. Classification (NCBI taxonomy): domain Eukaryota; kingdom Metazoa; phylum Chordata; class Mammalia; order Rodentia; family Muridae; genus Micromys; species Micromys minutus. The sequence goes on along the minus strand of NC_137959.1, from coordinate 37,033,946 downwards.
TCAGCGAGGCTTTGCAGCCCTCCCAGATACCCAACAAACGGAGATGTGTGGATGCTAAAAGAATCCTTTCCAACAACCACTGGGCTGCCTTTGGGAGCCATTTATTCTTCCTAAATAAAGTCCTCATATACTCCATCTTGTCCACTTACAAATTTAAATATATATACTATGCTTTTTTGAAAAAAAAAATCTATATTCAATTATACACGGCATCAATGAAATTTCATTTGGGGAATGATAATCCAACATAAACGGATGCTTCCAATTGGGGTGAGGGAGAAGCTGTAATCTAAACTAAATTACGATACTAGTCAGGAAGAAAAAATGTGTTCTCTTCATAGGGAGAAAAAGAAGTATTATCTGATATTCGGTGGCCCCAGCTAATCAGAACACAGCATCAGCAGCAAAGGACTGAAACTCCCCTAAATTCCTCCTTCCCTGGTTCAGATCTCGCTGCTGATCCAGGCTGCAGTGTGCGCTGCCTGCCCTGGCCTGACTTTCATTAAGGCTTAAAGTCAATTAAGCCACGAATTGGAACAATCATTCCTCCTTTGCAAAGTATTGATATTTGCCCCCCAGACGCTTTAGGGCTTTTCCAGCGCTCGTGAAGAGATTTATGTTAGACAATTTCTTTCTGATTAAAACAAATCATAGCTCAACAATTCTAATTTCTTCCCTTCTAAGCAAGAAATGACCAGGGGACATAAGAAACAGTGATCTTACTCCCTCATCCTGCCCAGGCCGCTCCAAGAGAACACTCCTTAAGATGCTGCCAGGAACGTTTCCAGCTCTTCTGTGTCTTCCTGCCTTTGTCTATCTGTCCTGCCTCCATGTTACCAGCCCATTTCTGTTCTTTTTTCTCCTCCTTTCCTCTGTCCGCATACACACACAGAGATACATGCATCTAATCTCAGCAAATATCACCACTTGTCACTTTGAACACTCATTAACCAAGAAGCAAGTGGAGTGTACGCGTAGCCAACCCTTGCTGGTTTTCTGACCTGGGCAACGGGAAGCCAGAGAGGTTTTATGTGTTTGCCTTCTCAAACTCTAACAACATCTTGGGTGTTTTAAAACAATTACTGGTGCAATTAATTCCGGCAGAAGCAAAGAACCAAACAGCCATCCAAGTCCCTCCTCTCCCTGTCTACACACACTCAGGTGAAGACCGCAGGCCTATGGAATCTATCTGCTGGCCTTCCGCTTCCTACATCACTGACTTGTCCTCAAAACACGGCAATTCTCCTGCCTTCTCCTCCCAAATGCTAGGATTGCCAGTGTGTTCCACCCTGCCTGACTAGCTCTTTATCTCGTCCCCTCCGCCCTTCGGTTTGGCCTCTGGAGCCAATCTTTTTATGTAAAGCTTCTCCTTCCTGCCCCTCAAGGCTGTTTGTTTATTAGTCCACTGTCCATCACAGTCAGCTCTTCCAGGACCTGCATGAGTGGGGAGCCTGGCTACTTCCAGTCGGTGAAGGATTAGTAACGTCCAGTGAGCAGGAATAAATACTGTACTGTGGTCTTCCACAAATAGCTACTTCTTTTTGAACAAGCTAGAAAGTAGTTGAAGAATTGGAGACCCCAAAAATCCCAACAGGCTAATCGACTCACAACACACAAAACTTTAGACATGTCTGGTTATATATACCTTGTGCCGGTCACCTTCCCAAAGGGAATCAAGCACAGGATGGTGCTATCTGGGTTTCAACGTCCATGACTCGGTTGGCGATCAGCCTTTACTGCCTACTTGTTCTTTCCATGAGTATTTGGTAAAATACCTCCTGTGCCTGGGTATTCTGAGGCCCAGAGAGGATGTGACAAAAGACCTGGACAAGCAGGAGTGTTACCCTGAAAGCACTTCATGCCTGTGGCATCTATGTCATGTGAGTTTGCACACGGTCCTCGATACCTCTATGCCTTAAGATCTTTGCAGGAAGACAGAATTCATTAATTAATGTACGGACAGGACCATCATTACCATGTGCTAAAGTGAAGAACTAGAAGTACTTAACACAGCACCTACAGCATCATGCTAGCTGCCATCCCTATTATCAGGATTCTCAGTTTAAAAGGAGGGTTGACCAAGGGCCAGCAAGATGGAGCATAAGATAAGGTAAAGGTGCTTTGTTGGGGCTGAAAATCTCTGGGGTGGCTCGGGATCTGGGTTAGGACGAAATTTAACTTCTGTAAGCAAAGATAAAATTTTTATCTTTTAGCAAACACAAAGGGCAGGAAACCAGGTGGTAATGTATCTCGGCTTCTGTGTGTACCCAGATTTCCTTGAGTCCCCACCTCCAGAGACTCTGAACTGGTGGTTCTGGGCAGGACCCAAGAATCTGCGTGTCTAGCATGTTCTCAGGTGATGCTGATTCAGCCTTGAAAAGCACTTTGTGAGTTTCTGCAGCACTGGAAACGGCCGAGATTAGTCAATGAGACACCGCAGAGAGCAGTGCGAAAGTCCTCGCTCTCCCCACCTTAAGTACAGCATCTTTCCAGCCTCCTCTACACTTATACTTTTGTCCTCTCTCTGCTTTCAGTTTGGGGCTGGTTTTAAGCATCCTGTAATTCATCAACCAATTCTCTCCTGGCTACACATTGCACGTAATTAAAGTTCAGTAATGACTGAGCCTTTCTGCTCCAGCACCTGCATTTCATTTGTTTATTTTCCCAGAGTCATAAATCTGAAGGGCTGTCAAAGTGCCATAATATTAGTGCAATAATCAAAGTTAATTAGTCCCTCTCAATAAACAACAACAAAGCTATTACAAAGCTGCATTGAAGTTTCTCCTGGCCTAACGGGTTGCAGACTGCCTTGTAGTTGGAACCATTGGAGATCCCAGAATTGTTGAGTGAATAAATGTGGTATTCCCCCATCAGTTAAAGGCAGACTGTGCCCTTGGTGTGCGCTGATTCATTAACTCCAGGGAAAGGCAAAGCAGACCCGAGCTCCCGCGGCTGCTGCCTGCTTGCAAGATTCAGGGGCTGAGGTTCCCTAGCTGCCTAGCCTTACCATGAGAATCCCAAGCTTCAATAATAAAAGAGGGACAAGGGTTGCAAAGAAATGAGTGAGGGCAGCCTCACTGCCAACTCCCAGTAACCTGATAGCTTCAATAACTTTGGATTTATTATTTAGGGAATTTGAGAGATGTGCGTATTAGTTGGGTTCTGAGAAGGTAGCCAATAGCACTCCGGGGAAGGAGCCCAGACCTCTGTCTGGTGGTCCAGGGAAGAAGATGCTCTCCCCCACACCCCCCTGCTATAAAGGAGGCCTTTCTAATTAATTCACACAGAAGCAGGATGGGATGACTGTGTTGACCCATGAAGGGAGTCCATAGCAAAGGGAGGCCCCTAACCTGGGATGCTGTAACATGCGAGGCACCTGGAAAGCCACTTCAAACTTCAGACGCCTTACACTTTGGGTTGCGGGGTCCAGTCTGTCTCAGAGATGGCTTCTCCCCTGGAGGCCACTGCCCCTGTGTTAGTTACTACTGTTTGCCCCAGAAGCATATGACTGAAAACTACACATTCTGTATCTAGTCCAATCTAGCTGGGAAATGTTCTAGCCTCTGGGTGATCCCGAAAGAAGAACTTATCGTGTAAACCTAAAGGACCATGGTAGCAGCTGCATAATAAAAGGCTGAGCTGGCCAGAGGGTTCCGAGTGGGTTCAAACTAGCACTGTGGTGGCAAAGACTTCCCAAGGCTGCTTGAGTGTTCTCCCGATATGGTACCCCAAATCCAGAGGCACAGACAGCCTTTCTTGGGAGTCACCTCCATCACTACCAGCACAAGGAGCTCTCTGAGACAACTCACCAGCTCCAGCTCGTGTGGGTGAAGGAAAGTCAAGCTCCATTCTTGAAGGGAGAACTGTCAGAGAGCTGACGCGTGGGCTTTGGCACCATGACAACACACCTGTGAACCTTCCTTCTGCAGAATTCTCAAAGCTCAGTTGCATCTACATCCTCCAGCTGACAGGGACAGGGACAGACACCAGGGCTCACGGGTCCCCTGGGGATATGGGGTGGGCTCTGCCAGCTCCAATTCTCTTCAGCACTAACCCCAGCCTATGGAAGACCAGCCAGCTCTAGGTCATGCAGCGCCAATCACCTCTCCACCTCCTAAGGATAGATGAAGGCTCCGTTCTTCTATCTCTCAGCTCATTTCAGTATTGACTGAGAATGCTGGGAAAATGAGGGGATCCAATAGGGAGACAGTTTAGAAGTGTCTCCCTCCCTCCCTTCTTTCCTCCTCCCCTCTATCTCTCCCACCGTCTCTTCTATTTCTCTGCTCTTTAACATGAAGTGACACCATGAGCTACGAAATGGGAAGACAATCCTCATCAAGAACCTAAGCAAGCAGGCACAGTGGTCAGACTGCCATCATCTGCAACACTCGGGAATGGATACTGCTCGAGCCCACAGCCTGTGTGTGGCATCTTTATAAGAGGAGCCTGAACCAGAACAAGGGTATGATGCTTTTTCAAGATGCTCGGGTGCATCTGTCTATTTCAGGGACCTGTGTTGAACAATGGTGCACACAGCTTTCTGGACTGCAACATGCGGAGCTCTATGCAGAAGAGCTCTGGGTGGCTGCACTCTGTCCTTGTGGTGACCCTGAAAGTTGTCACTAATGCCATTCTACAGGAAACAAGCCGGGGGCGCCGGTGGGTAACTGTGTCAGAATTCAAACCCAAGTCTCCAGGACTCCGAAGCAAGGCCCTAAATGAGTTCTGTTTGAACTGGTTCTCTCGGGTTGACCCTGACCTGCTGCCCCACGTGCTGGCCAGCCTGAGACACCACCCTCAGCACTGCTGATCTCTATTTGTCCTTGCCTGGATGGTTTTATCAGCGCGGTGACTATTTCTGTTCTATTTAATCTAATACACAGTACATCTGAGGCACTCTGAATGCCCCATAATAAACATGACAAACAGTCTCAAGTATATTTTTCCCCTCTTAAATAACAGGCTAAAAGCTGAGTGGCCAGATGCAGACCTTGCAGCCACTGGCTAGATACCATCTGAAGATGAAATCTGTCTTTTCTGACTGTGTCAAAATTGCTTAATAAGAACCCAGGGGAACCCACATTATTGAAAGGATGGATCTTCTTCAGGCTGCACGCAATTGGGGGTGATGGTTGGGAGCTAGCCACCCGTGCTTCCCGCTCGTCCTCTTAAAATTCTGCGGTGAACCACAGCCCTCGTTATATAACGGTTATAATGGATATAAAGTTTGAAAAGATTCAGTTCAAGACTGCCAGGGATGGTCAAAAAGGAAAGAAAAATGAAGACACGGAAATGGTGATCAAAGACCGGTGGCTACAGTCAAGAGTAAGTCAGTGCAAAGATTCCAGAATGAGAAATGAGATGGAAAAGTTGGAGGAGAAGGACCAGGCGCAATTTTTCAGACATTCTGAAGACAGAGAAAACGCAGAATATTTTAGCAACCAATTATGTCTACGAGGGGATGAATAATTTATTAACTGATAAAGAATCTTTCCTGGGCCTGTGACAAGAAAGGTCAAATGGGCAACTTAAGCAGAACAGTAAATACAGTCCATAGCACTTAACAAGGAAGGAGGGGGTGGAAGGGAAGATGCACTCCTTTGACCCAGTTATCAATGACATCAAATTACAAAGAGCTAGGGAAGTTCCTTCCTAGGTAACCACAGGTACCCTCGAGTTACTGACACATTTCCCATCATGAGACACTGATTCACACACAGAGGAGGCACTTGGAATACAGTATCGGGCTGAGTCCTTTAAGCCTTGTCAAGACTAGGAGTGTGTGGCTCAGCTGAGAGAGTGCTTGCCTGGCCTGTACGAAGGCCTAGGTTCAACCCTAGCACCAGAAAATGGACATGATGGTGGCAGGCAATGAACTATATGCATGAGAGGTGAAAGCAGGGGTCAGAAGTTCAAGGTCACTCTTCTCTACAAGAAAACCAGAGATGGCTCAGCAGGTGAAAGGGCTTTCCCTGGCAGAATGAAGTTCTTGGGGTGGGGGGCTACTCAGAACCACAAAAGAACAGATATGGTAGTATGTTGCCTCTCCAACAAGTGGAAGGCAAATTCTAATACCCAAGACTTTTCTGATGGTCTGCGTATGCGCCATGATATGCATGTGCCTGTACTCACACATATAAACAAGTGTATGTACACAAACACACACACACATACACACACACAGGCACATATGAAAGTTAGTGGTCAAGAGCACTGACTGTTCCTTCAGAGAACATGGGTTCAGTTCCCAGCACCCACACGGCTGCTCACACTTGCCCATAGCTCTAGTTCCAGGGGATCTGACACCCTCACACAGACAGTCACGGGCAAAATACTGCTGCATAGATAGATAGATAGATAGATAGATAGATAGATAGATAGATAGATAGATAGAGATAGATAGATTGACAGATTGATGGGTAGACAGACAGATCAAAGAAAACAAAACAAACTAAGACAAAACTCAGGCCAATCTTTAGGAACAACACACACCAGGAATTATAGGTTAGGCAACAGAATGGCTGGGAATTGGGATGATGTACTTCCAAATTCAGATCTCCCACTCTTCCCCCAGGAAGTACACACCTCTTACCCAGCCCCCAAAGCCTTGGCTGTCAGACGGGTTAATCACGTGGTGTATGTGTTCCACTGTTAAAGCTAAACACACTGCCTAGCACACAATCCCACGTGAAGATGACAGTAAAGGACATGTGAAAATGTCCCAGGGAGGAACTTTAGAACTTCGTCTTTGACCTCTGCTGTGAGCACCATGCTTATTGGCTCCAAGTTTACACAGCTGTTGCTGCCTCACAGAATGGTTTCTATCAGACTTGATTCACTGAAATCCAATACTGTGCAGAAGAATGACTTTTAAAGCAAGTAAGTGAGAAAACCCAGAGTCTGATTTAGGATGAACTTTCCCTAGTAACTTACTGTGGTGGTTTGAGCAGAAATGGGCCTCACAGACTCATGGTTTTAAATGACAGACTCAAAGAGTGGCACTATTAGGAGGTGTGGCCTTGTTGGTGGAAGTGTGTCAGTGTAGTGCCAGGCTGTGAGGTCTCATATGCTCTAGCTACTGTGAGTCCAATGTGGCTCAGTCCCCTTCCGCAGACTGAAGATCAGGAGGTAGAACTTATAGCTCCTTCTCCAGCACCATATCTACCTACCTGCAGCCATGTTTCCCAACATCATGATAATGAACTAAACCTCTGAAACTGTAATCCAGCCCCAATTAAATGTTTTCCTTTATAAGAGTTGCTATGCTCATAGTGTCTCTTCACAGCAATAAAAGCCTAACTGAGACACAGTGATAATATTAATGGTTTTGTGGGTTTGTTTAGCTGGGATTCAAAACAACGGGGTGAGCTTTGTACTTTGGAATGTCTCAGATGATAATCATGTTTTCCAAGGCAAGCCACTAACTTAGGCAGAAAGCTTCTATGTCAGCCACTCCACATACAACCTACACACCTACACACACACACACACACACACACACACACACACACAAAACTCACATGTATGCACACATGCACACACACAAATACAAACATATATATACACTCAGCTGCACACAGAGATACATACACATGTACTCATGTACTCACATTCGTGTGCACACATACTCATACACACTTACAGGTGCTCACATTGCATGAGAAGACATCACCTGTCATACCTTACATCTGGAAAAGCAAACCACAAAGTGCAATCTTTTCCTATCCAAAGGGACTAAGAGAAAATTCCTATGAGCACCAAGGCTCCATCAGCTCAAAACGTTGTCGAGCGGCTCTGGGGTGGCCAGAAAGCTGCTGGATTTCTAGGGAACTTCTTAGAGCTGTGATTGAGCAGTCCAAACCACCACCTATCCACACTTACTACAACAGCGTGAGAACAAGGAGTCAGCTGTGTAAGGGCAGCCACACACGACATGAACCTCAATGTGCAGGGCAGAGACAATGGCAGGCACATCTGTGAGGGCAGCCTGGCCTATATTATGAGTTCTAGGTCAGCTAGAACTACACAGGGAGACTCTGTCTTGAGAAAGAAAAATCTAAGCCAAGTGTCAATGATTCTTGCCCAATATAATGGCTGGTACCAAGTTCTCTCCATGTAAAGCCTCTGCTTCTGATGCCTATGACGAAGGCTATCAAGACACAACAGCATCATCAGTGCCTGCGTTTCTTCACGCCAGGGAGATAAACAGACTTGGAAACAACACCATCAGAAACTGGAGTGATTTAGCACTGCAGCACTGGGATCAGGAGGCTAGAATTAACCCAAGCATATGTGCTTTCTGTGACATACATATTCCCCTACCGCCACTAATAAATCTCTCTCCCTCCCTCCCTCCCTCCCTCCCTCCTTCTCTCCTTCTCCCTCTCTTTCTCCCTCCCTCCCTCCTTTTCCCTCTCTTTCTCCCTCCCTCCCTCCTTTTCCCTCTCTTTCTCCCTCCCTCCCTCCTTCTCCCTCTTTCTCCCTCCCTCCCTCCTTAACTCTCTCCCAGTGCCCCTCATCTCACTCCTTCCTCAATAACCACTGCTTGCAGTTCCTGGTGACTTGAGCCCTTAATAGCATTTCCTGGATATATGCAAAAAGCAGATCTAAGTAAATACAAAGGGAAAAGCAATCGTGTAAATAATTAAGACGGCTTTTCAGATGACAGCTGAGTGCTAATATTAAGTGCACTGGAAAATACTAATCAACCGACTAAGTGTGCAGCCATCAAAATGTGGGAGTCCAGACAGAAAAAGCCATAAAAACAAGTCATCGTGACTCCGCTTAAATTGTGTTGGTAAACATCCTCCTCACAGCTCCCCTTCCAGTCACTTGTGGGGTGAGGAGAGCATGCTTCACATGCTCTCCATGTATAGGAAATTAGTATCCATCACTGCTATTAATCAAGGCAGCTGGCATCTAACTGAGCACTTAATCTTCCTCCACGGTGTGTTAATGTTTTACCTACCCATAAGTCTTGGTGTTTACTACAAACCACTTCTGCCTTGAAACACACACTATACTCAGCGCTTTACAGATGAAGAAGCTGAAATTTCCAGAGGTTCAAGCATTTTACCGAGGTCATAGTGTATATCTGTTTCTAGTCTTTGCCAACATACTACAGCTTTATCTTCATTTTTGACTATTGTGTATCCTTGTGTGTCTGTATGTAAGTTCACGAATGTAAATGCAGGTGCCCAGAGACCAAGAGAAGGTATTGAGTTACGTGAACCTGGAGTTATAGTCAATTGTGAGTTGCCCAATCTGGGCACTGAGACTGAAACTCAGGTTCCCCACAAGAGCAGTACACACTCTTACTCACTCTCCAGGTATACAACATCTTTTTTAACCACAATAATTAGCCAGAAATGGGGTACAGCATTCCTGAAAAGCATCTTGATATGTCCAGAGATGTTGTAGGTTGTCACAAGAAGAAAGGTCTATTGTATTCATTTTGGTCCTTAGTAAGTTCAACTTTAGATCAGCTTTAGGCCCTGGTAGTAATTCCAGTAGTCTATCCACTTGAGGGACTAAAGCAGGAGTGTCGTAAGTTCAAGGCCAGAATGGACTACCCATGAGTGGGCAGCTAGAATGTGTTACAGCGTGAGACCCCATCACAAGGAGGAGGAGGAAGGGGAGGAGGGATGGTGCTATATTGATGTCGACAAGTTATATTTTTCTTCTAAATATGACTGAAACTAACTATTTGGCTGTCACCAAAGGATCTAAAGCAAAGACTATAAAACTTAAGGACGGGACACTCAGATAACAGGGAGAAGGGCCAACTGGTCTTCAAAGCAGATGGCATAAACAAGGGCCCTCTCCCTGAGCTATGTGGCTCTGGGCACTGCCCTTGTTTGGCACTAGTCCCTTGGCTCCTCTGTGAAATGAAGACTAGGCCCTTTTTTTTTTTTTTTTTTTTTTTTTTTTTTTTTTGGTAATGGACCATTCCTGGACCCAGTATATAACAGGGATTCCAAGAATGAGGGCAGTCCACTGCCCCAACACTGAGAATGGAGAAAAAAATCATTCCACTGGCTAAGAAACAGACATGAAGCATTGGGAACATGGAGATCCTGGAAGATAGGGTGGAACTTGGAAGAGAAAGCCTGGGTGGAACAAGCCAAGTGGATGAAGAAACCAACTCCATCTCCAGAATTAAGCTAAAGATACCGACAGAGCCTGGCACCCAAAGGTCAATGTGGAGCCAAAATGCCCAGGGACTTCTGAATGAGCTCTTGCTGCAACAAAAAACCCTGGACCACTCAGAACCTCCCACTGGGTAGCAATATGTCTTACTATATCCCCACCCAGGTACAGATATGGTCCATGCCAGGTAAAGTATGATCACATTCAAGCTGGCTTTCAGACTCAGAACCTGCAGTGGATTAAACTGACCTTGACAATCTTCCCTGAAACTCCATATGAGATCCCTGTGAAGAAATGGGGTATCAGGAGGAGTCTGAAGAAAATCAGACTAGCAATGTCAAGGGTGAGCATATGGGGAAGGTATGGGGAACAAGCATAAAGAAGGTGACAGTCTTGGGTCTCTACATTGCCCCAACAGGGAAGACAATAACAGGAAACAGTAACCATGGCTTTGGATGCTAAATCTGGGCTTCTGTAACCACCTGCTTGGGGGAACAGGAATACCCAGAGAATAAGCCCACCAGTGAGATACAACCAAAGTTTCTATAGTCAGAAACCCAGGATACAATTTGGTGTTTGAAACTGCATGAGATACTTTTGTTTCCACTGGTGTTTCCTATTCCCAGGCCTCTAACTTGAATGTTTCCAGATAATCATTCCTCTAGGATTGCTACTCCACATGAAGAAACTGTCTGCTGAATTATAACAGTGATAATTCCCATCATCTGAAGCTGGCTCAAAGGGACACTATTAGGGCTTAACGAAAGGAGGAAAGAGTGCGTGCTAGGTCTCTGAGACCACCTCATGAAACCTTCTTCATTAGAAATGTGAAAGATGTAGTAAGACTTGCCTGAGGTAGATCCAGGAATTTCAGCCTCTGTGTATCAAGTGGTAGTAGAATCAGGACAAGTGTGGTAGCTCATGCCTATAATTCCAGAACTCAGGAGACAGACACAGGATGACTATTCTGAGTTCAAAGCTAGCCTGGGCTACACAGTGAGATCCTGCCTGAAAATAAAGGGATGGCAACAGAGATGGACGGTAGATAAACGAAGAGACAAATAGGTAACTGACAGATCAAAGACAGTTCGATGACAGATAGATGATAGACTGTTAGATAATAGACAAATAGATGGTAGAGAGTCAGATAATAGATATTGACAGATGATAGATGTTAGACAAACAGATAGATGATAGGTACATAGATGATAGATAAATGGATAGATCTATTGATCAATCGATCGATAGATAGACAGACAGGTAGATAAAAGGTAAACAGACAGATTCAAATAATACAGAATTGGTAAGCAAGAGATAGTGAATTTAAATAAATGATAAACAGATAAACAGATGAAAATAGAGGATAAACAGATGGTAAGATACCAAAATAAAACAGATACAGATCAGTCTGTCCCCATCTGTGGTGCATTCAAAGAAAAAGATCAGTTCAAACATGAAAAGCAATTGAGCTATGCCACCCCGTTCTGAGAGCAGCTTCCACACTAATATTTTTGTACAGTAATGCTGACTGCAGGAGCACTGAAGTTGACAGAATCGAACTATTCCAATGTGAAACACATCATCCAGTCAGAATCTCAGAAGTCTAACTAACCATCCTTGAGAAACAATCCACAGGAACGAACACTGAAGCAACAACCAGGCCATCACAACGATACCTGCATATGTCACCCAGTGAGGAGAGGAGCTCGCTGCTAAGGCTCGGCCACACGGGTAAGGCATAGGCTTAAATACTGAGGAGGGTTCACGGTGTATCACATGTAATGACAGCACAATAAAGTTAGCAACCTTCCCGCGTCCCTAAACTAGAGCCTGGTTAACTTAATGCATAGGCACACACTGGAATAGCATGCAGCCATTAAACAGCATAAAGTTATATGGCTTGGAGGTGCCTTGTCCTATGTGAAGCTTATTCCATAATGCAGCAGTGCTCACATGTGGGGCTTTGGGGGATGAAATTAGGTCACAAAGACTCTGACTTCATGGATGGACAGGTCTACTGATGGATACAGAGTCGGATGGTACGGTTGGGAGGTGCTGGAAATTAGAAAGGAGCGTCTAGTTGAATAATATAGGCCACTAGGGTATAAGGTGTCCTAGAGGACACATGCAAGCTCTAGTCTTCCTATCAGCTTCTTCCCTTTTCCCTCTCTCTCTCCCCATCACTGTCTCCTTCTCTCCCTCCTTCTGGCTTCCTTCCTTCCTCACCAGTCTAAAAGCAAAGGGGTCAGCCTTCTCTAATTTGTCAAGAATTGTACCCAGGGAGCAAAGCCCTAGCCCAAAGGCTTTTTAGATTTTAACCCTATGGAAAGATGGTGCACTCACTGTGTTAGATGAGCCAATCAAAGCAGGGTCAGTGTGAGTGTGTGTGTGTGTGTGTGTGTGTGTGTGTGTGTAAAACCTCTCTAACAAAAGGTTCCAAACATAGGTAATGTGTACCTTTAAGGGTCCAGGGAGGACGTTTACCTCTAACATTCTCTTTCCGCAGGAAAACAAGACTCATCCAGGTGTTACCATTTCCCTTCCTTGTGACTCTCTGAGAACCCTTGAATTCTGTGGGGTGGGCCCTTCTTCTGTGACCAAACGTGCCGTTGCTACTGCTCAGTGCCATCTCCCCTGATGTTTGCCTGGTTTACCCCCTAACTTCATGAAGTCTAGGAGGACACATGGGGAAGAAGGGCTTTAGCAAGGGGGAGGGATTAGAGAGGGTAATGGGAGAATTAAAATGGCTAAAATGTATAAGATCTGTGTATAAAACCTTAAGGACAAAGACAATCACATGACTGCAGAGGCAGGCAAACAGTGCCATGCGAGCCCACACATCCCAACTGCGTCCAGGGGTGTTCATTCCTCAGTGAAAGATTTCAGTGAGGAAACGTTCTCATAATCAAGTAGCACTGGCGGTGAACTACAATCAAATGCATGGGAAATAAGAACCTTGCCCTCGCCCCCACACAGTAAACAACGTGGACATGACTCGGAAAGCACAGATGTTATTCCAGACGCAGTGGACTAACTGTACTCGCTGCGCTGAGACCTCCATACCCTCAGCTTGGGGTGTGTACAAATGTGACAGTTAGAAAACAAACCAGGCAAGCACTTACCCATTCCTCCAGAATCCGGGACACAGCCTCGCTGGCTCTGCTCATGTTCCTACAGGCCAGGATCACATGTGCACCATGGAGGGCAAAGGACTTGGCGGTTTCGAAGCCTGTGGTTCAAAGGAAAAGTCCACGTTAAGAGATAACGGCAGCATTAATGGGTACAGGGACATGTGAGTGGACGTTACTTACAAGACTGGGTGGTTCTCAACCAGGGGTGACTCTGTGCCCCAGAGGACAGGGACAGGTCAGAAAGTATTTTCAGTGGGTGAGACTGTGTCGTGGAGAGCTAATGGCTTTAGTGACATGGTTGAGAAGCTACTTTACTTTACACAGAGCCCTGCTGACTGACAAAGAAGGCTAACAGCAAGATGTGAGAAAGCGGCCCGAACAAAGACAGCTATTTCAAAGATGAAGGCCCAGTCCAAGAGAGTTCAAGCTACAGCCAGTTGCTTTGCTACCAACCATGACTAGACTCTGTTCAATGAGAGGTCCCCTCATAATCTAATCGGTGATGGGTGTTTCCAAGACTTACAAATCCAGCAACTGTGGCAGTTTATGTATCCTAGGCCCTCTGAGGACAGCTAGAAAATATTCTGAGAGTGTGTGACTCTGTGGGTAGGCATGTGCCTATGTGGGAACACATGCCTATGCATGCAAACACACAGGGTTGTACCCACATGTCCTTCTTTGAAAATATCATAGAAACACGGTGCGACCTTGGGAGGCCAAGGTGTGGGAAGGTGAGGCAGCACATAGCAGGACTATGGGATGTCACTCAAGTCCTTTTCCAGTTCTACAGCAGTAGAAGAGAGACAGAAGACAGGCTAAGCTTGTAGGCAGAGAGAGATATAAATGTAAGCCCAGGGTCCAAAAGGAAGGTTCCTGGTAAATATGCCAGGGCTACTGCTTTACAGGAGAACCAGAGTCAGGCCAGCCTTTCAGGAAGCTTAGCCTCAGGCATCTCAGTTTCAGAGAGGATTAAGTGGGATAATGATGTGCCCTCCAGAGGGAGGAACCTGCCATCCAGAGCCTCAGTTACCCCTTCGACTATTTCACATTCTCCTGTAAAATCTCGGGAATGAGAGGCTGAAATAGTAAGGCACACAGGAGAACCAGATGTTACCAAAGGCCAGAAGACAGGAGAACAGAAGCAAACGTGCAAGCGATCATTCTCGATGGTATCAGGAATAGTGGCTGAAAGCATCATGGTTATGATCTCCAGGAACGGGGGGCTAGAGAGAGCAGCTGACAGCACTTGCTACTCTCCCAAAAGACTAAGTTCAGTTCCCAGGACCCACATCAGGATGCTTACAGACTCCCGTGGCTCCAGACCCAGGGCATGGATCTGATGTGCTCTTCTTGCCTTTATGTGCAATGGCACTCAGATGCACAAACCCACACTCTCACACGAATAAACATAATGTAAAAGTACACTAGTAGGGTCTGGAGAGCAAGCCCGGGGGTTAAAAGCACCAGCTGCTCTTACAGAGACCCACGTGCAGTGCCCAGCACCCACATGGCAGCTCACAACTGTCTGTAACTTCAGTTCCGAGGGACTCAGTGCCTTCTATTGATCTCCATGGGCACTAGGCACAAACATGGTGCATATATACATATACACATACACATTCCCATACACATATACATATTCAGGCACGATACTCATATGCATAAAATAAAAGTAAATAATCTTTAAAATATAAGTAAATAAAGTCTTTGGAAGTTGCAATGGTGATTTCATGGAGAATCCTCTCTAAACCATCCAATCACACACAGAGGGATGTTCAACTCCTGTACAGTATTTTCCTAAATTTTAAAATATTAAAATAAAGTAAAAATATTAAGAAGACTACATACCCAAAGACCCTAAAAATATTTTGTGAAATGTCCAACTACTTTAGGATAATAAATTTATAAGGTTTTAAAGGCAAACTCCTAGGGGAACTCTTCTGGGAAAAAAAAAAAATTGAAATAATCTCTCTCTGTCTCTCTCTCTGTCTCTCTCTCTCTCTCTCTCTCTGTCTGTCTCTCTCTCTCTCTCTCTGTCTCTCTCTCTCTCTCTGTCTCTCTCTCCATATATATATATATATTGAATCCACATGTCAAAATCATCTAAAAATGGGGCGGTGGCGCACAGGGTGAGAGAAAGGAAGAAAAGAATCACATTCTAGAGTTGAAAAGCCAGCCATTGCTCTAAATGGCAAAATAGTATGTATTTTATAGATACATTTTATGTTAACACATATGTGTTTGTGTGTGTACATTTGTGCATGGACATATGGACATGGTACGTGTGTATGGTGCACACAGAGACCATCAGATCCCCTAGTCCTCCGGAAAGTAGAAAACCCTCTTAACCACTCAGCCATCTCTCCAGGCCCAATGCCTCATTTTTTAAAGTTACAGTAAATTCAAACAAATACACAGTTCCTTTTTCAAAAATTTGTTTTATTACTATTCCATATCTATATGTGCGTGCATGTGTGTGGACATCAGAGAACGTTTTTATTATTATTGCCGCATGGATGTGTGTGGAGGGGCACACATGTATGTATGTAGGCATCAGAGGACACATTTCAGAAATCAGTTCTTTCCTTCCACTGTGAGCTCCAGGGACTGAGCTTCAGCTCTGAGGCTGAACACTGGTTTTCAGAACAAGCACTTCTACCCACAGAGCCATCTCCCCAGCCTCCAAAACGTCACATTTTAGAAGCTAAGGTAGCTGCAACCCCAGTGGGTAGCACCAATGGGCCAATAACACCTCATTTGTCACCTGGGCCCTGATGTGCCCATAAGATCAAAAGGGCAACACCTGGATCCCTCCTAAATTTTCATGTCAACTCAGTGACCAGAAGAGTGTGTGTGTGTGTGTGTGTGTGTGTGTGTGTGTGTGTGTGTGTGTGTGTACTCACTCTGTAGACCAGACTGTCCTCAAACTCGGAGATCTGCCCACTTCTGCCTCCTGAGTGCTGAGAATTAAAGGTATGTACCACCACTGCAGAAATATTTTGATCATATTTTAATTAAATGATGTTAAAATATAAATTAAAGGTTATGGCAAAGACAGTTCCCAGGCCTTTGCCAGTTCCCTTGGGAACCATTTTGTTTTGTTTGAGACAAGCTCTTGCTATATCCTAGGATGGCTTGAAACTTACCATGTAGACCAGGCTGGCCTCAAACTCCAGTTCTCCTGACTCTACTTCCTGAACATTAGGATTTAGGGAGTGTGGCAAACAACTAAGTCTATTATTTCTGGGTGGAAAGGAAAGCAGTATGAGGAAGGCCAGGTGGGTGCTGAGGCTGTGTTCAGTTCTTCGCATTATCAGAAAACAACTGTCTCTGTGCCTGGTCATCCCTGCATCACAAAAGCAGTCACTATGGAAAGGATCGTTCATGCGGCCTACTAAGGGGCCACAATGCTGTGGACCTCTGAAATAATCCACCTTCTCTTAGACAGCAACCCTAATAATCCTGTAACTTGCTTTTTAATAAATAAAGATTAAACATTAAAAATCCTGTCAGAATACTGCTCACTACAGTTTAGAATGGCAGTGCCTAGAAATCTGCAGGGAATCAGGAAACAGAACCTTCTCCATCACCTTTTATTTTCCTAGGTTATGATATCTCACTTGACAAAATGACCTACTGCAGAGGAGCCTGTATTATTGAAAGCTGTGCATCTGGCGTGGCATCAGCAACAGGCTGCTGGGGCAAGGGTGTGCCTTCTCTCCCTCAGAGAAGTCCTAGCTAGAGCTATGGCAAAGCCATCTGTCTCTGTGACTTGTACTTATTCTCTGAACCTCTCATCTCCCTTTATCTAAACAGGCGACTTGTCAAAGCTATGGCCGACAAGTCCATTTTCTAATCCTTTACAACTGCCTTTGGAGCAAAAACAAAGCAGGGGATATTTCAAAAGATGATGGTTTAACTGCAAGGACAATAACACGTTTATAGCAAACCACATCTCCAGAGTATGGAGTTTTATAAATTAAAAAAAAAAAAGTTTAATAACATTACCTACTGCTAAGTCCTGAATAAAGCCCATGAGGACGGCATCCCTCATGCTCGTAACACTGCGGCTGATGGCCAGCTTAATTAGCAAAATGTAGTAGTGCTAAGCCAATCCTGCGTGGTGCCAAAGTTGGTGCAAAGTAATGAAGGCAATGGTTTACTAAATTTAATAACCTGATTCATCTTATAAAAAATTAACTTCATGACAATGTTTAAATTGCAGCAGCTTAACCATGAGGAGCTAGCCAGTGGGTGCGGGAGAATATTTAACGTTAATAAAATGAAGAGAATAAATAACAGGGGGCGTCTTTAAACAACGGGCAGCGAGGCTTCCTAGCATCTGCAGTAGGAGATCCGGTCGGAAGCGCTGAGCGGCCCTGGGGATTTAACATCTCGTGGCTTCAGGTTGTCGGTTTTAAATACAAAGAGCTAAGAGAGAAAATGTACCCCTAAAAATAAATGCTCCCTTACCTTACATTAGTTTTTGTTCCCGGGGATAGAACTTACAAAATGGCTAATCACAGAACAAACCAAATACACAAACAGTTCTACTGGCCTCATTGTCTTCGTCCACCCTTCCATCCTCTCCTTCTTCCTTTCCCCCACCCCCGCCCCACTATCTCCAGTTTCCTCTCTCAGTGCCTCCTGTGTTAGTCCTTTTCTTCCTAAGGGTCAAGCATTTCTAAAAGAGATTTAGATGTGGGGGCAATGGGACTTCAACCACATATGTTGGCAGGCAACAGACCCAGGAGCCACACCAAACAGAGGTGAAGACCAGCATCTCAGGTCAGAGAACTGTCGTGTGTGCTATTGGCATTTCCCGGGAACCACATGCTCAGATGGGTGGCTCATCCAAATCTGTTGTTGTTGTTGTTGATGATGATGATGATGATGATGATGATGATGATGTTAGGCCAAGTTCTTGTTATGAGCTAAGGCTGGTCTCTAACTCATGATCCTCCTGCCTCAGGCTCCTAAGAGCTAGAAATACAGGCATACACAGTATACCTAGCCATCTGTGATGGCTGTTATTGTCAACTTGATAGGATGCAGGATACATCATAATGTGTCACCATGTGGCAGCAGGAACCACGGGCCAAGAACTACATCAGGACTGAAGGAGATAATAAAGAAACAGGCACACAGAAAGGTATCAGGAAGGACAAAAGACTAGGAATGGCCTCACAGGAGAAATTTAGAAGCAAAAATGGAGTCTAAACTATGCATCCCAGTGAACAGGAGGATGTTGAGGAAAAACTCTGGACAGAGTGAATCACTGTGAGTTACTGGTGGTGCTGGTGGTTCGGGTGGTGATGGTTCATCCAATTAAAGCCCTTCCAGTGGCCTTAAAGATGACAGAGTCGTAAAGCCAGGGGGTGCCAGGTGGGAGTCAGCCAGGTGGGGGGACAAAGAACCCTGTGATGCTGAGTGGCTAAACGTGTAAATTTAAAAAAACACTTGGAGAAATCAACCAAACATCAGGACTGTCTCAATCTGGACTTGAGAGGGTATCCAGAAGCTGCCGGTGGTTCCCCAGCAGCATGGGTGAGCCTAGCCACTTGTTTGCGTGGACAGAGAGCACACGGGGAGTACTGGGGCTGTGCTCAAGGCAGGTGGCCACATAGACTGCACAGAGCAGCCTACAGGCTCCACAGGCGCAAAAGACTCCGTGGTGGAAAGGCAGAACCCACAATCCCTGCGAAGGTGCTGAGGATACAGCCTCAAAGAACAGGGCAGGTTCTCCCACAGTGCCAGAAATATTCTTTCTGGTTGGAGATTTTTAATTTCTTCCATATTGTGGATGTGCTTGGGCCGTGTCCCCATTTACTGTAAATTATGGTTTTAATTATCATTTTTATTAAGATGCCCAAAGGAGTTGGGACTTACGACACTGGTAATTTCTAATGGGCTGTTATTATTAATTTATAATTGTGAAACGCTGGAGACAAACACTACTTGCAACTATATGCCAATAAAAGGACCCAGAAATGGTGGTCCATTACCCAATGTACACCCATATACAGCAAGAATGGACCATGGATGCAGTCTTTAGGAACCAAGCAACAAGTCAGAGAATCTGCCCCCACTGGTCTTCATCATGTGCAGAGAGGGAAGATGAGCCTGCGCATTTCAGATAACGTTGCACTTGGGGACGATTCAGAGTTGGAAAGCTGTTGTTTGGTTTTGGATGTGAGTGGGCGAGTGTGCACGCACACAGCACAGCATGTGTAGCTCCAGGGATAACCTCAGGTCTGCTCATGAACAGGGTCGCTACTGATCACTGAGTACAGCAGGCTTGCTGCTAGCTGACCCAAGAGCTTGCAGGGGTCCCCCTGTTTTCTGCCTCCCATCTTACATGAGAGTACTCGGAGTGACGGATGCTCAGTCTTTTATGTGGGTTCTTGGGATGCAAACTCGGGTTATCGCCCTTTCCTGTAGAACACTTTCATTCGGCAAGCTATGCATCTCTATGTGAATAAGCCACTAGTTTGGGCCAAAAACACAGCTCAGCAACAGACTGCGTGCATGTGAGAGGCCCTGAGTTCAAGCCCCAATACTACAAAATAACCAAACAAGCAAACAAACAACAAAACCTGGTCGTTTGAAGACTGTGAGTTGCCCTTACACCCTCTTAAATCTACCAGGACCACACTTTCTGAACAGATCTGACCAATTTAAGTGGAATTTAAAAGACACTGAAACGAAACCCAGTTCTCCTGAGGCAGTACAGAGGAAGTCACAGCCATCCCGGGGAGGAGGACAAAGCCAAGAGGCAGTGATAACCCGCTTTGCTGATTCTGTAGCTACTCCAAGTCCCTGCATAACCCGTTGCCTGATCTTTCTTACCACTCATACTGTTTCAATTACATACCTCTGAGTTGCAAAGAGTCACACGTCACTCTCACCAAACAGAATCCACAACTGCCAACTCTTAAGAAATTACAGCACATGCAATCTCGCCAGAGAACATTAGTCGAGGCCAGCCTTGCTTTGAAAATGATGCATCAGATACAGCCAATGAGAAGAACCTTACAAAGTACAATACCTTCTCAGCACCCTTCACACCCCAGCATACCAAAAGAAAGGTACTAGGTTCAAGAGACGAAAACGCAGAGGTGGGAAACGGGTCGGTTCACTGGGAATCTTTTCTTCGACACCCCCAAACTGTTATCTCTATGACTTGGGCAACACCGCATCACAATGTTGTGCAGTGCTAGATAATAAATTGCAAACGACTGTGTGGGATCTCTCAAGAGGCAAAACTGACCTCAGGCTGGCTATGAGAGCTGCCACTGTACCGGGTGAGGAGGGTCTCATCTGACGTGCTAGTGACAGTCCTGGTTAGGAATCACAGTGAGAAGAGCGCCCAGAGATCACAATTAGCAGAGTCCTCGACAGGCCCAATGAAGACGCATTCTGCAACTGCAAGAATGTTGAGCAGTGTCCGAGTTGTCAGGGTGTGGGGCAACCAGACAAGCTCATGTATGAAGGGAAAGGGGGACTTAAACGGATTTGAAACCTCTGAGGGCAACTGGACACATCAAGTGTAAAATGGCCGTGCTCTGCAGTCCAGGTATTCCACGACTAGACATTCAGCCTACAAACACACTCGTACATGTGTATAGTGCTGTGGGAGGAACACTGGGTGCCACATTGTTTGTGAGAGCCAGAAAACCCATAATCTACCTAATTGCCCATGGGTTGGGCTGAATCGGCCACGAGGCATGCAGACATTCAGATGCTCTGTGCTGCAGTGGGGCTGGATGCAGACATTCAGATGCTCTGTGCTGCAGTGGGGCTGGATGCAGACATTCAGATGCTCTGTGCTGCAGTGGGGCTGGATGCAGACATTCAGATGCTCTGTGCTGTAGTGGGGCTGGATGCAGACATTCAGATGCTCTGTGCTGCAGTGGGGCTGGATGCAGACATTCAGATGCTCTGTGCTGCAGTGGGGCTGGATGCAGACATTCAGATGCTCTGTGTTGCACTTAAGTGCAGTGAGACTGGAGAGCTGGCTCGGTGGGTTAACAGCACTTCATGTGCAGGAATGAGAACCTGAGTTCGGGCTCCAGAAAAAGGCTGGGTGAGCAGGCCTCTATCCTTTAACCCTGGTACTGTAGGAGACAGAGATGGGGTGGCTTACTGGCAGACAGCTTAGCTTCATCCTCAGGTTTAGAGAAAGATCCCTGCCTCATGGGGTATGGGAGAGGGGGTTGGAGATATACTTAGTGCCCTGCTCAGACCTTTATGCATGCACATGGGTAAACACCCCCCACACACACACACATGGATATATACCACAGAGTACTGAAGAATACTACCTGTTGGCTTATTCTGTGGCTTCCTCAGCTTCCCTTCTTATACAAACCTGCCTAGAGATGGTACCCACAGTAGGTTGGGCCATCCTACATCAATCATTAATCAAGAAAATCTCTCACAGACATGGCCACAGACTAATCTGATCAGGGGGATTCTTTCAACTGAGCATCTCTCTTCCCAGGAGACCCTAGGCGGTGCTGAGTTGACATTAAAACCTAACCAGGACAGCAAGGGTTGCCGATTGGTAGTAGAACACTTACCTAGCATGCATACATTTCTCCCTGCAATCCCCAGCACTGGGGGCAGAAATGAAGCTGAGGTAGGCTGGGAATATAGCTCAGTGGTAGAACGCTTGCCTGAAACACACAGGCTTTGAGTGTTTAACACACAGCTATCACACACAGAGAGATAAAGCACAAGAGGAACCCAATGAGGAAGGCCCATGTGTAAACAGCACCGATGGTGATTATTCTGAGAGGGAGCAACTGTTTGGGAGCAAGGAAGATTTACTCTGTATGTTAAGACGCAAGCCATTTCAATTTTTAACACACGTGTGCATGCCCGTTATAGTAAGAAACTAAAAATAACCAACTGAATGATATCCAATTGATAATTTATGGGTCTTTATGAATTTTAATACAGAGCAATCAAGGCAGATAAGAACGGGAAGAACCAATTCAAACTTCAAGAATGTTTTTAGCTGTCTGGCGTGTAGACTATGGAAATATCCAGCCAAGGAGGAGGAACTGGGAGAGATCACAGCTGCTGGGCATCATGCTGGGTGCTTTATACAACTCGGGGATTCTAAGACGCTCTTCGGGAAACCGAGAAATGTCGTCACCATTTCATACAGAGACAAGCAATGAACACAGAGGTAAAGAAACTTACAAAATCAGAGTCCTGACAGACGATGTGGGCAAAGTTCCACAATCTGAACCCTGAGCTACCAGGAGTTAAATAGCAGTGGATGGCATCATGATATTAACTATATACATATATATGTATATATGTGTGTGTGTGTATGTACACATATATACACATATATACATATATATATGGCTGGGGAGGCTGATCTTGACTGACAGCTTGACATGTCTGGGAAGAGGAAACCTCATTTGAAGAACTGCCTCCATCAGACAGGATTGATAATTGATTAGGGCTAACATAGGGCCCAGCCTACTGTAGACAGTGACATTCCTAGTTAGGTTAGCCTGGGCTATCTAGGAAAAGTAGATGTTTTCTACTTGATGTTTTCAAGTTTTCTACTCTTTAGCATTTCATCACAGAGCACAGAATTAACACCATTTCACAACTGACTTCATAAACAGTTCTCTCTGTGAGACCTACGAGGGGCGAAAGTGAGGCCACAGAAAATAAAGTCCCTCTGCACCTTCTTCCAAGAATGGTCACAGCTTTTCAAACTGAACGTAGTTAGTCCCTTTCCTGCTTCCAACAGCCAGTGTGCAATCTCAGCACTGAGGTCCCAGGATGAGCTCACATATTTCCCCTTTAAATCCTAAAGGCTTTTGAATCCAGACATTACAGGGATATCCTGATTGGGTCAGGTTTACATAGCCACTGCTCACTTCCTGCTCCACAAACGTATCAGAAACTCCACGGTGGCTTGCTGTCTGTGCCTCTTTAAGCAAAGTGTGTGTGGCACAATAACAAACGCACTCCAGAGCCCTAGGACAATTCATTAAACACAGGACAAAAATTAAAGAGAACGAGGGTCTCCTGATGAAAATTGGTTTGAAACCCGCCTTTTAGAGGCTGAGAGCCCCGTGCCTCGGCAAGACAGCTTTCTTTAGTTCACAGGGGTTGAGAAAAGTGGGGACTCCATGGATCCAGGGTCTCACACACAGTACACAGGAGTTTATTATGTCCTTTGCAGCTCAAGCTTCTATTTCGACATGCAAGTGCCCACACACACACACACACACACACATACACACACACACTTGCTTGTACACACTCATGTGTGCAACACAGACACACATACTTGCATGCACACACTCATGTGCACACACACACACACACACACACACACACACACTTGCATTTCTAGAGCCTCTAGTTTGTTCAAATGGTTTACCCAGCTTAGCCTTTTGTACTCTGAAGGAGTCACTTCCATGCACTTCCAAGAGCACAGGCAAATCCAGCAGTCTCCACTCCGGCCGTACTACCTGCAGTGTCTGTGCAGAAAGGAACAGCTTTTCCCAGCCCTCCCCTCCCATCCACTGACTCTCGCCCTCTTTCTACCTCCCCTTCTGTGGGGGAAGGGAGTTTATCCAGATGTCTCACTGAGGGCTTCCTTAATGAACACTCTCAACATAGCTTCCTACACCTGTCCATGAAGAAGTGAGTAAGACGGAAGTACTTAATGAGGAGGGGGAGGGAGAGGAAAAGAAGGAAGAGAGGGAGTAGAAAGAGGAAAACAATGGAGATGAGAGACTGACTTCACTGGGAGCCCACAGCAAGGGAAGCCCTGTATCAGCCAGTCAGTTGGCCCCGCCCATCTAGATAAGCACTTTCTGTTTGTTTGTTTGTTGTGGTTGTTGTTGTTGGAGTTTTCTCACAAGCACTCAGAATTCTCTTCTCAGGAATCCATTCTTGGACCACGTTCCAACATCCTACCACCAAAACGTCTATGGCTTTCAACTTCTGTTTGATATTTTTTCTAAAAAAAAAAGTATAACTGCAACAATCCATGAGCAACACACATTCATTGCAAATTTCGATCATGAACTTTGAAATGACTACACTGGGTCTGACCAAGAACAGACCCAAGAACAGCCAGATAAGGACTGAGGAGAGTCGCAAGACGACTACTACTAGACTACTCTCACGAACAGATTTAGGGAAAGAGGGAGTCACTGCCCTCAGTTATCTGCCCACTGGTGATCCCACCAGGCTTCAGTGGATAGTCTCAATCCAGTGGGTAGTAGAGAGTGAGTAGCCAGGGTGCACCGCATACATGTATGTAGTTATCCGAAGAATTAATGTCGCAGGATTTGAGGGAACATGCTTTTACTCATAGCACTGGGAAGGCTGATTCAGGTGGCTCTATTTGAGTTACAAGCTAGCCTAGAATGTTCCAGGCAAGCTAGAGGTACACAGTGAGACCTTAGACAAGCACTTTCTTCAGAAACGTCAGTGACCTTGGTACAATTCATGACACTCTCGAGAAAATTAAGCTCTTCCTGCTCCATGACCACTGACTTAGCATGTTTTTGCAGCGCACCTTTAAAGTGTCCAAATTCACTTTGCTTCTCTTTCTTTCTTCCTTCCTTTCTTTCTTTCTTTCTTTCTTTCTTCCTTTCTTTCTTTCTTCCTTTCTTTTTAACTTGCTTGTTTGTTTTATCAACAGGGTCTCAGGACACAGCCTTGGCTGACCTAGACGTGACTGTATAGACCAGGCTGGCCTCAGAATCACAGGGTACTCCCTGCCTCTGTCTCCCAGTGCTGGGCTCAAAGGTGTGTGTGCGGCATCAAACCCAGCCAAGGTGACCTTCTCCCTCACCAACACTTCTAACCGTTTCTTGAAGTAAGGATTAAGCTCAGTCTTTCAGAATAGACACACAGCCAGAGTTACACTGTTTGTGTTCTTGGCCTTCTGTGACTTTACTCGAAACCAATCGTTCTAGAACTCTGAATGAAACTGGTGACTGAGAAATTCCCTGTGATTGACCGAGATATGATCATAACTCAAAGCAGAAGATTTGCTCAAAACATTAAAAAAAAGTGATGTCCATAAAAAGCCCTAATTAAAAGATAATCCTGTTCTTAAAGTCAGTTTTTGAAAAAGTATCTTCAATAATCTACATAACAGATCGGCTAATATCTTTAACATAATTACTTCTGAAGTTTGGTAAAATCTGACGGCTTGAGTGGGTGCCTTTGCTATTTTTGTTCTGTTGTTACCAAACAGTATCTAAACCTAAAACATTAAAAAAAAAAAAAAAAAAAAAAAAAAAAAACCCTACTTTTCTACCACCCATTCCCCAGTTTTCTTGCAATAATCAGACCCACACTGGTGTGGAGTGCAAGGGAGCCATAACTGTTGCTTTCAGAACTGGACGAAGGTCTACTTTACTGTTTCCATGCACATGTGTGCGCACACACATAGAGGCCAGGGGTGGATGTCAAGTATCTTCCTCGATCACGCTCCACAGTTTCTGAAACAGGGTCTCTCCCTGAAGCCAGTGGCAGGCCGGCTAGCTGGCAGGGAGCTCAAGGACTCTGTCTCTACATGCCCCTAATGCTGAGTTGGTAGACATGGACCAGAATGTCCAGATTTTCCCATGGGTCCTAGGGGCCTGCACCCAAGACTTCATGCTTCCTGTACTCTCCCAACTGAGCCATCTCCCCAGCCCCCAGCACCTTTCTGACATAACACACGTGGTGAGTAGAGTCCCTGGGTCCCCACAGAGCACACACCTGGTGAAGGAAATTACCCATCACTTTTTAAGCTCGCTGAGAACTGCTTTCATAAAACCATACTGACTTGGGAGGGGAAGGAGAAAAGGAGGTTGAGGTTGTTTTAGACAACCATAAGCAGATGCTAGTGAAAGCCATCAGCTTTAAAGTCTGTACTCCTCGGGAGCCTTGCCATCCAACCGCTAGCTGTGAGCAGGCACCTGCTTGCCATGAACTTCGGGGATACACATAGCACCTTCTAGCTTAGGCTAATGTTGCCTGATTCTTGAAGCCCAGCCAGCTGTATGCTTTTGCTTGGCTCCCCTCATCCAGCTGCTGCCTCTGGTCCAAGAAGTCTGGGTAGAAGTTTCTGACATCAGTAATGGCAATGATTGGAGATTAGGTTCAACTTCCAATTGGAAAGGAGAAAGAGTGTGCTCCGAGCTGGAGGAGGCTTTAGGCCCTGACAGAAGATTCTAGTTTGCAGGGAACTTGGTTCAAAGCCAGGAAATATGATGGCTCCAAACAGCTGGAACAGAGGCAAACGGGAGGTCATTCCAAAGGGTTCCAGGGGAGATTTTCCATCATAGATTAAACAGCTTGAGGGAAGCATGTTCAACCAGCAGTCTCTCTTATTTAGCTCAAACATGCAATCTTATTTAGACCGCCCTGCAAGCACACAGCATTTCACAGTCTCCATTACAGTAAAGTACACTTGGTTTTCTTTGGCACATTAAAGCAGACAATAGAGAGGGCGATGTAATAAACACATAAACTTTTCTTTTTAACTCTGAGTCAGGATTCTATGTCGCCCAGGATGCTCTTAATTCCTGACCTTCCTGTCTCAGCCTCCCAAACGCTAGGATTACATGCAGACACCAGCATGCTTTACTCTGAACGCAACAAATTTCTTAAGAACACATCGAGAGTCTTACTCCATGGTCAGTTTCATCACTACTGTAACAACAGAGGTTATGGTCTGTCATAGACAACAAGAAGCAGAAGGGGATGAGAGGAGCAAAGCACAGATAGAAACAAGGCAAGATGAAGCCCCCAGGACCCTGAGCACAGTGAGCTACTTCCTCTAGCAGAGCCCCACTTCCTGCTCTTCACCTTATCCACAAACCACCATAGCACGAATCCATCACTACAGCCACTTATGAAATCAGAAGCCCTGCGATCTGTCTCAGCAAACAGGCTCTTGCAGTCCAACAAAAAGTTGATGCAAGGTTCCCTCGTCACATGGTCCTACGTGTTTTGGTTCAAATATAACAGCAAACATTGAATAGAGCCACTTCTTAGTGAGTGACTAAGCTAAGAATATCCCTTCCTCTTTGCAGGGTCTTCGTCTTGTTCAAAAGAGTGGGAACTGGAACAACTTTGGTCATATCAGCCTGAAGGAGAAATTGGGAAGGTGGCACCCCCGACATCCTCAACAGTGGTGGCTCCAGTGGAAAAATGGCAAGCCCCCAAATGTCAGTGAGGCAGAAGGGTCCATTTCAAGTCACTAACGCATAAACCACAACTTCACAGGAAGTCCTACATACCACACCTGAGGAACATGGCACCCATCTGGCCTGTGACTTTATCCGAATCCACCGAGATCCCACCAAGACATCACAGTGTGTTTGCTGATGCTGTGTGAGCGTGTGCAGCTCCCGAGGTGGAGCTGGCGTGACTGGGTCTCTCCAGCAGGTGACATGTGAGTAATTACTGTATCCACAAAGGCAGGCCCTGTTTCTCTTTTAAAAGCTGTTAAACATGTTTTAGAGCCTGAACTTGATTCTCTAAGTGTTTCTCACCTACCTTCCATGAGGAAGACATTAAGACATTCCTTGGATGTGTACCTCATTCTAAGAGCCAGTCCTTCAAATTCCCTTAAATGAATTGTACATAGTGGCCATCAAGGGGGGCTACTTTATTAATTACCTACAGTGTGAGTATCAAATTTGTTAAGACATTATAAAATAAGGAAATCAATAATTAGAGGTCTCCACTTTCAAAAAAATTTAAATTTTTATAAGGAAGAATTTAGAAATTCAGGGTCTAGAAATGGAAACTACATAGAATATATGTATTTTGCCCCTAGGTTTTAGATTCAACTGTGACAAGCTGTCAGTGCCTGAATTTTTTTTTTATTACCTGCCAGTTACTTAGGAAATTTCCATTGTTTAGCAAAGTATAATTTGGATATCAATAATACTTTATTAATTACACACCAATAACTTTCTATTGAAAATATTTCCATTTAAAGAGCTTAGGACATTCACAAACATATTTTCCTTCCTTATCCTGCTTAGTAAATTTTTATGGATTAAAAGGGGGTGGGAACAGATGTGTACATTGAACTGTCACTAGTGATTGCAATCCCTGGGAGGCATCCGGATTGCTTCATTCAGCGTCCAGGAGCTAGCCCTTCCTCTACTCGAAGGCGCTACACAAAGGCCTGTCTATGGACACAGCTTTCCCCTAGGAGAGAGGACAGAGCTATATTCTCAAAGGAGCACAGGATGGATGGGGGGGAAAAGGGAAAGGGGGAGGGAGGAAGGGAGAGAGGGAGGGAAAGAGACAGAGAGACAGAGAAGAAAAAGAAATTACAAAGGTAACAAACAAAAGCCTGGGATGACTTTTAAACAGAAACCTACAAATATACTCTGTCCCCCTAAAAGGAAATGGAAGCCAAGTGCAGGGCCGTCCATGAGTGCAGGTCACACTATGAGAGCAGATATGAGTCCTTAACCATCACACACGCTCAGTCCAGCCCAGCGCAGCTCGGAAATCTCACTGTTCTGCAGCACTGTCCCCAAACTCAGCACTCTAACTCGGCCTAGCTGGGAAGCCCGGTGCCCAGGGGAGCAGCTGTGTTAGCCGGGAGAGCACATCTCACTTAGTTCCTAATGGGTGATAGAAACTAACCAGGGGCAAACCTTCTGAATCCTATGTTCCATAAGAAGGCCAGGCCCACCAGGCAGGAACATTCTACACCACTAATGAGTCCTCGTGGTCCTTAGACAGGGTTTGTACATAGTAGGTACTCGATAAATTGGTTTGTTCTTGCTGCTGCTGTTTTACTGTTCTTGGTGGTGGTGATGGTAGTGGTGGTGGTGGTGGTGGTGGTATTTTTTGAGACCTATAGCTCATTCTAATAGCCTGGGATGACCTTGAACTCCTGATCCTCTTTCTCTGCCTTCAGATTGCTGGGATTACAGGCATAAACCACTGCAGCAGGCTCATTAATATTGATCACAGAGCCTCACTGGACAGCTGCCATTTATCTGAACAGTACCCACAGATGAGAACATCTTCTGTTTGCAGGACAGTTGTCATGCTCTGAACTGTATCCCTCTCCGGAACACAACACACAAAGGAGGTTGAACTGAGACCTCTACTCTGAGCACTTTATAGGAGGTAATGTGGACATAGTAAGGTACAGTGAGTTGTTAGGGACCAGGGAGGCAGCTAAGGAGGCTTGTTAGCAAGCCTGACAAGTTCAATCCCAGAGGCCACACGGTGGAGGGAGAGACCCAAAGCCTGTAAGTTATAAATTGTCCTCTGACTTCCACACATGCATTGGGGCACATGCAGGAGCACACACACACACACACACACACACACACACACACACGAAGGGTGGGAGGGAGGGAGAGAGGGAGGAAAGCATCTACGCATTAACAAGTGTATGCACAAACTCAGAAGGAATAAATAAATGTAAATTTTACTGAGACCATATGGAAAGCAAAAAACAACTGATGTGCTTTGGAGAAATGGAAGAATTGGAGACAGACACTGAGGGACAGTGATGTGAAGGGATGTGGAGAGATGCTTGTGCTGACAGAGCCGTGGCTGGAATTGCTACCACAGCCAGTGACCTCTCACAGGGATGCCTGGCCTTCTGGCTTCTCTGAGCCATGCTGTCATCTACAAATTTCATGTTTAAGAACTTTCCAATCTTTTGCCTTAAGTGGCCACATCTGCTGTATTATTAAAAGTTCTGGAATTACAAAAAAAAAAAAGAACTTCATAATCTAAATATCAAAACACACACACATAAACGCACACACACATACACATATCTGATATATTAAGTGTACAGTTGTGTGTTGGTTTGCATGTACTCCTATACTGGGCTACATGTGTCCTTCAAGATGCACGTGTCATCACGTCTAGAATCCCTAAGAAAGAACCCTTCGCTCCAGGTGTCAGTTGGACACTGGCCCTTCTCCACACCTCGGTTTCAGATTTCTAGGCTGATATAACACAGTGTCCTAAGCCACCACTTCCTGGCACTTGTTAGAGCTGTCCTTGAAAGAAATGTGTAAGGCCCCAGAAGTGACAATCAACTGGGACTGGTTTATAGTCCTCATACCCTTTAGCCTGAAGGACACATGGGATGATGTCCTTTAATGTCTCACAGAGCGTGAGGACACTGAACAGCCAGGCAGTGGGTGAGCAGTATCAAGTATCTCTCCCTTGCACCACTTCAGATGCTCCTAGCTTCAACCTACTCTGCTGACTACAACCACCAGCCCCTCAAAATCTTCAGCTAGTTCCAGACAATGATGTGCCCCCCCCCCATTTCCAAATCTGGAAATTCCCTCAAACTGGGCCTCCAGAAAGCTGCTTGGTGCTAATAGACTATGGGGCCAGGGCGGCCAGAAAGGGATGAACAGCTATGGACAGATGCCTCTTCTCCAACAGACAATTCTGAGATCCGTTCCACGGGCTCCTCGGAAAGCCCTTCCCAGAGCAGCAGCATCTGGTGCAGCACTAGCCCAACTCAGAAGCATGTGCTTGTACAACCTTTTTCTCAGCTCCTTGCTGAATTCTCACAGCTACCTCTACTGAGTTCTCTGAAATCACATCTTAAATGTTTTGAAGTCTGCCTTTGGCTCAGGTTCTCCCTTTGAGGGAACCAAAGCTAAGAGATAAAAGACAAATTCTTAAATCATTCCCATAAAAAAAAAAGAAAAGAAAACTAACAGTTTCCATACAACTTGAAATAATTGCCCCCATACACACCCCGACTTCCAATCACTTGGATACTGTGTCTTATAGAAGAATTGTGTCCATCACTTCTGGGTCTATCCTTAGAGCAGAAGTTCTCAATCTTCCTAATGCAGAATAGCAGATATTCAGTCCCTGTGAGAGGTGGTCCTGTGGCTCCCAAAGGGGTCGTGACCCACAGTTTGAGAACCACTGCCTTAAAGTACGTTAAATTTATCTCTGTCCCTAGTAGCTATCAGAATTAATTTATGCAAACCTCTCCTACCAGTCCACTAGCTAGTCATTCTTCCTTTAATGGTGTGCCCAGAACAGAAACCTCAGCAAGCTTCCAGCTGAACTGTGCTCGATCCCAAAGGGAACAGACTAGTCTAGATCAGTGGCTCTCCATCTGTGAGTTGTGACCCTGAGGCCACCGGGAGAACGGATTTTTACTTTATGATTCATAACAATTGCAAAAGTCCCAGTTGTGAAGAATCAACGAGAATGACTTCATGGGGGGGGGGGTCACCACTGTATTCCAGGGTCACAGCATCAGGAAGGTTGAGAATCATCGCTCTGGACATCTATTTCCATGGCCACATTGTGCAGCTGCCTGCGGAGTCCAGAAGAGGGTGCCTGATTCCTCTGAAGCTGGAGTTACTGGCAGCGCTGTGCTGCTGGATGTGGGCACTAGGAACCAAACCTGTGCAAGAGCAGCAAGCGCCCCTAACCACTGAGCCACCTCTCTGGGCCCTGTTGGCCTTTACTTTCAGCAAGCCGTGATTGTCTGAACTGACTAAAGGTACAAAAAATGGCTTGTCCGCACCACAGGTCACCGCACTGCTGAGCATGTCAAGAGTTTGGTGCAAGGCAGCTGCACGGTGGGAGCATCCTGGGGCAGCTGTAGTCAGAGCTGCCAAAGGCTGATTGAGCCCTCGAAGCTGGCTCTCTCCATTTGCTCCCCTTTCCCGTCAGTGGAGAGGCGCATTAAACACTTCGCTCCGGCTCTCCCGCAGGGCAGCGGGTGAGCTTCCAGGGAGCGTGATTACTGTCTACCAGCAGTTCAGTGATTGCTACTACAGTCAGGCAGCCACCTGCTGGCTTCTCGGGGCAGGCTGCCCCCAGTGTTTCATTTCTCGGGTGAGGAGAATAAATAACCATTTGAAAGACTCCCACTCAGGAGGTATGGCTCCTCAAAACATATTTACTTCTTAGAGATGACTAATTACTCTTCGGTATCCCCCATTCTCCCACGCCAAATCATGGGTACCGGCACCAACCGGTGAGTCTGCACTCGGCCACCACGGAAGGGGAAGTGCCAGACTCGGCCCGTGCATCTTCCTCCTGTGGTCTACACATCCGTATTTGGAGTCAACAACATGACACACAACCTCTACTGTTCACTGAGTTCTAAGGACTCTTTAAAAAAAAAATGTTGCATGTTTCCAATATCTGTTGGCAAGTATCCTAGCCTGGTTCTTAAAAGGGAAAGCAAATTTAATAAAATTAAGAGGAAATATTTCACTGAAGACAGAATAATTAAAAGGCATACTGTACCGTCAGTAAAATGAGGCTGGCTCCCGTGGGAGTATGGGAGGGACTGGTGCCGGCCTGTGTGACCATGCCCACTTCTTCTCCTGTCTAACCTTTGACGGTGACGGAGCAGCCTTCACCTGGCTGGTCATCACCGGCCTGCCAGACAGCTTTCATCTTCATGACCGTATGAAAGCTGGACCTTTCCAACTCATCCTCTCTCCTGACCTAAGCTCCTGTGCCTCAACAGGACTGGTTCGCCTGCTTCTTCTTCCTCTTGTGAATTCTCACGGCCACGCACTACAGAAAAGACTTAGTTCTAAAGCACAAATGTGCCAGGTTCAACACCTGCTTGGACTAGAGTGAGTTCGAGGCCGCTCTAAGCAACCGAGCAAGACCCTGCCTCCAGCCATTTTCACTTTCAGCTGGCAATACGGCTCAGCTGCACCGTATCTGCCCACTCTTCCCAGAAGCCTGATGTGACGGGTTCGATCCTCCAACTACAAGAAAAAAGGTATGGCTACTGTTACAGTACCATACACAAAACTGCAGCTTTGCCAAAACTCCCTCCACCAGCAAATTTGTGCAATCAAGAAACGCACACCAATGTTTATAAAACTGTCAGGGTGGCCATTGTATGACTGTCCCTCAGGAGGTCAGCCTGTAGATCTCAAATTCAGTCAAGTATTTTTTTCCCAGTGTCTGTTAAGGGTGCATCCTATGAAAAGAAAAAGGAAAGAAGACAATTCTCCCCGTGTTGGCATGTATTTGAAATTGTCTACCATAAAAAAATCCAATAAAATAAATATAAAATGCTTGTCCTAGAAATATGGCCTTAATCCCATGATGGTGGCAGCAGCGATGGCAGCAGTGGCGGTGGTGGCAGTGGCCAGTGGAAGAATATGCCTTTAATCCTAGCATTCAGGAGGCAGAGGCAGACAGATCCCTGAGTTCGAGGTCAGCCTGGTCTACAGAGTGAGTTTCAAGACAGCCACAGTTACACAGAGAAACCCAGTCTTGGGAAAGAAAAACAAAAACCAAAAAAGAAAAGAAATAAGGTCTTAGCCACAGAAATTCTTAGTGAGCAGTCAGCCACCAGCTTCGAGGCAGATGCTGTGCTTAGTGGCTTTGTTTCAGTGGCTTTATTTTTTTTATCTGGCCTCTTACAACTCCAGCTGGCTGGTGTCATGAGTCCCACTTCTCAGAAAGAGAAGCTAAGGCTTGGGATAAAAACATAGTCCAGAATCCCAGAGTTAAAAAACAAAACAAAACATGGAAAATACAGAATTGAGAAAAATAAAACAAAAAAGGGTAAGAATTCTAATTATCTAAGTGGTAACCTTGGACCCAAAAGCAAACTAGAAGTCTGCGTTTATTCATACTAAAATTTTACTTTCCCAAGGCTTCTTTGTTTCGTCTTTCTTAGAGGTTTAGTGTGTGCACATTCATGTGTACGTGTGTATATGTATACACATACAGGTACCCAAGGAGACCAGGGTCCCCTAGAACTAGAGTTACAGGTGATCCAAGCTACCCCATGGTGCTGAGAAGCAGCCCAGGTCCTCTGCAAGAGCAGCAAACACTTTCCACTAATACTTCCCTCTCGCCCTCACCATGTTACGAGTTCTGTTAGAGTGAAAAATAAGCCTTCCGGTTTCAGATGTGTTTTCCTGGGTGAACTTCTCCATTTGTACCCTGATCCCTCCTCTGTGCCTCAAGCCTTCTACCCGAGAGACCTTAAGACCTTCTACCCATGCACCTTAGGTGAATTGGAATCCTGAGGGAATCGGACATGTGAAGCCTTGCCTCTCCTTTCACAAACGGCATTCGCTCAGCTCTGCCTCCCTGTCTTGTGCATGCAGCAGAAACAGGCTCTGCCGAGCAGAAGGCGCTGGCCCAGTCCAGCGCTAACCTAGTACCCTGTCCACTTCCGGTGTTCGGTGACGACTTTCTGACGGCCTGTGGATGGGAGTCAACTACAGTGGTGATTCCAGAGATGTTTCAGTCCTCAACTTGATCTGTTGCTGGTCTTATTTCTCCCTTTGCTCATAAGTCAGGAAGGAAAATGTATGTTATACGCTGGGTCTCTCTAACCCTAACACCTCCTTACGAGTTTACAGACCCACCTATGCTGAGGCTTTGCCAGTAAGAGTAAAAATCTGTATCACAGAACTGTGACATGCTGATGTGGCACCATTAGGCCCAAACATGTTCACAAGCCACATCATGATGGCTAGAGAGATAAGGTCATACTCCATGTAGCCTAGAACTGGAATGCGCCTGCCATAAATTAGTATCTGCACCGCAGGTGAATATATTTCTCCAGGTGTCTGTGATTTGTTTTGCTTTAACACTGGCATTTTTAGGAATCAGGGGCATATCATGAAACCCCATGCTCTGTGAAAGATTCCATTATCAGAGTCGCCGCTCTTGAACCTTTTACCCAGGCGTAATTTCTTACATGTTACAACAAGTTTGGCACGCATTGTGAATTTCAGCCAAGGTTGATAAAGTTCAATAACTCGGCTAACCAACCGTGTGTGCGGCTCATTACAGGAGTAATAAATAGATTCATCACGATGGACATGCAGAGGCCCTTGGAAAGCCGGGTGCCGTTACCAGCACGCCTCATAAAAGCACCTTTTGGGCCTTAATGTAATTTTATATGTGGCTACAGCATCTACCCATCATTCAACACACCATATACATATATGTGTGTGTGCTTGTCAGCCAGACGCACTCGCAAGCCGAATGCATGCTAGTCACACTGGTGGATCTTCTGAGGTAGAGATCTAAAGCCACATTAACCCACCCATGCTCAAGGGTCGCTCCTCAAACGGACTAGGCAGAAAGACAATCTGACAGACATATCTACAGACATCATTTTCATTTTTCTTTTGTTGGGTCAGATGTGGTGAAATGTTTGGGTTCTTTTTTTTTTTTTTTAACAAAATCTTTATCGAGAAATAATTCATATAGCCTACAATTTGCCTGTGATATATATCCAATGGTTTTTGGTGCAGACGTCACCACATTCACTATGAAAACAATTTGTGGCAACTTCATAAATAAAGTGGGAGGGGAACTGATTGAGATAAAAGTCATGGGTGGAAGAAAGAAATCTAAGTTCGCAGGAACAAAGAGATCCGATGCTCAGATGATCCACCAAGTTGGCCTCTGATGTCTGAACACCACTAGCAACATTTAATTTACTCAAATAGTAAAGTCATGCTAGCAGAGAGGTGAAAACCTAAACTCTCTCTCCTGAGGTCCTCTCTTGTATGCTCCTAAAAGGAGACTCTACTACAGACGTCCCAGAGAATGCAAGCACACGCAAGTTAAATCTCCCCACCTCCTGGGAACACTTGTGTGTGTCTGCATGCTCACAGGCACGCAGGGGTGAGGGAAGGGGAGCACTATCTAGCAACTCCCAAGGGAAACCATTAGGAAGCATTTAAGAAAACACATATGGCGCTCCACTATCTGAACAAGAGCCACACAGTCTGCAAAGACCATGGAAGAATTTACAGCCTATTGACTGTAAATTCGGAAAGCCTTATTTCTAATGCGCCAACTCTGTACTGATTTGTTCCCTCGTGACTTCAAGCTCAGTTCCACAAACGCATGCCCTTCCCCTGTGAGCGGGCTTCTCTATGAGGAGGCTCCGGTGCGTGCCATGCGAGCAGGGGTCTCCAGCACTGGGGTCCATCTGCATTTAAATCCATCTGTGAGAGGGTCTTAGAAATCATTTCACTCCCAAGCACTTCTCTCTGGACAGCTTAAACACAACACAGACTTTTAAAGGAGTATTCTTGGAAAAGCGAAACACTTTTACATTCCTCACTGCACACAAGACCACCTTTATGACGACTGGACTATGAAATCCAGGTCAACTCCCTGAAGATTGACTATGCCATCCTGATCCTGTTTACTTTCATTCGCGTAAGCTCACTAAAGGAAACCCGGAGAGAAAAATAAAGGCTGTCTGGCTGTGAAATCAAGCAAGCGAGCCTGCTACTCCACCTGGCTACTTGTTCTCAGCACACACTAGGTGGAGAGTCACTGCCGGGGTCAGAAGCAGGACCTTGAGGCTGCTGGTGACCTTAAAAATGATTGCAATACGCCTGCATGCTTATTAACACAGTGTGAGCAGCAGAACCGTGCTGAGCAGGCATCCCAGAATAAGCAATTACACCGGACCACAGATCACACAGTGCTCCAGTTCATGGTGACTGTGGACTCACCCAGGATCTGTCCTACACTCTGCACTCCTTTGTGGCCACTCGGACACATGTGGGACAAAGCTTAGAAAAACTTACACATCAACGATACCATTTAAAGAGCACCCGCTGCTGGCAACTGTTCTCTCTGAAGTAAAGACTCTACTTAGCGATTCCCTTGTAGGTGTTTCAAGTGTGACGTGTCTGTGTCTTTAAATGCAAAGGGATAAATGCAGGAAGTCGGAAGTGACCCAGAGGCACACATACACATATATACTCAGAGAAAGCACTCACAAACACTGCCAAACAAGTCAATCAAAATGCTCTGGAACAGCACAAAGATCCAGCTGCTAACATTCTGAGTTGTCCGGACCTCCCTGAGGTAAAAGCCAAGGCTGGTTCTACACTGCACACTAAGCAACCAGTACCCAACTAGTACCCAGCAGTTGATACATGTGTACTGAATGCATAAAAGACAGTAAAAAGGAACTCGGTTTGCAGGTTGGCCTATCCAAACTCCCTCACAACTAGGTCGCATTACCACACACAGCAGGGAAGTAGCCTGCAGGGGGCAGCACTGTTCAATAACCTCCTAACACTATCAGAGGGTTTAGTCTGCGAGGGCTGCAATGATCAGTGCTTCTGACCGGCTGCCTTCAGGAGCAAACAGCTTTCTTAGATCTCACTGATGGGAGAATCCAAGGGCAGGCTGCTGACTAAGTAGCTTTTGGAGAAAGCCCTCATCCTGACTCCCAGGCTGCCTCAAGCCACACTATCCCCTCACTGGACAGAGAGAGATCTTGCTCTCCGGCCCAGTCCTGAAAGGGTACTGATCCATGCACACTCCACCTTGGAATTTAATCACATGCCTGAGGTACCACCTCCACTCAAGGTCACTCAGGATTTTAACACACTGTGAGCATTTGGTCCAAAACACTAATTCTGATTTCTCAGATTCCTCAGAACTTTAGATTTCTTTTAAGTAAAATATTGTGATTTTTAACATGTTGGTAAGAAAATAAATGGACCATTATTTTTTACCTGCCCTAAATGATTACTAAAATCTCTGCTCTTAGCCAAATAACCCTTATAAACACACACATGCACATGTGCACATGCATACACAGTTCACACATACTACATACATGTGCATGTACTACACACATATATTCACACTATATATATGCACATGATATGTACACATGTACTCATGCACCAACACTGTACTGTACACACATACACATAGGCCACACACAGGCACATATACACTACATACATGCATATATATATATATATATATATATATATATATATATATTATACACACTACCACACATGTACATACACTATATACATGCACACACTATACATACATGTACACATGCAGGCACACACACATACTACATACACATGTGCATATATACTCATACCTGTAAATAGGCCTATACACTACACACACAAGCACACAGCACACATACAAATGTGCAGACACATGCACATCCTCACATAATCACCCACATCAATCGTTGGATTCCAGGGGACTCAGCAACAGGTAACACAGCACAAAGTCTGTGTAGACTTTCCTGCTCTGAGATACTCAAACTGGTGTATTTGCGATTCCAGGAGACTACTCGAGAAACTCAGACATAACTTTTCTAGAGAAAATTTTCCAGTCCAGAGATCCATTAACGAAAGAAGTAGAGAGGGACAAAAAGTTCTTCAAGCTGTCACAGTCTGGATTTGAATTGTCCCTACAGGCAGGTGGCTGAACACCTGGTCTCCAGCTGGTGATTCTGTTTTGAGAGGTCACGGAGCCCTGTGGACATGGAACTTTGCTGACAGAGACAGGTCAGCCATGAGGGGCAGGCCTTGAGGACCAGAGTCCAACTGCACTTCCAGCAGGAGGTCAGTTTCCTGATCCATCAAGATGTAAACAAGGCATATCACAAGCTCTTAGGCCACCGTGCCTCCCCCACCACAGAGAACTGTAGTCTCTGGAACCCTGCGCCTAGAATCACTTCTGTCAGGATTTGTCACCATGACAAGAAATGTACCTAATAATCTGATGCTAAGTTTCCAGAACAATGCATTGGTTTCTATCCTAGGTACAGCAATGCCCCCCCCCCCAACAATGTTAACATCCCGATCTTTGGGAATGTCACCTGACACAGCAAAGGGATTTTAACAATGAGGTTAAATGAAGCATCTTAAA
Organism: Micromys minutus; assembly: GCF_963924665.1. Taxonomy (NCBI): domain Eukaryota; kingdom Metazoa; phylum Chordata; class Mammalia; order Rodentia; family Muridae; genus Micromys; species Micromys minutus. The sequence goes on along the minus strand of NC_137959.1, from coordinate 36,994,977 downwards.
TGGAGAAAGGGTAATCTTGGATTAAGGGGGGAGGGAAGAAATACTGAATGTAGTAATCACAATCGTTCAGAGACCAAAGCACTGCATAGCGAGGCCATACAATGGAAGAATGGGTGGCTGGACTGATGTGTTGGAAGGTTAGAAGGTGGAGGATGGGGCTATGAACAAAGGGACACGGGCAGCCACTAGGAGCTTTAAAAAAGGGAAGGACATGGCTACTCGGACCCCCCACTGCAGACCCTCCAGAGGGACCAACCCTGCCAGCACCCGGTCTTTAGCCCAGGGAGATGAACGTAACTTCTGACCTCTGTATCTGCGGTGCAGAAACTTAGTTTGTTTTAAGCCAGTAGGTACATGATGATCTTTCACAGCAGTGACAGGAAATGAATACTAAATAAACAGGGAAATACCACAGGACAGATACTGTGTATACGGGTACCGTCCAGGTAGTCTGTCTCAGGGTGCCTGGTAATGACGCACAGTGTAACTGGCTGCATCCCTGCTCAGGAGAAAAATACAAAGGAAGGACAAAACACAGGGGACACTGGCCAAGCAGCAATTACACTCGGTGAAAAAGGAGCCTCGTGCACACAGACGATCAGCTCTGCAGGCGGAAAAGACGGTGTCTCTTGCCAAAAATCTGACTTGGCTCCTGGCTGAGACTTCTCTGAGAATGGATGTGTTACAGCACTCCCCCGATGTATCCGATACTCAGTTTGCTAACTGTACATGATAGAAATGTCTTCACTAACAGATACAGCTGTAACGGCATGGGGTCTGTTTTCTTCTACTTTTTTAAAATACATTGATGATCTCTTCTCTTTTTTAAGATTTATTTATTTATTATATATAAGTACATGTAGCAGTCTTCAGAAGAAGGTATCAGATCTCATTACAGATGGTTGTGAGCCACCATGTGGTTGCCAGGATCTGAACTCAGGACCTCTGGAAGAGCAGTCAGTGCTCTTAACCACAGAGCCATCTCAGAAGAAGAAAGAAGACAAGACGCTAGTCAATGCAAAAACTTTGGGGAGGTTCATCCTTACATTCATGGTGGGGTGGCTAACAGTGAGGCCCCTCCTCTTGTTTTTCTTTCTTTCTCTTCCCATTTTTACGTGTGTGTGTGTGTGTGTGTGTGTGTGTGTGTGTGTGTGTGTGTGTATGTGTGTGTGTGTGTGTATGTGTAGGTCCATGGTCGCATCCCCTACCAATCCTCCACCATACTCACTGAGGCAGGGACTCTCAATCAAACTGATATGCCTAGTCTCACCCCCTCAGGCTGAAACAGCTGGTGGGCTGCTAAGCCTACTTGCATTGACTATGAGGATTTGAACTCTGGTCCTCATGCTTGTGAAGCGAGCATTTAACCATTGAGCCATGACCCCAGTTGCTTGAAGTCCTTCTTTTTGAGAGATTATGTTCATCCTTTGCTTCTGTGATCATCAGGAAAAGCTTCCAGAAGCCAGGTGGGACTTGCAGTTGGTTTTATGTTCTATCAGAAGAGAGTACCCTGTTCACATAAGAATCCTGCATCTACCTCTGAAATGGCTCCATGCTGTAGACAGACCAAAGCTTAGAAAACTAAATGTCACTAGCAAGAAGCCACGTGGCCCAAGAACTAACAGCACTTCCACCTATGAGCTCTCAACACAACTCCCCCTTGGAGTTCCTGAATCTACAAGGAATCCCCCCTTCTTCCTACATCGTTTCCACTCTGACCCTCTGTACATCACTGTACCTATATGAGAAGTCAATACCTGGTTAAGACTTTCTAGATATGGGCACCAAACCACACTGCACAGCACATAGTTCAGTTCCTCAACAAATGGCTCCCTTTCTGAACACTGAAGCTGATGCCTGAAACAAGCTCTAAGCACCCCTTAATGAAAAGGTATCAAGAGCTCCTAGAATGTTCCATCTATTAAAAGAATTAAAACACTCTCTTCCAACTTTCAGGGCTCTTTCCTACAGCCATGAGGTTATTTTCCTCCACAAGTGAAAGCACCCGTATCCTAAAAGACTCCGCAGCATCACACCTGAATCCACTATCTGATCCATGCAAAACAGATGCAGAGCCAGGAATGTTGGCACATGCTTCTGACTCTGCACTCAAAGTCAGCCTAGAGTACAGGACCCCATCTTAACAGGAAAATGAGGGGTCACTGAGATGGCTCAGGAAGTAAAGAGTGCTGCATCATGCCTGATGACCTGAGCTGGATCCTTAAAACCCACAGAGTGGAAAGAGAAGTAACTCTTAAAGTTATCCTCTGACCATACACGCATCTGCATGTGCATGCACACATGCAGATAAACGTAACTGCAAAACCTTTTAAGAGACAGAGAAGTCACAGTCTCTAAATTTTACAAATGAAGAGCCTTATATTTAAAATACTGAAGTGGTTTGTCCTAGGTCACTTAATGAGCTATGACCCCACTAGTTTTCTTCCTACTGTGTCCCAAGAACCTCCAGTCAAGGTGCTGAACCTCTGCGTGCTGATAAAGTTACACTCCAACACTGACTCATTCTTGCGTATTCCAGGAGAGAGGAACAGCAAATCTGGACATTTATTCTTAATAAGGCAGGCAGCCCTGCAAACCATGAGTTACATGACTTAGAAACAACTGTGGTCTAATTCATACAGGGGCTAATGGTTCAGTTTCCTCCATTCCCCCACTGAATGTGACGTCCTATCTATTCCCAGGTTACAGAAACATTAAGCAGCCATTGGATTTGGGGGCTTTTTTGTTTGTGTGTTTGTTGTTGTTTTTGCTAGATGGCACTATCTCACTTCTCACTTAAAGGGGGAAAAACCTTTTCAAACTAAAGACCAGTCAATGAACCACAGTTTCGAATCACAGTTGTTCAAAAAGACCAAAGAGTTGAGTCTAGGCTCAAGGCAGAGCTCCTGTAGCAACCCTGGGTGGACCTCAAAAGCATAAAACTTGGAAACACCAAATTAATATAAGGACTCATTCCGGGCCCTGGCATCCACTACAGAAATGGCTGCAGGGTAGGTGTCTGCAAGGGACCCAGCTCTCCATCCTGAACAACCGCACAGAGACGGACGGAACTATCTGTGTAGCTTGTGGGCTGGAGGAAGGCGCCTGACCTGAGTCAGTCAGGTAGGAAGAGGTGAGCAGTTTGGAAACTAGGTCATGCCTGCTTCCAGAGTCAGAACTCCTCGCCTGCCCCTCTCCAGACTGAAACCCGCCGCCAGTCAAGCCTGCCCTGCCTGTCAGCAGAGCTATTTTAGGCACTGGTACAATCTCACTACGTGGGAGCCAGGCCCATCACATGAACGAATGCACGGGAAAGCTCTGGCGTGGTGTTACTAGCTTTAACAGATCTGGGGGAAGGCGCAAAGCCCAGGATCACCAATTCCTGACTATTGTTTACCCTGCCTCTCAAGCCCCACTGTGAGCTAGCCAGTGCTGAGCCAAGTGCCCCTCTTCCATACAGTGCCCAGGATATGAGGGGTAGGGGGGGTGCTAAGCAAGGCAAATAGCCGAGAAGCCCAGAGGACTTCACAGAAGCTGGCTGGGAAGTCAGGCCGGCTTCTCTAGGAATTGCCTCTTGATCACAGGCTTGAATATGTACTCAGAGTAACGGACACTTTGAGATAAATTAACTTCTAAGAGAAAGGGACATTTTGAAAATTAAATTATACTGCATGGAATGAGCAATCAATCAGCAATCAATATGTATCTGATAGCCATGCATACAAAATGGAAAGGCAATTCATAAAAGAATAAATACAAATGGCCAGACGTGAAGAACCGCTCCATCTTAGGTATAATCAGAGGAATGAGGCTTTAACTGACAGGTTTTCCTTTTCGTTTTTTAACGCCCCTTCCCAAGATTGGCAGGGACACAGAGCAACAACCGTCAATCGGATTGGTACAACAGTTTAGGGGTGCAGTGTCACAAATCAAGATATTAAGATGGGTGGGTAAATCTGTCGATTCAGCAATCCTCCTTCCACAAAATAAGGCTGTGGAATGTCACAGATGGGTACAAACATTTAATTGCAAAATGTCTGCCTCCGTTCCACAGCTATTAAAAAGCTGGCTTCTACCCAAATGTGCCACAATGGGGAAATAGCTGGAACCATATAATGGAATAGTATGCAACCATTTAACAGGTGGAATATTTAATGGCAGGGGAAGATACATTTCACAGCACGGTAGAAAAGTCACAAAAGCCACTGCCTAGGATCACAGATGCCGGATACCAGCAGTATGCTTCTAGCTGGTAAGAATTTCGAGTTGGTTTTTGTTTTTGTTTTGTTTTGTTTTGCTTGTTTTGTTTTTTTTTTTTAAATCTCTATTTTCTACATTTCCCAAAGAGGATATATTTAATAATAAAAATAGATTTTAAATGACTTAACTGAGAAGACACAGAAATCCCAAGATCCACCTGGGGCTTAGAAACTGCATCTGCCAGGGCGCACCCGACAGCTCCACCCTCAAGCTCCACCCTCAGTCCCCAGACCACCCATCGGGTCAGTTGGACCTGGCTGCAGAGTGAGTGAGTTTGACAGGCTTATGTGCAGTTACTCCTCAGGTAAGAAAGGGGATGACCACGGTGCTCTGAGCCCCAGGTAGGAACTCACAAGTACTCTGTCCCTGCCCAGGGACCGTGCAAGCTTACGCGACTGACCTCACCTCTCTGTTCTCTTACTCTGGCACCATTTTGATACAGCTGCGAGCACAGAGATAAGAATTTTAAAAGACAGACAGCAGAGTCCTGGTATCTAAAACGCCTGTCTGCACGATATCATAACAATGCATAAACACTAATCTGGGATCATTACGTGGAGTGTAAAGATAAGAGACATGGTTTGAAGTTTTTTTACAATCACACATGAATGCTGGCTAACTTTGTTTCTGTAAGATCTGTTCCAACAAAGAGCCTGGTTCCACTCACCTTGTTCATCGACCTCACACTGTGGAGGTGAAGCCCCAGTTCAGTCTCCAGCCTCCCCTCCTTCCCCCATGGCCTTTTCACCTCCCCGCCCCCTCCCCCATCTCTTATGCACACACACTGTCTAGATCTTCTTAGAATCTAGGAAACTTCAACTTGGCTCCAATGGCAGCTGTCTGAATACAGTGTATAACAATATCAAAAAAGAAAGAGACGTTAGACAGCCTGATAAACAAACACGGAGAACCTCTGTACCTAGGGCTCAGTTTGGCAAATCACTGTGGGGGCTTCATTTGTGAAATCAAGGGAAATGATATGGGCAGGGGGGACCCCAGCTCTGTGATGCACTTCTCAGTAACCTATGGGTGCCTTACATTAAGAGACCCTTGAAAGAGGCCCCTGTACTCCAAATGCAATTTTGGAAGAAGTTGAGAACCCACACAGGGGCAATCTGCATGGCTGAAAAGGGACAAGACTGCTTCGTACCGCCCAAGGGACAGCCAGGAATCCCACCTGCCAGCATCACCTTTACTATCAAGTCTGCAATAATTCCCAAAAGCCATCTAGTTTTAACAATTTATTTCTTAAATAATGAACACATCTGTGCTTGCACGAACCGAGCATCTTCACTCTGGTGAGACAGCTCTGCTCTGGTACAGGTTCCCACACCCATGGCATTTTTAGGGTCACCATTTTCAAGAGAAAGGGAGCAGTCACTGAGAAGGAACATAATACACAACAATATATAACAGAGTTTCATTCTGTCTCCACTTAAAATCTGAAGATAAATAGTTTATAAAGCCAAGCCTAAGTCCCTTTCTTCTGGGCCACAAATGACCTGCTCAAACTTTAATGGTAATATCACCCCACCACACCACACCCCACCCCCGACTGTGCAGAGGACTGGCTGCCTGTTTCACAGTCTGGCTGTTGTGACTTCTTATTTAAGAAACAGATACCAAGTCCAAAAGGACACATTTTCTTCTAGTAACAGAATGCATAGCTCATAAACAATCTAATTAAAATACATTATATCACACTAGATAAGACTGCTGGGCAAAAATAAATAAATAAGGTCACTGAGGCATTCTAAATGAACCTTAAACACAGGCATTAATATTTAAATATTACAATGCCCACTTAGAAAAAGAAATCAGATAATTGATAGGCCAGCACACTCAGAACCGATAATGCCAAGAAACACTGTCCTTGTGTAATTTGGCGGAACAAGCTGCTCCCTGCATACAATGGACCTTTTTGTTAAATGGGCCTCTTGTCTTTGGCATTTTATACAAACAAAACAAAATGCAAAGCCAAGAAAGAGAAAGATGACACCGGTCCTAGTCTTCAGCCAGGGCTCTATCACTGAGAAGGACATGCCCTAAAAGATATGTTAGGGAAGGAAAGGGCACTATTTAACAAAAGGGAAAGCCAGGCTAGGCAACCAGGGAAGAAAACCATCAAAGTTCAGCTATCCCGAAGGGCAACAGTGCCCTCTAGTGGGGAGCAGTATAGACTAGATAAATATGGCTGCTTTTAGGTTAATTACAGAAAACAGCAATGCTTTGTGTTAGGACGCGTACTGTGCCATTCCATTTCATGAAGGCAGGGAAGAATAGAATCACTTTAATTGGATTTTATGTAGAACCATTTCCAAGTTTGCATGTGACACACCACCATACCTTAATAAGGGAGAAATCAGATTTGTAAATGTTTTTTTAGATTAGGGGTTTGAGCCACTTTGTCATTGAAGCAGAGCAACAGGAACTTCATTTATGGAGCTGACACTATAAGAGAACTGAAAACGCACATGCAAACACTGAATTAAGTGGGGCATCAGAGGACAGACCCTCCTGGAACTGACCAGAGGGCACCTACAGACAGACAGACAGACAGACAGACAGACACACAACACACACACACACACACACACACACACACACACACACGTATAACCTAAGGGGGGACCTCGACCCATACATTCTCTGTACCTACCCCGCTCCTGCTCGGGGTTAGCCAACTGCACCACGGCAGCCACTGCAGCATTTCTAACTGGGCCCCGGCTTGGGTATCAAGCTTCCCAAGTACTATAATAGCTAAGAATATTCACTGTGAAGTGACTGTTTGACTCATAACATAATAATTTTTAATTTCTGTGTAATGCCAGTCAAGAATTTTTTTCAATACTGTCAAAAAGTTCTCAAGTTTCTGACCAGGTGTGGAGAAGGCTGAGGCAGGAGAACTTCCTTGAATTGTAGGCGAGACTAAGCTATATAATGAGAGTGTCTCAGAGAAAAACAACTTCCGGTAGTTTCTTCGAGGAAATAATTTCAGAATGCTTTAGCTTAAGAAAACAGTTGTTGCAGATGCATTTAATTAATCCCATAAGGGTCTCTTTGGTGCTTTAGGGGCTTCCCCTCTGCTTAATGAGCACAGAGCTCCCAAAAGGAAGGTGACGCACAGGCCCCGTCAGCTCACATGTCCGTCACAGTGACCATGTCCAGGGTAAAGTGTGGCACTAACTTCATGTCGGAGCATCAACATATCTAAGGACAAAGGACTAAGCCAGCACATAGGACGCTGTGCTGTAAGAATACTGCAGGCTCGGCATCAACAGCTCCTGCTTTCACCTTGCTTTAAAGAGAACATGCTGAATGATAACCTACCCCTTCAGTGTGTACCTCTTTTATCTCCGAGAGTGTGAACCTGGTGTGTGTGCTGATGTGTGCACACACACACACACACACACACACACACACACATACACACGTGTGAGTCTCTACAATAAAGCCTAGGGTGGCGATTACAATAATATAATACCCTAAAAAAAAAGCTAGTTTTGTTTTTGCTGGCCCTCTAGCTTAAAAATCAAAACCAGGCCGGGCTATTTCAGAGGGAGGCCATGTATGATGCAGCCCAACATTATAAGGGTCCAGAAGGGGAAAGACTGAGCTCAGCGTGAAACTTAAGATCAAATCTGAACCACTCCAGGATTCAGACTGGAAGAAAGAATTCTGTCGTTAGCACCAAACACTAAATTGGAAATGTCCGAGGTGCTCATAGCTGCTATCAGGTTTCCAACAGTTTGCCAAAAGCCTGATTGTTCCTCCAAAAATACAATGGCAACATATTGGTCTCTATGATGCATCAATCGTATGAAACTCAAATGCTCCTCTGACAAAAAGATGGGCAGCTGCTGTCCCACTCCAGTGACATGTGACTGCCCTTGTTACAAAGTGCTGCCTGACCAGAAAGTCAGCTGAAGGTTCAAGTCAAGCAGCTTTCACACAGCTCTGTGCACACACATCCAAATCTGCTCTCGGACAGGTTTAGCTTAGGAAGATCCATGGGCACTGGGAAGGTGGGAAACTCCCTAGTCTAAAACATTCCCTTTCCTGAGACTCCCAGATCTTAGATGCAGTCATCTCCGTGTTGAAGCCGTTTCCTTCTTTTTTACAGAATCAGAGCCAGCCAGTGTGCAACTCCAGAGAGCCACAACCTCCTGCCCTCCTACCCAGTGTGCTGCACACAGGGCAGTGAGCTCCTCCCTTGTCTACTGGTTAGCAGGCTCCAGCTCTTGATCTGCTAGCAGCAACTCTGGATGAAGGGATGGCTCCCCCTGGAGCCTGAGATGCTGATCTCCACTGAGGTCCACAAGCTACAGCTTTCAATCTAAAAGTCTTCAGGTTCAGAAAGCTGGTTAAACAAAGGTCAAGAGGAGAAGAGCGTTAGTTCCTGAGGAGACAACAGTCTAGTCTTGCAGCTCACTAAGAACATGGGTAGGGTAGGTAGAGACTGGTGGGACAACCTCCCAGTTACTCATGACGTGCTGGGTGCACTCTTCCTGTAGCCTCGGCATCCTGACTTCAGCTAAATGGGCTGATACATGATGCTGAGGCAACCCTGCTTTGGGTTCAGCTGGACCACCCAGTGCAGTAAGAGCAAATGCTTTGGGCGGGAGCCCCACAGTAAAGACTTTGGGGGCCCCATGATCCCTACTGTAATTACTCAACTTCTACTGATACCCTAAATGTGCATGGCTGTGTTCCAATAGAAACACAAAATCAGGTAGGTCACATTATGTCCGGGGGCTGTAGTTGATCCACATCCAATACAGAAAGCTGAATTCAGTTGACAGAGTAAAGCCAGCTCACAACTGTAAAGCGAAGGACTAGGAGCTGAGTGTGGCGGGACAGACACATCTACAATCCTAGCATGTAAGCTATGAAGATCAGGAGTTGGAAGCCAGCCTGGGCTATATAGCAAACTAAAGCAAGGACACACAGTAAGAGACACTGTCTCCAAAACAAAGGAAGGTTTTTCATGCTCCCATTGTACGTCTGCATTGCCTCTGAATACTCCTACATTCCAGAACCATGACCTTTCCTTCCTGCTTGGAACTGAGAATTTATTCAATTGCCTTAGTACTATCAAGTATAAGCATTCAAAAGTTAACTTTGCATTGCTTACATACAACCTGAGAAAGTCAGGGACAGAACAGTCTGCTCAGAGCTCACATCAAAGGGGGCAGGGCCCTGAAGAACCCAGTTTGTCAGGGAACACACCCCTCCCTCTACCTCTCCTATCTCCCATGTAGAGGGGAGTGTGGAAAAGGCATTGCCACAACAGCACTCACAGACAGATAAGATATCTGTCCAGTCATCATGGGACTGTGCTCAGCATCCATCCACTCAGCTTCACAGGCTGAAGACTCCACTGCTGATCCACAGACAACAGTCTCCCTGTTGTGGCCCAAAGAAAGGACCGCTGACAACTCTGGCAGAGCTTTCACAGAGGCCAACACCAGGAGTCTTGGGAGCAGATGCTCATTCCACTCTGCACTGCACAGGCAAAACAAAGCCATGATGACAACTTACAAATGGGCAAGTTGCACCAGGAGAAGGAAGCCTGTTATCTAGAAGCCACAGACTACCTGGGCAAGACACTTTCCAAGACTGCCTCAAAGGACAAAACCCAACTCTGATATGACAAACAGCCTGGTATCTATCAGCCTCCAGCTTATTTAAGTCCAATCTACATGTTAAGGAGAGACTGATTTATATGCACTTGACCGCCTGGGATTTGCAATACAGTATTCCAAAAATTAAGAATCAGAATCTTCAGCACTAGCAGAGTCATGCTTGGTGTCATGGAGAGGGAGGAGGAATGACAGGTAGTTTCCTGAGGGGAAGTAGGGGCTGGAAACACTGCTGGCCTTCCTAAAGCCTTCTACAATCCATCCTTATAACTAGCCACACCAGTGGGACCTACACACCTCCTACAGTGTCCACAACTATGGCATGAGAAGGAAATGTCACAAGAAAGGGGAACAGTGGAGAGGCAGCACTTCTGCCTTTGCTCCTAGGGTTTAGGGATACACACATTTCTTCCCCACACTTTAGAACCTCCTTATCTCTCAATTCAGGATTGCCCGGACGCTTTGGACAGAGGACAGCAGACTTAGTCAAAGGTCTACATCTCACATCAGTCAGAGCAGGCTGACTGGGACCATCACATACCTCACTGAAGAAATGCTATCCTGGGGGCTGGCAAGATGGCTCCCTGGTTAACAAGCATTGGCTGCTCGTGCAGAGAAGCCAGGTTAAACCCAAATACCAACATGGCAGCTCACAACCATCGCCATCCATGTTATCCAGCAACCTCTCAGGACTCCAAATATGGTATGCATACATGCATGCAAACAAAACACTGATGCAATAAAATTTAAATAAATAAATAAATAAATAAATAAATAAATAAATAAAATGAAATAAATTTAAAATAAATAAGAAAAACTGTTCAACTAAAAGACCAAGGCAATGAGATCATTTCATTCAATTCCAAGTAAGCTACGTGTTAGATAAACAAAGAGAAATGTTCTAAAGTCCTCAAATCCTTTTTTATAAACTTACTCTACCGTATCCTGGGTCAGCACCCAGACCCAGACAATGCATCTTGGATGTTGGGGAGACAGCCCCAGTGACAGCATGAGAATTCTCCAGGCTCTACCCCAAGGATAGACTGAAGGTATCTGGGTGCAGGATGAGGTCTGGGAAGTTACTTTATGGAAACTGCTTCCCACTGTTTTAAGCACTGTCCCTTAGGAGCGGTGTGGGCAGCAGGTCTACTCTGGGATGGCAGAGTCGAGCTGAGAGCCTGCCACACTGTGGTGGCTGATCACTGTGGTAACGCACCTCCTTTGCTTGCTGGAAGAGGACACTGGGACTCCAAAAATCACGAAAGAAAGAGAGGAAAATAGAAAAAAGCCCATGAGAGAGCCTATGGGGGGGAGACTGTGACAGAGAGAAAGATGGACAGAGAGAAACCTGACAGAGGACAAGCAGAGGACAGATACAATTCTATTCTTTAATCTGAAGATACATATCCTATCCCAAAGCAATTTAGACGCTAATGTCAGATGTCAATGGACCAAAACAAAACCCCATTCAAGATGGCACAAGTGCCCATCTCGGTGCTGTGACTGTACCAGCCCAGGAAGGCACTGACCTCACCATGGTCACTGTGGTTAAACAGAGACAATCAGGAGGGTTACTGCAGAGGTGAGGACAAGGACAAATTCTCCAGTTTTATGAAGAAATAAGATACAGTTACCAAAGGAAAACGATAGGCTCAGTGACCAGTGGGAACCTGCAGTACCCTTGGATCCAAAGTCACAATCTGCTGCTGTCCAGGATCCCATTACCAATCAATTTTGGTTTGAATAAGCCAGGTAATTGGAATACATCCATGCACCACACAGACCGGGTCAAAACCTCTTAGCCAGAGCCTGTTTCTCCAGCCCCTGAAGACCAAAATAGCCACAGCCTTCTGCTGACTTCTCAGCTTTGAGTAACTTGAAGGTCAGGCCCCACAAGCCTCACACTGTAACACCGGGATGGAGAGGGAGTGTGGTTTTAATGAGACAATAGCTGAGAAAACTGTAAGAGCCTCTTTAGAGATCCATCACCAACGTTGCATTAGTTACATCTAAGTAGAATTCACTGCAGCTCTCACAAAAATAAATAAATAAAATAAGATGACAGTAAGCTACAGGCCTACCTATTCCTGAATTTGCTCCAGTAACCAGGACCACCTTCCCTGTGAGGTCCCGGCCCTGCAGTATTTCCATGGCGGTGGTGCTGCCGTCGTATCTCTGTCTGGTGGTTGGCTTCATTGGATTATCATCCACCGTAAATGCCAACCTTGGATCCAAGTAGGTAGTTCTTTTATTTATGTGGCTGCAAAGAACAGAGAGAACATTGAATTCTATACAGCAAGGACCAGCGCCTCTAAGTAGAAGATAATCTAATATTCCAGGCAAAGAATGCACCGAAGGTTTACTGTCAAACACGAAGAGACCCAGAATCCATCTGACCTACCTTGTGGCCTCTGAAAGGATGGTACTCTTGCCTGAAAACAGAGCCATGGAAGCCTCTCAGAAAGACCTTGAAGGTACTGGGATAAAATAGGCCCCTTGGGTCCTACAGCAGCTTGCTGAAAAGGCTCTGAGTTTCTACTGAGCTCACATTAATATAAATGCATCTATCAGATCTGTCAGCCACTCTCCTCAATAGACATCCATGTAATTTCACTGGCCTGTGCAAGGGCCTATACACCCTGGCACACGGAGAAAATGACAGAAGTCTTAATAACTATCAAGCAGGCCAAACAACAAGGCTTCAATTGTTTGCATTTAAGACCACAGCCAAGCCATATATAATAAGCGCCAAACGTTTGATTTGCAATTAATCTAGAAACATAGAAACAACATTAAAATATACTGGCACATACAGATTATTAAATTACTCCTTTTAATACCATTTTTTACATTTTAAATATATGACCTGGGTTCAATCCCTGAAGCCTACATGATAGAAGGAAACAATTAACTCCAAGTTGTCCTGATGTCTCTCTCGGGAGCTCACCCCATAGCAGCCTAGAGAACACCTAATTGTGCTCTAGCTTGTTGCTAGTCCATACTCACTTCCTTATACCAGCAGCTGGCTAACTCGGCCTACTGCCCGTCTCTGTAAAGTTTTATTAGGACACAGCAATGGCCATTGTTTTTATATTAAAACAGAAACCACAGAGCACCATAGCCTAAAATGCATCTGATCCGTTACAGAAAGTTTAGCTGATTCATCTCGAGAGTAGGCCAGACAAACCAGCATGCTTCAGAATTCCCTAGAGGGCACTGGCTGCCCCTCTCTACCACAAACACACCCCAAGTTGAGACTCAGATGATAGGAGGCCTAAGAATGTGTCTATCTAGTAAGTTCCCAAGAGCTGCCAATGATGCTGATCAGAGAATCCCATCTTGGAACCACTGCTCTGGACCAATGAAGCAGAAAGCACTCCAGAGAACAGCTTTACAGGCATGTGTGTACACAGGAGTAGTCTGGCTGCATGGAGCCTAAGAGTCTCCACAGCCAAGTTGTCCAAGGAAAATGCAGAAAGGGATATTTGTGGCATAAAACTAAAGAAATGATATCCCTGTCTTGATAAGGAAAAGGATTTTTATAAATCAAGGAAGAAGGACCCTTTTATAAACTAAAAGGCAGCAAAGAACATCCACCTAATCACCTGCCAGAGAGACTGCCCTGCTAGGGCGGTGCATGGCTGCCCAGACTCTCCAAAGCAAGCCCTGGCCTACCTGCTCGCAGGTGTGGGAGATGAGTGGGAGGGAGTTCATTAGGTTTGCTGACAAAACACTCCTCCGGGTGAGCCCATTGCTACAACTGGCACTATTACTACATGAATAGTAGCAGGCAAGGCTAAAACCAACTGTCACTGTAGTGCTAAATATTAGGAAAATGAAGTTCCAGACGGCACAGCAGTTACAGAGCACTTGCTGCCCAATTGTGAGGACTGGAGTTTGGAACACAGTGCCCATCCAACAATCTAGGGAATCCCATGTTTGCACGTCTGTAACTCCAGCTCCAAAGGCTGAGGTTCAGGGAGAGAACCTGCCAAAGACAAGATTTGTAGTCTGATAGGAGAGGAGCCTCACACCCTTAAACAGTCACAGACACATCAATCAATCCTTCGTATAAAGGTCAGGAAGCCTCAGGTCAAACAGCTTAAAGAAGAAAAAGAAGGAAAAAAAGAAAAGCAGTGGTCCAATCCAGTACGGTGAAAACCTACGGAAATCTTCATGCAGCTCCCAAAATATCATGCCATCTCTGAAAAGCTAAGTTTGTGTTTAACCTTAAAGGCTTGACAACTATAATAGCTGTATTAGGGGTGTGCTTAGGGAATATCACACCACAATCCATGTGGCAGACAAGTCATGTGTGAAGGGCTGGGCTGGCCTGACCTCAAAAGCTTAGTGTACAATGGAGGGTGGAAAACTGCAGACTAGAAGAAAAAAAGTCACAAAGCTCATAAAGGGGGTTACTCTCACTGGTCAACAGGTCTATGTGACTTCATAGTCTCCTACAGTCAGTGTAGGAGATCATAACTGAAAATCCCTCTTAAACATCAAACTGGCTTCTACACAGATACTTACTCAACAAAAAACACTTGTCCGTTCTCGTCGGTCTCCTGCTCCCATCCATACGGCAAATCTGAAACACAAGGAAGATTAACAGTGTATGTGTAGGGAATGAAGCCAAGTCACATCCCAAGGTCAGGAAGGAGGTTACCCCTCTCATCCCTGGTCCTCTAACCCCTCTGAACCAGGTTGCTCTGGTCACATGCTTCAAGGGTGGCAGCTAGAGAAGGCCCAGCATCCATCAGGAATTCACAATCTGCCTCCTGCTTTAACCAAAACCCTGTTACACTCTTGATCACTCTTAAGCATTCTCTCAGCTCCTGCTTTTACTTCAGGCCTCAGCAGATGCTCCTATGAGCATGAACTCCCAAAGCTCACAGCCATGTCTGCAAGTACACCAGACAGCAGCAGTGGCGTGCTGACCCAGGCTGCCTTGTGCCATGCTGTATAGCCACCCATCGTTTTCACATACAAGCGCATCTGCCTTTGCCTAGACACTGGAGAGCTTCAACCCCTGTTTTCATTCAGTACTTCCACTCCCTCAGAAACACCTTTGTCGGTTCCTAGAAAATACTGCCATCTGCCTCTACCACCTGCACCAAGAGCAGTTTCTCCCATGGTACAACCGCAGAGAAACCCAACAAGTCAGAGCTCTTAACTGTCTTGATAAACTTTGTTTAAAGTCGTAAGACATCCTCCTGCCCATCTCGAGATCTTATCTTCTCCTTCTGCCAAACCCCATTATGTTCTCAGACTGAGAGCCCTGTTCCCTGCTGGCCACCCACCAGACAGCCTTCCCAGAAGGACATGGTTAACTGCCACCTCACCACCTCTGACATCTTCCCTAGCTAATGAATGTTTCAGATGCCATACAGACCTCCTGCGACTCGTTTTCGCTTGCCGGTTTTCGGATGCTCCCACTGGGTCTTTTCCTCGGTGTGACTGTAAGAGACCCACGATAGAGTACGTTAAGTACGTTAACACTGCTAAAATGTCATCACTGCGTTGGCTGTATCTCTGCCTGATGTGGCTGGAGCAGTGAGGACAGACAGAAAAACTCAGAACGGTTTGCTGACCCTGTCAGGTCAGAAGACCCAAACCGGAAGGGGTCCTGAAGGACAGGTGGGAGATCATTTGGGGAAGGTGATCTAGGGGGAGGGTCCCAGCTAGAGTCCACTTTACAAAGCTCTGTGAAGCACCAAGTTCTAAAAAAGGCATTCTGTATTTCTTTTCCCTTTATTCAAGGATATACTGACAATCTCCAATTTCTGGTTTATAATGCTCACATTTAAAGATTAAATGTGGCTTAAATATCACATTGTTAGAGTTTATTTTCCTCGTTCTTTTTACTTTGTTGAGTTTGGCTTTTTGGTTTGTTTTGGTGTTGTGTAGAGACAAGGTTTCACGTAGCCCAGGCTGAACTCACAACGTAGCCATGGATGACATTAAACACTGATTCTACTGTCTCTATGTCCTAATTACTAAACTTACAGATTAAAATTATTAAAATCACATTCTGCACAAAATGGCTCAAGAGGAAAAAGTACTTGTCATGCAAAACTGAGGACTCCAGTTTGCTGCCTGGATCCCACAGAGCAAGAAGATATGTGCTTCCTGGATGCTGTCCTCTGACTTCCACCAATACCATGGCATACACACAGTCATACACACACACACACACACACACACACACACACACACACACACACACACACAAATATTTTAAATCTACATTCTGGCCCCAGGTATAACATCAGTGTCTCATTAATCTCTGTGTCCTAAGTGTGCCCCCAAAAGAAATTAGGAATATAGTGAGACAGTAGCACAGGTCACTTAGCTATGACAAGACGACCATGTATCTGTGAATGCTGGGTCTGACGACAACCCCTATGCACCACTGCTCCACTGACTCCACCTCTCCAATGTCACTTCCTGTCATCTGCAGAATGGGGCTGTCTCAAGGACACTGTTCAAATGGTCTCTGGGAGCAATTGTTATAATAAAATGGTGAGCTGTCATACATTCTATCGGTAAATTGTCACATGCTGTCCAAGCTTGTTGAAAGCAGACTCTGATATCAAGGAGGCTTCCCTTTACTGGCTCCAGCACGTTTATTTCACATGCCCTTCAAAAGCTCCCAAGAGACTAGTGGGATCCCCAGTCTGTGACAGGAAGAAAGGAAAACAGCAAACAGCTAAGGGTATTAAAAAACACTTTGTCCTTGAACACAGCTAAAAGATTCCCAAGTGCCTTCCTTCAACTACTGTTTATCCCACAATAAAAAAAAAAAGCCTAGGACCACGGCCTCAGTCAGGGCTACCAGATGTGGCCTGATGTTGTACACACCTGACTTTACGTCTCTCTCAGTTGGGCTCTTCCAGTCAGTGTCTAATGGGCACTGTGAATTATCTAGTGATAACATTTTGCTGCCCATGGCTTCTCTCTCTCTACTAGTTGCTATTTATTCTTTTACTTCTGCTTGATCCGCATTTAATAAAGTACAGTCAGAATAGATCATTCTCCTTCAAACATGGATCAAAAGCTAGAGCCACCTGTCACCAGTGGCAGGCATCCTACCATGAGAGAAACAGCCAGGCACTGAAGGAGGCATTCGAAGGTTGAGCTTGATTTCCTTAAATCCACCCTCAGAAGGGGCGTAACTGCTTTACTTCATCATCAACTGATGAGATGCCTACAGTAGATGCCAAGGACCAAGAAATAGTGGTAAGTTCAGGTGGTTGGAGCAGAACAGACTAGGCAGTTCTCTAGGGCTGCGACTCCACACACAGAGGTCCAGGTAGGAGCACCCACTTCAGGATCACTGGCGTGCCTAAACCCCGGCACCTCCTGCTCATGCAATCCACTCATGTCTCTAGAGCCGTTCAGTCCTTCTGAAGACACAAACCCAGTGGCACTCCCTGGCTCCAGAACACCGGTGGGCTCTAGAGTTGGATACAGAAGGGCCTCTGTAAACTGATCCCTTCCTAGCCAGTCTCAGGCTTTTACAACCTTAAGCCACAGAAAGAGGTCTGCCTGGGGCCTCTCCTCCCACTGTCCCCTCCACCTGCCTGACTTGCTACCACCTGAATCCACCTTCTACGGCACTCTGATACACAGGGCAAGTGACACCTCTTCTAGGCAGTCTCCCTCAGCCATCCACACACCTCATGCTGGACACAATACACTATAAATATATAATTACAAGTCATTTGTTGGATCTTCTAGAGCTCCTTAGGAATGGCATCTGCATCACACTTAGCTGGACATCACCAGTGCGCAGCAACCCGCCTGGCACTTAAGGACTCTCGAATGAATGAACTCACCAAAGCTTGTCTGTTTTCTGTTTCTATCTGGCCACCAGCAGCAGCAGGGAATGTCTTTGAGTAGCTGCAAATCTCATAGAAAGTTTACAGCCTATTAGTGGGAGAACCCAGGGCACAGACTAACTCCTAATTTGGTAATAAGGCAAGAAAGTTGTCTTTTACATTTTTCTGGAACTAGGTAGGATGGTGCAAACATGTAATTCCATACCTGGAAGGTGGGGGCAGGATGACATCAAGGCATTATGTCATCCTGATTACATTAAAAAAAAAAAAAAAAAAAAAAAAACCTAGGCAAGCCTGGGCTACAGGAAGCACTGATAGACAATTAACCACAGAGACTGGAAGATCTCTGTGAGTTTGAAGCAAGTCTACATTTTTTTGACGTTAATTATTAAAAACTAAAAGTACACATTACAGATGTGTGTAAAATCACTTGTTTTCTGAAAGACAAGAGATGATGATATACTCTTGTGGAAAGCTTTATGAAGATTGAGTCTCCTAGCTTTTGGTGTGTTCGTGCACACTTGAACCCCAACCCACGAGAATTGGGAGTTCCACCGCAGCCACCCTCCAAGTTAAGGCCAGCTTGGACTGCATGAGACCTTGTTTTAAAAATATTTTACAGATGCATAAGAAACTAAAAGAGGAAGTATTTGAGAAGAAGAAGAAAATCTGGGAAAGTACACAAATACATAAGAAAAAGGAGATCCTGAAACCCAGGAACTAGGAGGGCAGGTAGAGAGGTCCCATGATTAGGCAACACGGTGGTGAACTTTCAAGATGGCCAGCTCCTTCCTCGCTCTTTTTACGTGAGATGAAAGCCTGACATCTTAAAACAGACTCCTTGTGGGCTTTTTCTCCTGCTAGTCAGCCCCTGCCGATTGGCTCAGCACACAGGCCACATCAGGACGTGTTACCGAACAGTTGTGGACCAACCATCTCATCTTTCTTCAAACTAAACAACTCTTAAAGTAAGGTCTGCAAACTCTTCAATGACTTTTTAAAAGCCCCCAAGAAGAGACTGGAATATTTTTGGCTTCCACGTTTCCCTCTCTACTTTGCAGTCATTAACTCCATGTGTGTCTGTGGTGTGGACAGGATTCCTCCCCACAGAATGACTTTCAGCCTGCTGACTGTGCCTGCTGCTCTTTGAGGTGTTGGAGACTTCTCCACCGCTACCTGTTCCATGGCTAATTTCCCCCTGCCTTTTAATTCTTGAGCAGGCAGAGAAAATGAGCCCGATCAAGATCCCAAGACCCTATCAAAACCCATCATTTTGTACATTAAATATCTATGTGTTAAAAATGAATAGATTTCCCCAAGCATAGAGTCAGCTGCAGTAGGTTCTCTATGGAAACTCAGTGTCTGTATTTTAGTCGATACCCAGATTCTGGGTGGGGCTTGGGGGTAGGATTACACAGGCCTTCATATACATCGAGACCCTGTAAAAACAGGTGAAAGTTCCAAGCCAGCCACATTCACATAGGGATCCTGTCTCAAAAAAAGGGAAGATGGGGTAGGGAGGAGGGAGAGATGGCACGGGTAATTGGGTAATTCCAATAATGGAACCTATGCATCTTTGCCCCAGATACAATCCAACTAACAGAAAATGCCTGCTGGGCAAGTGACCTACAACCCACTAGCCTCTCCACTGAGTGCCTGATGCACAGCGCAGATTCATTCTTGTGATAACTCATTTCACAGATGAGGGAAACAGAAAGCCAGGGCTTTCAGTGGCCCAAGGTCACGGTTAGTAATAGGGAAAGGCTTTGTTGACGTTTCCAAAACTTCCCCGAGAAACCACTGGGATCCATCCAGGACATCTGCTTTAAAAAAAATACAGATTGCTGGGCCTCCAGCTCCCCTTGGCGGGAGCTTGACTTTAAAGTTTTCTTGATTTCCTCTTTAGAGGAGTAAGACCTAGGAGCCACAAGCGCAAGGTGCAGTGCCTCGTAGTGAGCAGCAGGGGGCGTGCTGCGGGTAGCCAGGTGACCGGACCTTGACCCAGACCCCATAACAACGGGGGGGACCCTGGGACAGGAGGCTGGAGATCCGGATGCGCGTGCCCGCCCGGCTGGGCAGCGCAGGGTCCAGGCCTCGCAGGACACGGCTCTCAGGAACGCCGCTCCAGGCCGCTTACTTGGCGTAGTACACCCAGCCGTCCTTGGTGGTTCTCTCCTCCCAGCCCGGAGGCAGCTCATCCTCACTGTCCGTGTCGTCCAGGCCCGCATAACGCAGAGCTGCCATGCTGGAGATACAATTAGCCGCCGGCTCTCCTCAGCAACTCGCTCTGGCTTCAACCGCGCTGCGCTGCGCGCGTCAGGGGCCAGACAGCTCGCGCCTGCGCACTGCTCGCCCGGCCGATCCGCAGCTGCAATCCAGTTTCCTGTATTCGCGGCGACTGGCGGGAAAGGGGGCGGATCCTGAGAAGAATGCTGGTGGGAACGCGGAAGAAATCGAACGGCCGTGAGGCTGGAAGGAAAAACAGGAACGGCTCCAAAACTGGAATAAGCTTCCTCACCCTCATGGAAGGGGCGTGCTCACCCAGTCATCATGCAGGACTCTGCACGTTGCTGGGCGACCTGAAACCACTTCCTTATTGTTTTACCCAATCCTGAATGAGTCTCCGCAGTGGGGTATCCTGGGAAATGTAGTCCGTCCAAGCTCAACTGGACGCTACTACGGTGGGGGCGTGGGGGGGCGGAATTCTTATGAAACTGCCTGAGTTTCAGTTTCTTTCCATGCCACGCAGGCGTGCATGCTCAATCTTATGACACTACGACACGTTACTGTGACACTGTTATATCCAAAATTTACGCTGGAGAATCCTGAGTCGGATTCCAAAGAGGAAAAAGAAAAAAATCTCACAATGTTTAAAGTTTACGATTTTTGTGTTGGGTCGTATTTATTATTATCCTGGGCCACGTGCTGCCTCAATCCTCAGGTTGGACACACCCGTGAGAGTAAATGTTCCAGCTTGTTACTATCCAGGGATTTTTTTTTTTTCTATTCACAAGTTGTGTTGTGCATGTAAATGTGTCATTTAGAAAACTACGCGGGGGGGTTGGTGTTAGAGAGATGGCTCGGCGGTTAAGGGCCCTGGCTGCTCTTCCAGAGATCCTGAGTTCAATTCTCAGCAACCACATGATGGCTCACAAGCATCTGTAAAGGGATCTAATGCCTTCTTCTGGTGTGTTTGAAGAGCTACAGTGTACTCACATACATAAAATAAATAATTCTAAAAACAAAAACAAAAAAAAAAAAACTACACTTGGAGAACTAAGTGATTACAGAATTTGGGAGGCTAAATCAGAAAGATCACCAGAAGTTCAAGACCAGCCTAGGCTATAAAGTAAGCCAAAAATACAGAACACACAAGTTCTCATGCCTCCAGATTCTCCATTAAGAGAGAATGGTCTTCCAACCCTAATTGGTTCTCTTGTTCGTGGGCCTCACCTAATTACAAACTTGCAAAGTAGACTTTTAAAGCACCTGACAAAAATCCTGGTTATAAATATCCTAGATCCACAATGTGAAGCCTACCTGAAGCTTAGCCCTGCTGAAACAAGCTTCCAAAACATGCTCTACTTATAACTTCCTTCCCAAGCCCATGTCATAGAGAAGTCCCCTGGCCCAGGACTGAGAGAATGTCAGCCTCCATGGAAAGACTGAATATTTTATGGGTAAGTTGGGGACAGTGACAAGGTTGCTCTTGTGGGATAACTCTCTCCTCTCCGGATTCTTTGGGAACGGACACACTTCCCACATATAGAGTAAAAAGCTAACTTGATGGAAACAACATTTAGTTGGTTTTTCTTTTTCTCGACAAGTACGTGTGTGTGTGTGTGTGTGTGTGTGTGTGTGTGTGTGTGTGTGTGTGTGTGTGTGTGTGTTTGTGTGTGTGTGTGTGTGCTGTGCATGTGTATGTGAGCACAGGTGTGCACAAGCCTGAGCTGGCCAGGGCTTCATAAGAAGAGTATCTTCTTCAACTGCTTACTCACTGAGGCGGGGTCTGACTTCCCTGCCTCTGACATTCCAGCACTGAGATTATAGAAAGACACCACGCCCACCCTGAATGTCTGTGGTGTCTGAAAAACCCAACTGCTAGTCTACTGTGTCTCTCCTCACCTTTTTACCACTCACCTTAGCCCGCTGACTCCACTGATAAGTGCAGAGTATCATGTGGCTATGGAGGGTTATGGGGTCCCCTCATTGTGCAGAAAAAATGAATAAGGTCAAAATGACAACCTGTAACTCTGGTGACCTGTAACTCAAGGCATAAGGGCTTTGGGTTGACCCTGACTCTGACCTGGATTGCTCTAACCAAAGTCTCTCTTGCAGCCTGCTTCTGGTGATGTGGTGTGAAGCCATTGGCTATTGATAATATATACTGTCCTGTTGTAGTTTGATTCGGGAATATCTCCAACAGGCTCAAGATTTGACCAGCTGGTGGTGCCGCCTTGAAGGTTTCTGGAAACTTTGGCAGGGGGATAACTGGCTTACTTGCTGGGGAAGGTCCTGGTAGGTATATTATCTACCCCTAGCTGAATCTACTCTCCCATCTCTCTGCCAACAATCCTGTTTCCCACCTCACTGTTCTAGTTTTTATTGTCAGCTTTACATGCACAACCAAAAGTCACCTGGGAAGAAGGAAGAGCCCAGACATGATTAGCTGATACTCCTGTCCATAGAGAATTGCCTTGATGATTATTTATTGAGGTGGGAGGATCCAGCTCAATGTAAGAACAACTCTGTCTTGGGCAGGTGGTCTTGGGCTGAATTTTTTTAAAAAGGTAACTATAAGTAAACCAGCGAGCAATGTTCTCCCATGGTCTCTGCTTCACCTCCTGCCCCAACTTTTTTTTCAGGGATGGACAGTTCCTGACCTGGAAGTGTAAGGCAAATAAACCTTTCTTCCCATGGTTGCTTTTGGTCCTGGTGTTTGTTATAGCAACAGAAAGCAAACTAGCATGGTCACAGTGATGCTAAAGGATCTGCCCCACCGTGCCTTTCCCATTCATCTGCCAAGTCCTCGGGAACAGTAAACAAACCAGACTTTATCCATTAAGTTGGTTCTGTCGGGTATTTTCTTCATACTCTAAACAGAGAATTGGTTACCACGTGGGATTCTAACCTCCTGGGAGGCCAGCCTTCTGCTACTACAGAACAACCCTGTAATATTGTTAATGTAGTCCTCCAAGGCTCTCCTGTCACTGATGCCTGACTCCTCAACCTCAGCACTGTTGACATTTGGGGCAAATCATAGTGGAGCTGCCCTGTGTGTTCTGAGATGCTCAGCAGAATCTTTGTCTTCTTCCAGAAGCATCACCTCTCCCGGTTAAGAAAAAAAAAAAAAGTCTCCAAATGAATGTGTACTCTACCAAGCCTGTAATTCTCTCTGGGAAACAGAGGCAGGAGGATTATGTCCCCCGAGTAGCTATTCAAGTTCCAGTTAAGAAGCATTCTTTAGGCCAGGATGGTGGCTCATGCCTTTAATCCCAGCAGAGGCAGGCAGATCTGAGTTTGGGATCGGTTTGATCTACTTACTGAGTTTTGGATAGCCAGGGATACACAGAGAAGCCCTGTCTCAAAAAGCAAAACAAAACAAAAAGAGAATACATTTATGTTTACAATAAGCTAATAACATATTAATTGTGTGTTATGGCAAGGTTGATATACCAAGATTTATTTACGGTGGCATACAGCAGGTTTCTGGAAAGAGTTTTAAAATGGTATACCTGTTGGGATTCTGTAAACCCCACCACACAGTTATCTGGCAACAGCCAGGTATGCCCAGCCCCACAGATACCTGGCAACAGCCATGTATGCTCTACCCCTCAGTTACCTGGCCCTGTAAAAAGGGCTGCTTGTCCCCTCCTCTCTCTCTTACTCTCTCACTCTCTTGGTCTCTTGCCCTTGCTCTCCCCCACTTGCCCCTCCTCTCCTCATCCCCCCCACCATGTGCTCTTGGCCGGCCTCTACTTCTCTACTTTTCGTCCTCCTCCTCCTCCTCCTCCTCCTCCTCCTCCTCCTCCTTCTCTTCTTCTTCTTCTTCTTCTTCTTCTTCTTCTTCTTCTTCTTCTTCTTCTTCTTCTTCTTCTTCTTCTTCTTCTTCTTCTTCTCTCTCTCTCTCTCTCTCTCTCTCTCTCTCTCTCTCTCTCTCTCTCTCTCTCTCTCTCCCCCCCCCTACTACCCTCTTAACTCCTCTCCCCATGCCCTGAATAAACTCTATTCTGTTCTATACTGCCATGTAGCTGGTCCCTTGGGGAGAAGGGACTCCCAACATGGGTCCCCCAAAGACATCCTCCTTGCCCCCATGCCTCACCACCCCTTCACAGAACATATCCCTCTCACTCTCTTCATCTTTTTCCTAACAATACCTGCACTACCACACCACTCCACCCCCGGTGGCTACATCACAGGCTCTGAATGCAGAGTTCTGGAACATTGTCCCATAGATTCTGAGCCCTCCTGCAGGTCACAGAGATATTTGCCTGGCTGTTCTGCACTCATATACTGATTATCTCAAATGGTTAGGGTGACCTTGTCTTCTTCTAAATCTTCTTTTACTCTATTTGAAGGCTGACAAAGAAAAATATGCAGCCATTAGCTGGGGCTGTCATCTGACAGTAGAGTATGCAATTGCAAGTACTGATAAAATAAAATCATAGGACCATAGAGATGCCTCCATGGGTAAAGGGAATGTTTAATGGTCAGTGTATTTGTTAATTTTCTATTGTTGTGATAAACCACCATGAACAATCAACTTGTAAAAGACAGAGTTTAATAGGGCTTATGATTTAAAGAATTATGAGTCTATGACAGTGGAGCAAAGTCATGGTGGCAGGCTGCTGAAGCAGCAACATCTTGACTCACAACTAGGAGACAGAGAGCATATTAGGGTTGGTAAAAATCTTTTGAAGCCTCTAAGCCTGCCTCTGTGACAAACCTCCCCCAACAAGACCACACCTCCTAATCCTTCTTAAACAGTCCCCCACCTAGAAAGCAAGTATCCAAACATAGGGGCCTGTGGGGGTGGGGAACATCCTCTTTCAAACCACCATTAGAATGCAAGATTTGATCACTTAGAGTTTCAGCTTTACAACAACCCTTACTTGACCCCTTCTATCTGCTTATCATTTCTGGCTCCTGGCCTTTTAGCTTTGACTTCAGTCTAACAAGGATCTGTCTGCCTGTTACCTAGGCAAAGAAGGATTAGAATAAACTTGAAGATGTTTGAGACAAAGCCAGCATGCACATTCAAACCCCAAGGAGATTTTACAGTTAGCTTGTGTCTGTAAAACTTCTGAACTACAGTGGTTATTAAGGAGGCATTTTTAAATATCCAAGCTGTGCTTACCAAACTGCACACCAGGTGGCTCTATTTGCCCACAGTTTAAAGCCTAGGTCCCAGCAAGGTTGTCTGTCTGCCTTGGAATCATTAGGATTTTTTGTTTTTTGCTTTTTTTATTTTCTTTTTAAATCGATTACTTCCTGCACTAAGTAGAAATTTGCAACGGCAAGATGCACTCACTTTTACTGAATAAAATTTGACACTACTCAAAAACAACCAAAACATAACAACAACAACAACAACAATAAAAACCAAAATGTATGCCAGGGACACAAATTTTAGTAGGATATTCCTGGAACCCTGGGTCTCTAAATTATCGATACCAGGAAATTGGTAATTTCAACACCTACCCGCCAACAATGCTCTTCAGACCTGATTTAATTTAAATCATGAACCTTTGCTAAATCAAGCTTGCTGCTTTGGTGCCAAACTTCACATACAAAAGAGATTTGGGAAGCTTCCTGACTTTTCTGGCTAGTAAGAATATTGAGGTTTAGAGTGCTGTGATCCCAACACAAGAAATACTAAAACAGACCTAGCTGGGCTACAGTGACTAATGTTGTTATCATTAATTAATTAATTAATTAATTAATTAATTATTGCTGCTGCAACAACAGGATTTTGAGGGGAAACTCCCAGTCACTGTGACCTTACTTAGGTCTGTCTGTCACAGATACAGAGTTGAGACTGGCAGACAGATACTGGAGTTTCTACGTCCTTGCACCTCTTTATAATGAATTGTACAAAGACACATGAAAACTTATAGGAATGGTGATCATTTATTAAGAGCAAGATACAGAGGTGCCTGGAGATGTGCCAGGCTTCCACCTGTGGTCTGCCACCAAAAGAGCAAGAAAGAAAGAAGAGCTGAGCCACCAGCTGAAGTAAACCCAACCTCAATCCCCAACCCCAACCCTAACCCTAACCCAACCCTAACTGGGCTGAAGTAAACTTTCATGGGCCATTAACAAAGCACCCACTTCTCCCAAATTCCGGGGCTGTTCTGGGCTTACTCTTTTGCTTGAAAGAAACATAGGTAACTTAAGGGCTTCCAATCTATTTTCCCAAGCTCTCTTTCATGTTGATCTCCAGACCCTTCCTCTTCCTCCTTCTTCTTCTCCACAGTTTCCTATTTTTCTCCCTCAGAAATATGCATTTATGTGTAAAAATTAAAACACACATTGGAGAGTAGGGAGGGCTATCTGAGACCAAAGTCAAAACAAACAAAAGCAGATGATCTCTGTAAATTTGAGGATAGTCAGGGGTGGTGAGATTCTGTGTCCGAAAAGATAACCCAATGGCTTGGTTTTTCTTGTATTCCAAAAGAAATCAATCAGGAAACAGCAATACACAATGGAACCTGTTCTTGTTTACATTTATGCGAACTGGGAAGAGAAAGAATATAATTGTTCTACCTGCCGCCTGGGGCAGTCTCATCCCTTACAGAAAACCATGAGAAAGCCGGGAGCTATGTGGATTTGCTGTAAGACATTTTTTAACTGTCCACTGGATGGGAGGGGTTTGATTTGGTCTCTGGTTGTCCTCACTCTCAGTAGGCTGCCTCCTGCTAACTGAATTCTCAGAATGAAGAGGCTGTTCTATTTTATCAGATAAAATATGCAAGGTGTGGCGGCAATGATCCCAGAATTCTGGAGGGAAAGTCCAGAGGATCAGAAGAAGTGAAAGGCCATTCTTCACTATATAAGCCCAAGTATAACCTGGGCTACACATGAGACTGGTTCAACCTGTCTACAGCTGAAAATAGTTACTATGGTTACAGCTAAAGGTTCCAAGGCAAGAGAGAGTTTCAGAGTTAGGATTTTCTGTAATCTGTCACTAGAGTCTAATCAAAATAGCCAAAAATAACATTCAGCTTCCATTCTTTTGACCAATAATCAAAGTCCTGGGGTAACAATTCCTGCTTTAACAAATTGTTGATTATGAGGGAGGGGCCCTTCTTCAATGGCCTAGAGAGCTAGTTTTATATCTACTTACTATTAATTATATCCAACCCATAAACTTTGAAGAGACAAAGAAGTTGTTCTTAAGACTTGAGAGATGGTTCAGTAGATAAAGGGTTTACTCAGCAAATATAAAGGCTCAAGTTCAAATCCTAAACCCACTTAAAGAGCTGGGTATGGCTGAGTGTAGGAGTGTAGCTAATCAGAGCATTGGGGTGCATGGCAGATCCCTAGAGCTCTGGGCAGCAAGTTGAGCTAAAAGGGAGCCAATCTTAAGGCCATAAGGTGATGAAGGAAGACATCCTACTATCTTCTTCTGGCCTCTGCGTGCAGACACGCCCACACGGGTGCACTGCATATGTATATGCATACCACACTCACAATGACTCGGCATTCTTTCTACTTCCTGACATAAGCCCCTCTGCTCTGCTTCTTGTTTCCTGTCAGGATGCTCACGAGGACAAGAGACCAGGGACTTGTAACATCTAGAGCCATGAGCCAAAATAAATCTTTCCTCCTTAACATTGGGTTTTAGTGCTGGTGGTAGTGGTGGTGGTGGTGGTTTGATTTGTTTGCTTTTGGCTAACTTAACACAAAATAGAGTCACCTGGGAATGGAGACTTTCAACTGGCCTGTGGGCCTGCCTGTGGGGCATTTTCTTGATTTATGATTGATGTGGGAGCATCCAGGCCCACTGTGGGCAGTACTATCCCTAGGCAGCTGGTCCTGTACATCCAGGCCCACTGTGGACAGTACTATCCCTAGGCAAGTAGGCTGAACAATCATGAAGAAGCCAGTAAGCATCATTCCTCTACCTCAGTTCCTGCTCCAGGCTTTCCTCAGGAATAGACTATAACCTGTAAGGTATAAGATAGAAGAAACCCTTTACTTCAATTGGGAGCAGCAACCACTCTAGCCTCTCACATATCTGGCCTTTTTATACTTTTTCAAGAGTTTCCAGAACTCCGAATGTAATCATGCCCCTGCCAGAGGATGAGACAAATCAGTAAATTGCTGTGGACAATCTGAAGCACCACATCTGGGATTAAAACAAAAACATGTATATGTGTATGTGCATGTGTATGTACATATCTCATAACTGTTTTTTAATGTAAAGGAACCAAAACTATCACTACATATGACCAACGTATTTCTAATTGGACATGAGACCTGTTCTACAGGAAGGAATTTGTGTCTGGTATTGTAATCCTGGTTAAAAACCCATGGCTGGGGAAGTTTTAGGTACCAGTGTTTCCCATTGGTGCTATTATTTTGTTAAATGGATTTAATATGTTTATCAAACAATGTTCTCAACATTTGTCCTTTGCCAGCCTTATTCGGTCCTGATATAAAACTTAATTTTTACAATAAGATACTGTACTGTCTAGACAGATAACTAGCGGTCAAGCTCCTGAGTAACAGGTGACTATGGATGTGACAAAATGCCCCAATGCCTAGTTATAAATGAAGAAAAATCTTCAGACATTTATATTATCCTCTCCAAGACCCAGGAAACATAATGAAAGTGGTTAGAAAGAATCAAAGAGCCAGAGAGAAGAAAAGAGCATGTGTAGTTAAAGTCTCCTTAATTGAAACATTACTGTACTGAAGCTCCTTAAGACTTAGAAAGTAAACAACTCAAGTCTCAAGAACTCTCCAAAACTTACAAAATTCTCCAAGTCTCTCACTAGAGACTTTGCAAGCAGTAAAAGCAGCCAGAGTTATGCAAGCAGTAAAAAACAATTATGGGAAGATGATATAATGACCTGTTAAGAGGTTTACTAGTTGTGTTGAGACCTCTAGAAATGTCCTTTGTATGAGTCACCACCCATGCTGGGATGGTTTATCTATAGCTTTTGGTATTTGTTCAAGATTGACTATGTTAAGTGTAGTGGATATCCCTAGTTGTCAATTTGACTATATCTGTAATGAACTACAATCCAGAATTGGAAGGCTCACCTGTGATCCTGTTCTTGAGGCTGGGAGATCTGACTTGGATCTTGGCATGGGGATCTTGAGATATAGTGGTTATGAATCCCAGGAGACTAAGGCAAGGAGACCTACATAAGGATATAAAGAAGGAAGATGCTCTTCTCTTCGACTGCTTGCCTTGTGGGACTGAGCAACTGCTAGATCCTTGGACTTTCATTCACAGCTGCTGCTGACCATTATTGAGGAGTTGGACTACAGACTATAAGTTATTGATACATTCTCTTACTATATAGAGACTACCCATAAGTTCTATGACTCTAGAGAACCCTGACTAATACATTAAAGAATTTTTTTAATCAGATAAGCTTTATAGTGTCTCCGGGATTATTTTGATGGCAGGCACCCCACCCTAACTCATCAAATCTCCAGGCTCTTGCAGTGGGGCTATAGCTCAGTTGGTGAGTGCTTGCCTAGCACATGTGAGATTGCCTAAATCTGTAATCTCAATCAGGAAGGGGAGGCAGCAGGATTAGAAGTTCAGGTTATCCTTGGCTACAAGGATGGCTAGAAGCTCACAAGTCATCCAACCTTGTCTAGGCAACAAGGCAAGTTGCAAACAGGAAGAGACCTAATCTTGAGGGGGAAAGAATTTTAAATCAGTAGGCATTGGAATATTATCTGAGGAAGGGCACCTGCTGTTCTATGATCTCCACAGCTGTAAGTATGCTTAGGTACAGGTATGAAAATTCACAAATACACACATGCGCATGCTCACAAACACACACATTCGAGAAAGAGAGATGGGGGTGGGGAGACAGACAGAGGGAGAGAAGTAAACCAGCTTATACATTTCTACTTAACTTTCAGACTTTACTTAATCTTTTGATTTTCTTAATCCTTAAGCTTACTATAAACGATATCATTTGAAGAACATAACTTAGAAAGTTGCAGGTTTATATACACAGGCACTGTGAAGTCACCAAGTGTGACTTTCTCTCAGGAAGCCTACATCCATGTCTTAGCACATATACCTCTGTGACTCTTTGTCCAGATACTTAACAGGCACTAACTGCTCCATTCTGGTTCATCATGATAGTCTTTCCACAGAGCAGACAAAGATCTTTCTTAAAGTGAATGGAGGTGAGATGGGGGCAGGGGGAGGGATACCTCCAGCAGCTGGTGGTGCTGGGTGTTGGGTTGTATGTTCCAGCGACTGCTTCTGAGACTTTGAGTGCTTGCTCCTTGGGAAAGGATGATCTTGACAGACATAATGTTTAATGATCCAGATCCTGCCATCTACACATGCCCTTGGCTCCTTAACCCAGTCCTTGTGAAGGAATCAAGGACAGTAGCTTCACAGTCGATGTCTTCTCGTGGCCAAGTGGTGACCCTAGATGAGGAAACTGATCCATGATTTGGAATCTGCCCCATCACCTGATGGAATCCATTTCGCCAAGTCACAACCTTCATGGCTGCCAAGGGTGTGGCAAGTTGACTGCTACTTCCAGGCATGTGATTTGGAATAGCTGTCACCTCTGTAATTATGATTTTTCTTCCATACAGTAAAATAAATCTAGAGCTGACAGTCACCCTAGTGTTCTGAAGAAAATTGAGAAGTGTGTTGAACTTACCACGAAAACTGGGATGGCATGGATACATGCTGTCCACTTCTGATTGCTCAGTTCTTGCCTCCACCGTGTGTGTGTGTGTGTGTGTGTGTGTGTGTGTGTGTAGGTATATGAGGTACATGTGGAAAGGTCAGAGAATCACCATGAGGATTGATTCTCCGAAGCCTTTCCACATTTCTATGAGGCAGAATCTTTCACTGGCCCAGAACTTGGCCATGTAAACCTGGCTAGCTGGGCCACAAGCTTCCAGGAGTCCTCCTGACCCCATCCTCCACTGCATAGGACAGGGATTACAGACGTGTACTGCCACACTCAACTTTTAATACGTCTTTCTAGGTCTGAACTCATGTCCTGAAGCAAGTGCTTTGGGGACTCAGCTACATCCAAGTTATTAATGTTACCTTCCAGAAGACAATGGCGATGTTGGGGCTGGCTGGATGCGGCCAGATATAATTGTGGTATGTTTAAAGTCTCCCCTGCTCTCCCATCTCCTGTGCCTCATCTCAAAACTGTGCTTCCTCAAGGCCCCTTGAAACTGTTCTCCAAATCCACCACAGTTACCAGTTTCATCAGCTCCAGGCCTTTTCCCCTTTAAATTCTGCCCAGTTTGATATAAATATCTTAATCTGAATAAATGTAATCAATATCCAAACACTTCCACACTGATCCGATTTGGAGCTTTATTGTGCGATGAAAAAACAAACCTAAAATTTGATTCCAAGCATATGTAATTTAGCTCTTGGGAGCAGGACATTATTCACAAAAGAGAAAAGATATTTATTTTGAAGGACAGAATATATTCAGAATTGTTTATTTCTACAAAACCCATTTCCCCCAAGCCTTAAATTTATGCTGCTGTGTTTAAGCAATGAAGTTATTTTTATAAAATCTAGTTAAGCAATTTAATGGGAATGGCATCATTAGAATAAAAAATTGCACACACGTGTTACTCTCAAATAGTATGATTTAAGCCCAACTTCCAGCTTCTAATGACAAATTGCCCTTCATAGATTGAAATACATAATGATAGTTTGAAGAAATATATATGTAAAGAAATCAAAAAAATTGCTATCATATATAAAAGGAGACTGTAATGGTACACATGTGAAGGAAGGAGATGTTTTTCTCTTGTCCTTGTTGTCTAGGATGACTTTAAACTTGCAGTTTAGTTGGCAGAGCGTGACCTTGAACTCTTACCTCCACCTCCACCTCCCCAGTCCTGGGATTATAGGCTTAAGTGTCCCATTCTTGTAAACCCAGGTCTTCCTGCCTGCTAGACAAGCTCTCTACCAACTGAAGTGCACCCTCAGCCCTGCTTCCTTTTTCTCTAGTTTCTTTGGCCTCACCATCTGCTGCTCTTCTCCTGCCTTAATATTGCTCATTGGCTAGAAGCTATTATAAAATACCTAGAGGAGAGATGATCCAATATAGGCTGACTCGGGGAGTGGGGGCAGGGTAGGAACCTTTAAGAAAGCCAGAGTCCGGGAATTTGAAGAGTGGGGTTAGAATCTTGTCAGTCGTCTCTGCTCTGATGTGGCAAGGATGATTCACATCCCACCAGGGGATGTGGCCGGCAATTGAAAGCAAGGGCCATTGGGTGGAGAAAATCAAGCATCGTGCTAGAAAAGTTACAGATTGTATAGCACCCTGAATCTTTGACTTCAGACATTCTCATCAACCAAATATATCTATTTATATACTGCACAACATTTTGATCATAATAAACTGCATATTTGATGGTGGTCCCATGAGGCTGTGACGGAGATGAAAAAACGTCTGGTGCCTAGAGATGTTGTTGGTGTCTTCATGTGGCAGATTTTATGCGTGTTCTTGGTGACAGTGCTAAATACACATTTAGCACAGCACAAGTCATAAAATGTAACACAGTGATTAATCACAGCTCACAATCCTTGACAACAATGACAGATGACAGTGTGTTGGTTTGTATGTTTACCGTACAGTATGGCTGAAGGTAGTTTGCCGTCCCCATCAAAGACCTTGGTGTGGCAATTTTGAAAAGTACTGTGTGCCTTAAATAGGGGGAGCCTTCTAAGATGTCCTTGGATGACTTGGAGATACTGTGTTGAAAGGAGATCATCCTCATCCCATGTTTGCTCTGCATTGAGATGTAACTGCTTGTTCTTGCCACAACCTGCCACCCTCGACATTGGCCGACTCACTGGGGTGTCTTAACCTTTGACCTTGAGCCACCAAAATCAGAAGCTAGATAAACCTCACTCTGTTTCGCCCATGTCTGTGTCAGATGCCTTACTAAAGTGATGCAAAGAGAGTATACTCAGCAGTGTTTCCAACTGTTGTTTTATTACGTACTTAGGGAGCTGTATTCCGAAAGCCTGCCATGTTTCACCAGCAGGGGCTCCATGTAGCTTGAGTCTACTACATGTCTTGAGGGCACCTAGAGGCCACCTGAAGTTTTGCTCCTACAACCTCAGGGTTCATTCATGTAGGGTACAGAACAATGTTCAAATAGCCAGAAAAATCAACCAATGACGCATTTCTCAAAATGTATACCTATCATGACTAAAGTTTAAAGAGAAATCTTCCAGGCGGCCCAATCTTGCTTTTCTGTCTTGAAGAATCCCGTGATTATTATTATTGTTGTTATTATTATTATTAAGTAGGTCAATTTGACTGCCTGTTTTCAGAAGTCCCTTTCTTACAGTGTCTGGGTCATTATTTTCTGATCTTCTTCATCATGTGAAGAGTAATACTACAATGAGCCAAATCAGAAACATGGTCTGTCTCTGCACACCTGACTACCAATATTGGCACTGTGATTCTGCAGTTAATAAATGTGATCTGAGTTTATGGAGGCCAACTACAAGCTTATTTATCTGACCAATCTTCCTTGGGAAGATACTGAGGAGAGGTTTCTTAAGGGATGATAAACTCACATATGTACCGCTTGCTACTGCGACAGGCCTCATCACTCCATTTCCCTTGAGCTGACTGGGAGAACAGGACACAGTTTTCCCGCTTGCCACCACTTGGCTGGGCACGGTCCCAGTTGAAGAAGGAGATGGCGAATCCGTGGACATCGAGGAACTTGCCTTCTGTGACCATGTCATTTATGCCTAACCAAAAGTCATTGACACCTGGCAGACTCCTCTTACTGTAGTCTCGAAGGGCATTGATTTCATCAGAATTCCTGGGGACAACCAGGGTTCCTCCCTTGGAAATGCAGTCTTCGTTGGCTTCGTGGTAATGCTTGAGGCCTTCTGAAGCAAGGTAGCATTTCTTATGCACTTTGGTGCCTCGAAGACAGACTGTGAAGATGGGAAAGTTGGTGATGTCATAAGATGCCTTTTGTATGAGATGTGCCTTATACTGAAACTATCAAGCATTAGTAAAAGTCTGTGTAGTCATTAATGGGTTGACAGTGATGACTTACCATGGATGATGTTGTTGGTGCCAGACACATAATAATAACCACAAACAACTTCAGCAACCCCATGACATAGTGGTGCTACCCACATTTATCACAGAAATTGTTACTCACAACTCAACATTCCCCTCCAAAGGGATTAGGAAGCATATAATAAATTCACAGCCACAAATAACTCAGAACTTAACCTTAGACCCTAAGCTGCTTTGATTTAATTTGTAGCCTAGTTTGTGTATGTATGTATATATACACATGGTGGGTTTCCTTTAGACTTTTAGCTTTTAGAATGGAATAAAATTTCATAATTAAAGAGCAAACACAAGACACCTATGGTGGCACATGCCTATGATTAGAGCACATGACAGACTGAGACAAACTCTCCCTGTGACTCTTGAGGTAAGTTTGATCTGCCAGTTGCAAGCCAGTGAGCCCTACATAGTCAGATCTTATCTCGAAAACAATTACCAAAACTGTTAGCATTTTGTCGAAGCTCTGCCCCACAGTTACCTGGCAACAAGACACTATAAAAGGAGATGCTTGTCTCCCCCTTTTGCTCTCTTGTTCTCTCTTGCTCTCTTCACCTCTTCCCCCTTTGTCCCTTTTCTCCCCATTCCCTCCCCCCTCCACATACTCATAGCCAGCCTCTACTTCTCTCCTCTCTCTCTCTCTCTCTCTCTTTCTCTCTCTCGCCCTACTACCCTCTTAACTCCCTTTCCCATGCCCTGAATAAACTATTCTATACTGGAGTTTATTCTATTCTATAAGACTGGTCCCTCAGGGTGCAGGGATGCTTTAGCATGGGCCTGCTGAAGCACCCCCTTTCCCCATACCTCACCACACTTCCATAGAACATATCCCCTCTTTATCTTTTTATAAACACATAAAAAAAACAAACAAAACCAATAAGAAAACAAAAGGGAGGGAGAAAGAAAGGGAGAAAGAAAGGGAGAAAGGAAGGGAGAAAGGAAGAAAGGATAAGAAAGGAAAAAGAAAAACAAAGACAAAAACTCAGGGAGATAGTGGGTTTCCCCCTACTTTGTTTAGTTTGCTTCTTTTTCGACACAGGATCTCTTCCTGTCCACCCCCAGACATCCCCCCCCCCGTGTGTGTGTGTGTGTGTGTGTGTGTGTACGCACGTGCAGCAGCCATGGTGCATTTGGCTGTCAAGACAGCAAGTAGGATTCTGTTCACTCCTTTCATTATGTTGGGTCCAGGAATCAAACCGAGGTCAGCTTGATAGCAAGTACCTTGCTTTGCCTGCTGGGATTTGAACTTGGTTCTTTACGCTTTCACACCAGGCACTTTGTTAATGCAGTTTATTCCTCCAGGCCCTAAAACATCCTCTTAGGGGTTCAGGATTTCCCTTCCTTGGTAGACCCTTCACTTATTAGCACTTGCAAAGCCCTGGGTTAAATCCCCTGCAACACCAGCATAAGGCACTG
Organism: Micromys minutus; assembly: GCF_963924665.1. Taxonomy (NCBI): domain Eukaryota; kingdom Metazoa; phylum Chordata; class Mammalia; order Rodentia; family Muridae; genus Micromys; species Micromys minutus. Next base: position 36,959,514 of record NC_137959.1, on the reverse strand, counting down.
TGGTACATACTTGTAGCACTCTGGAGTTGGAAGCAGGAGGATTGGGAGTTGTCCATCACAGAGTGAACTCTGGATCAGTCTTGGAAATAAGAGGACCCGTCTCAAAATATTAAAGATAGGAGCTAGAGAGATGTCTCAGTGATTAAGAGCACTTGTTGCTCCTCCAGATACCCAGGGCCCACACGGTGGCTTACAACTGCTAATAACTCCAGATCTAGAGATCCAATGCCCTTTTCTGACCTCCATGGGTACTGGCATGCACATGGTGCAGAGGGGGTGGGGAAATACATACATATATACATACATACATACATGCATACATACACAAAACACCAATTTAAAAAATTTTTTAAATGTTTAAATTAAATTATATAACATGTGCTCTTAAACTACCGTTCCCCCCCCCCCACCCCAAACGAGTTCTCTGTGTACTTCTGACTCTTCTGGAACTCCTCTGTAGCCCAGGCTGGCCTCAAACTCAGAGATTTATCTACCTTCAAGTGCTGGGATTAAAGGTGTGAGCCATCCCCCAACGCCCCCAGGAGCTGTCAACGTTTTTGTTTTGTTTCATTTTGTTTTGTTTCTACAAGCAGATAAATCCCAGAACTCAGCAAGCAGTCTGGATGAGTTCAATCCTGGGTAACAATATATTCTCTTCTGGTGTGTGTGTGTGTGTGTGTGTGTGTGTGTGTGTGTGAGAGAGAGAGAGAGAGAGAGAGAGAGAGAGAGAGAGAGAGAGAGAGAGAGAGAGAGAGAGAGAGAGACCAGGCGTTGGTGAAGGGGACCTCTCACCTGTCTGCAGAGCTTGCATTTCCTTCAAGGCATTGACTTCCCGCCACAGCTTCTCAACTTGAGACTTCAGATCACCATCCTTTTCTAGGGGACATTGGTGGGATGGGGTAGGGTAGGGTAGGGTGAGGGATGGAAAACATTCGATTAGAACAAAATAGAAATGTTAAAAAGGAAAAAAAGAGGCAGCTTTGTGATGCAGAATCCAAGGCACCCATTCGGTTGAAGCTGCACACCAAATGAGCATGCGCACTGATAGCACATCGGGACTAGAACCTGCTTGAGAAGGTCGCCGGGACTTTCAGGATGGCTTCCGCTCTCAGCTCTCTTTACCGAGCTATGTGTGCTCTGAGAACACTTGTCCACCCTTGATATTGGCATCCCCATTGTTAATCTTTCCTGAACTTTGTTTGCTGAACCTTGTTTGCTTTCTTTCGGAGAAACGCCTGCATTTTACTTAATTGGCTTGGTTTCTTTATCCACGGTCCCCCCACCCCACCCCCCCATGCTTGATGTGCTCCGTTTGGGGCGCATACTTTGTGGGATATGGAAAGGTTGGTGTTCTTCGTTAGTGGGGAATGAAGGTGAGTTCTATGAGCTAAGGGCTTTGGTGGGTTAGTGCCAGGAACCATACTAGGGAGGGACCTCACCTCCCTCACCCTACGTCCCTTATGATGATGTCTGGTGCAGGAGCTCTTGGCTTGGGTGAGTTTCTAAAGGACCACTGAGAACTTACCCATGGGGCGTCGCCACCAACTCTTTCTCCTTATTCCTTGATCTCCACCCACCTAATTTTCTTCCTTCTTTCCCTTTCTTTACATTCTTATCTCCTCTCCCTTTTTTTGGCAGTATTAGAGACTAAACCCAGGGTCTTGTATCTTAGGCATGCTAGGCAAGGGCTCTGCCAACTAGATCCCTAGTACCAGCTATTTATCCTTGAATGTTCTTAGATGGGACCAAAGACAATTTGGCTAGCCCCAGCTGGGAGTAGCTGTGGCTCAATCTCAATTCCAGAAGAATGGGGACTGTCTTAGTGACCACAACAAACGGTGATAAGCCATACCAAATATTACACATAAACAGACCAAAAGACACCATACACGCCAGTCCACGAGACTCTTGCTGTCCCTGTGGTAGACGCTCTTGTCTAGAAGCTCACAGAAGAGCATGCAGAGAAACAAAAAGCTGAATCCACCTGCCGAAGGCCTCCAGTCGGTGAAATGCAGAGCTCAAACGTGGGTGTCCCTGGCTCCTAGCCTGTTCTCCCTATCCCTCTGATCTGCTTCTGCAGAGCAGCTGCTTCCTCCCTCTTGCTCCCCAACACGTGGACTTAGAGACGACACGTAAAGATGATTATGAACCATTTCCAGCTGTCTCACTGTGGGGCTGGCAGATGGAGACTCAGTTTGGGGGGCTAGGAAGGTGGCTCAGCCAGTAAAATGCTTGTCTCACAACACAAGAGAGCCCAAGTTTAACAAACAAGGCTAGGCAAGGTACCATGCTTATAATCCCATCTTGCGAAGCAGACACTGGCAGATCCCGGAAGCTCCCTGCCTAGTCAGCAAAGCCTGCTTGTCAGACCGGTTGGCCAAGAAAAGTGGCTTCTATTTAAAAACAACAACAAACAAACAAACAAAAAAGATAGAGGTGGATGACACCTGAGAAATGATACTTGAAGCTGTCTTTTGGCTTCCACGTGCACGTGCACACTTGTGAATATATAACAACACATATATGTACAGGCACACACACACACACACACACACACACACACACACACACACACACAAGAAAATCAGTTTAGTGGCCCTGGGATTTCTCAGAACAATATAAAATCCATTATCTTAATCCTCTAACCCTTTAAACATGTGCTTCACAAGTTCCCACATTTGGGTCAGGAAACTGCCTTCTAAGGTACTCAGTACCCCCCCCCAACCTCTATTTCCCCTGACATTGTACATCAGTTCTTAAAGTGTCCAACAGTTCAGCTCAGGAATACAATCGCCTAAAGATTTTATCCTGTGAGGCCACTCACACCGGAATAAACAAAGGAGATATTTAAGATGGAAACCCATCAGCTATACTGGGCAGGTTTGCAAAGCCCACTGAGGGCTTGCCTTCCAACTTCCAATCTCTCAGCTAAACACATTTCAACCCCCTTCCTTCTGGGTCAGCTTCCAGCTCCTTTGTATCTAAATAAGTAGCTGCAAACACTACCATTAGCAGAAAGACACACATGTTACTATTAGGCTCCTGGGAGATCATTATGGCAGTCATCTTCTGGGTGACTTGGTGGCTTTCACTCTCTTCCAATCACCATTGCTCAAGTGGATGAAAAGAAGGAATGCCCGGAGGAGCTAGCTCGTTCTAAAAGGCGTATTTTATTCATTAGTGTAACTCGCAATTTGTTGAGACCCATAAAGTAAGTACTTCGGGAACGCTTTTACTTGGTGCTTAACTCCTGTTGCCATTTTGAGACTCTTAAAAGGTCTCCTTTTCTTTTGTAATTGAAGTTACACAGTATCGGAGTCAGGATAAGAAAAACAGCAGCAAACATCTCCAGGGAACCAGGGTCCGATGTTGGGTTGAGTGTGAAAGGCATGGACCGATGCTGTCATTTGAAAAGACGGGGAGAATCTGATTATTGGAATGCCACTTCTAGAAGGTATACCACAGTATCTTAGTGCCAGGACAGACATATGTGCAAAAAGGGACTTCATTTGGAACACCATGTCAGAACCAGTGAAGTCAGAGCCTCCCCAAACAACAAAGTAACATAGCCAACTGTTAAAATAAATGAAGTCAGCCTACATTTGTAGCTAAGATGGAACACATGAAGTAAGTTTACCAGTTGAATATTTGCAATGTAAATCTGAGATGTATCTATCTACTGTTATTAACAGTAGATGATTCTGGGTAAAGGTTGGGGGAAGGTTGGCTTTTACTTTTTAGTTGTTGTTGTTAGTTTTGCAATTTTTAGATAAGGGAAGCCCAGGCTACCCTTAAATCTGTTGAGGCTAGTCTCGAACTCAAGCTCCTCTGTCTCCACCTCCCAAGTGCTGGGATTGTAAATTTGCATGGACACTCCTGCCTCGCCTTTCACATTTGGTTCTATAAGCTTTGGTATTATTTTAATATATTATATATTGTATATATAATATATATATACTTGGTGGGAAAAGAAGTACTGAGCAAATCTGAGCTGATTGCTTTGCTTCTTATAGACATGGCTTGTACTAGATCTGAATCAAAAACTGATTATTAATTTTGTGTGTTTGTGGAGGGGGGGACAGCATGTGATGGTTAAAATATGTTTGCAACTGACTGAAATAGTATACCTGCTGGAGGTGGGTCCTGGGGGAGGAGAGAGATAGAGCAAAAAAGGAGCTAGAGAGATTGGGAAACTATATGGGAACATGCATTCCTATGCGTTCTTCATGGTTCCTATTTCAGTGAAGGAGAGCCCCAAAACCAATCCACACCTTCCCTGTCTTCTCTCTCCTTTCTTATCCCACCCTCACCTACCATAATACACTTCACCTCCATGAGGAGTATCTGAAGCCTTTGTCTAAAAAGCTTACAGGGAGAGGTGATAGTTTAATAAAGAACATCTCTGCTTAAGAAATCTTTCATCAGACCAGACTTTCAGAAATGTCCCTGGGAAATGGCTCTTGAGAATCAGTAAAGGAAAAACATAAGTGGATCTCTTGCTGCTTTTGACAGGTGAATGTAGACTTCTCTCTCTCTCTCTCTCTCTCTCTCTCTCTGTGTGTGTGTGTGTGTGTGTGTGTGTGTGTGTGTGTGTGTGTGTGTGTTTGAAATAAGGGCTCATGAACCTTTGGCCTCACCCTCCCCAGCCAAAGATGACTTTGAAATTCTGATCCCCCTGCCTCCACTTCCCAAGTGAGCCAGCCACCCCTTTCTGCTTGGTTTTGCTTTGAAAAAAGTAACCATGTTAAGGAAGCCATGCCATGAGATTTATATTGTAACATCCCCTTAGGAAAATGCCTCAGAGGCCGAGATAGGGCATCACTGGGTCCCAATGCATTTCTCTCCCGATTTGCTTTTACCCTAAAGCAGGTGGCATCCCACTGTCTTTGCTCTTTCAAACATTGAAGTTTTTTGACTCTTAGCCTAGTTTAAGCCCTCTCAGATCTACCTTTGCTCCATGACTGAGTTCTTAAAGTTCTGTCTGATTGTGTGTTAACGGGTTCTTAGGAAGTTAAAGAGACAGACCATGCTTCGTGATGAAAAATTAGATACCCAGTTTCAACAGAGATGGGGAAATAAAGCAACAGGATAAACGGGGTCAAATGGAAGCCACAGCTGCCCCCTCCCATCTCATTTAATGAGGGGGTGTTACAAATATATTTGAATAGGTTTAGTACCCAGGAGATCAAAGGGTACCACTCATCAGTGTGTGGCTTTCTTATCATCCCTAAAGGCAGATGTCCACAGGGCCAGGTAAGCTCTAGCTGGGAAATGTTCCACATTATCAAAGCTCAACAGATACCAGACATACATAGAGACTTTTGTCCTTATAAGAGATTATTTTCAATAAAAAAAAAAAAAAAAAAAAAAAAAAAAACAGTACATGTTTTCTCTAAATAGCAAACTCTCCGGAGACTCCAAAGGTCACTGGATCCCTTGCAAAGCCATACACCCACCCACTATGGCATGATGGGCTCCTAGTACAGTTTGGATGTGAGCCTTGTCCAACACCTTCCCCACTCTGATTAAGCCTAGGGTTTCGCTGGGCAGCAAAGTCCCATTACCTTTCACGCGGCGTTTGCTGTGTTTCCTGGCTTTCGCTCGAGATGGGTAGCTGTTGGTCTGGTCCAGGAGTAAGCTGGCCACCAGAATACAAATGACAAGTCTGTTCTTTGCCATGGCTCTGGGACAGGCCAGTCTGGCCACTTGGTCAGCAACGCTGGGGCAGCTAGGGAGCAGGGAGGCTGTGGGGCCACATCTTGCTCTGGGCTGCCAGGAGTTGGCTTTATATAAAGGAGCTGCGAGGTTGGCTAGAAGCCTGCTGACGAAAGGTTGGAATGTTTCTCCAGCCATGGCATAAGGAGGCCCCCTGTTCTCACACCGCATTCGGGCTCCAGATTCATTTATTTTTATTCTGTTTGCATGTTCTCATTAATTGGCCTTTTCAGAGTGTATCTGAGTTAAAGAAATATTTGCCTTTAAAAAAAACTTGGATATATACTTAATATATATTATATGTGTCAACATCTGGGAAGTTTAGTTTTAAAGCTCTGAAGTATAATCAATATCTGGAAAGTAGAACCAATTCCATTTTAAGAGTTTTTAAAAAAAAGGGGGGGTGGCCAAATTGTTTGAGGATGTGGCTCAGTGGCACAGAGCTTACTTGGAAGATGTGAGACTCTGGGTTCAATTTGAAGCATCATAAAATAAAGCCGACCATAAAATAAAACTGACACCATGATGCCCCAACCAAGGAAAAAAAGCTTAAAACTCATCACGGTAGTTTCTGCGTATGCATTGTGTGTGCTTGTATGTGTGTGTCTGTATCTTAGTGTGTGTGTGTGTGTGTGTGTGTGTGTGTGTGTGTGAGTGTGTAAATGCATATGTCAGAAACAAATGTGGAAGTCAGAAGACAACTTGCAGGAGCCACTTATCTTCTTCCGCCCCTTCCATGGTGTAGGTCCCAGGGATCAGACTCAGTCCTTCAGTCTTGGTGACAAGCGCTTTTACCTCCTGCGCTCTCTTCCTGACGATTTTTTATTTTTAAAACTAAAGCCTTCATCCCAGTGCTCATCAGGAAGAGACAAGGGACATCTTTGAGTTTGAGGCCTGACAGGTCTACAGAGTGAGTTCCAGAACAGCTAACGCTACACAGAGAGACCTCGTCTCAAAATAATATCTAAAATTTTGTTTAAATTTAGCATAGTTTTAAGGCAGTATCACATAATCCAGACCTGCCTCAATCTTTCTGGATAGCTAAAAATGACCTTGATATCATGTTCCCCTGGCTCTGCTTCCCACCTGCTGAGTTAGAGATACTTGCTACAATTTCCAATGCCACTGAACATTCAAGTCAAGTCTGAACACTTTATGTGTCTACACACTCCCGAATCCGTGTTCTTTTGGCTGAGTTCAGGCATCAGACTTACAGCAACAATTGAGGTAGATAACTCATTATGAAATATAAATTTGCCTTCTGTTTGCATCAATAATTGTATTTCTGAACTGTACTGCATTGGGATAATCATCTTTGGCACCGTGCAGAGGCTGTCTTTGTATTATTCAAGTGTTGATTTCTGTACCAGCAGAAAGCTGAATCCTGTCTCCGCTTTGGTATTCTTTTTATGAAGAATCACCCGTTTCAGTGTTTCATAAACATTCTTCTCCATCACCTTCTGGTTGGTTTAATAAAGAGCTGGTGACCCTATAGCAGGACAGGAGAGGAAAGGCGGGACATCTAGGCAGAAACAGGAATTCTGAAAATAATCGAGAGTGGGGTTGGGGGGCCTGGGGGGATGACTGGGCGAGGGCGGGGATTCGCCAGCCAGGTGCAGAGGAAGTCAGACATACGGGAATTGAATAAGAGGTATCAGGCCATATTGGCAAAGGTAGATTAGTATAAACCGATTATCAAGTTATATGAGATAGTTGGGAATGAGCCTAAGCTATAGTGCCTAAGCTTTCATAAATAAATAAGTCTCTGTCATTTTTAGGAATCTGGTGGGTCAGAGACAGTCTGACGATAGTACCTGGTGGCTCAGGTCTATAATTTCAGCTATGTGGGAGGCTGATAAAGGAGGACCACAAGCTTTAGGACAGCTGGACTGCAGAGTGAGTTCCAAGCTAGCATGGACAATTTAGTGAGACTCTGCAGGTTGGGGAAATGCCTCAGTGGGTGAAGTGTTTGCTACCTCAAAGTGAGGACCTGAGTTCGCATGCCCAGAACCCTTGTTAAAACAGACTGTGTATGAGGTATCTGTACCCCCAGTGTTGCCATGGTAACATGGGAGGTGAGACAGAGAATAGTAGCCCACAGTGCTCAGCAATGAAGAACAATAGTCATCGTCTCAAGTAAGTTAGACGGCAAGAACTGACCCTCCATGAAAAGTTATCCTTTTAACCTACACACACACACACACACACACACACACACACACACACACAGAGAGAGAGAGAGAGAGAGAGAGAGAGAGAGAGAGAGAGGCGCAGAGACAGAGACAGAGAGACAGAGAGACAGAGAGAGACAGAGAGACAGACTTAAAACTACAACAACAACAACAACAACAACAAAAAACTCTGTGGTAAAGCATTTGCTTACTACATGCAAGGCAGAAGGTTCAGTCCCCAACACCACACAGACATACACAGCTATACTCCTAGAAGCAGCTTTGACTCAGAAGAAAATAGCCATTGCTTCCTTAAGAAGTAATAAAAAGCATTAATTGTGGTTATTTCTCAAATCCCTAGCACTGAACACTTCTTCCTGAAGCTTCTCAAGACACATGAACACACCATCAAGAAAGCTATGTAAGAAGTAGACAAGTGCTTTGAGGGGCTGCAGAGAATGCTCTGTGGTGAAGAGTGCTTACTGCTCTTGCAGAGAACCCTGCTCAGCTCGGAAAGTTAATGTCTGGTGGCTCACAAGTGCCCATAACTCCAATTCCAGGAGAGTTGTGCACATGTGCACACAATCTCTGCGGGTCGATGTACATGTGTGCACAAACCCTAAAATACATAAAAGTAATAAAAATTTGAAAGTAAGTAGAGAAAGATAATGAAAGGTTATAACTGTTCTTGGCTGAATGATCAGTTATAAGAATAAGTATGTTATGTAGGGGTGGGGCAGGGGCAGGATGTGGTTGATGGTATGGGTAAGATACTTCCTGTGCAAACATGAAGACCAGAGTTTAGATACCCAAGACCTGGTAATAGCAAGTGAGTTAGGTAGCCCACTTGTAAGCCTAACACAGGAGAAGTAACAATAGGAAATCCTTAGAATAAACTGTAAGACCAGACTGGTTAAAAATGGCAAGGTGTGGTCCAACTAGAGACCTACCTCCATCTATATCTCTAAGGGTTATTGAAGAAGACGCCCAACAGCCTTCAAACATGTGTGTATATGTATGGGTACCCACACATATGTCCACCACACACACACACACACACACACACACACACACACACACACCCCACATACAAAATGTGCGGAGAATAGACAGGCTTGTCAAAAACAATGAGCTGTTCTTGGTTAGCAAATAGAGGGCTGAGTCGCTCATCTGCAATATCTAAAGGCTTGTCAAGCAAGAAGTGAGTCCTCCTCCTGCGTGTTAGTGAGGAAAATCGATCCAATTCTTCACCATTTCCTCCCAGCAATGGCTACTTTGCAAGAGCAAATCAGTGCTCAGATAGGACCATGTGAACGGAAAACCCTGGCAGCTTAGCACTGTAAGAGTACAGTAAAATATAAAATTGTCATCCACACACAGTGCCAACTCTTTGTGCTGATGGGACTTCATGCGTCACATAGGAGGGCCCTGGTGGACTGCAGGCTGATCTGCTCATCCATTTACCAGTTGTATGACCTTGGGCAAATCACCTTTTCCAGGCTTATAGAGAGGGCTATGAATGCCTGTTTTACAGGCTGGAGGGAGGATTGGACGAGGCACCCAGGGTAAAGCCATAGTAAGTCATATGGGAGTGTCTCCATGACTATCAATAGGCACAACTTACAGAATGCAATACTGACGACCGTTGCCTTTGAGCATAGCATGTATGCATTATGGAACTAAGGAATGGGGATGCCAGCTTTCTGTTTCCAGAGCTTGGGATCAACCCCAGAACCTCGAGTGCTAGGTAAATGCTCTACCACCGTCACAACTCTATGTCGCTATCTCAAAATTTTATTTTTTGTACTATGTTTATGGGCATTTTGCTTGCATGTATGTCCATGCACCATTTTCATGCCTGGTACCCACAGGTGACAGGAAATGCCATTGGATTCCCTGGAATTGGAGTTATAGATGTTGGTTTGAGACATCAAGTGGGTGCTGGGAACCAAGTCCGGGTATTCTGTAAGAACATCAGGTGCCCTTAACCACTGATCCATTTCTCCAGCCCCCAAGGCATTACTCTTTTTGAGATGGGGTTTTACTTTGTAGCTCAGGCTGGCCTGACACTGTGTAACTCAGGATGGCCACAGTATCAGGCTATTTTATTTTTTATGGCAAGTCTATGTATGAGACTCCCTCTGTTGCTTGTGATTGAAAATGAATCTAGAAGGCTAAGTGGTCTTGTCCATCATCACTAAGGTTCCCAAGGGCTTTAGATGACACCAGAGTCTTATTGTCACTGACTCTGGAAGGCTTGGGCTGGGAGAAAGAGCTTTGATTAAATGGTGGAAAGATCAATGTGTAAAGCAAACATTGATTTCACAATGGATCAAAATGCTCTTTGCCATCTTTTCAAATCTTTTCCTCTGGGGTGGGTGTGGGGAGGGGGAGGGAAATTCAGGTGGCCAAACAAGGATGAAAAGCCAATTATTTGTCTTAGATCTTTGAGTTGTGCTGCCCTTACATGGCTCTTGTAAGCTGAGGTGTCTTTTTTTAATTTCCTAAATAAATGTATAATCTTTTAAGGCTCTTTGTTGACATCCAGGACAGCTTCCAGTACTTTTTATACCTGTGTTTGTTTTGTGTTTTTTTGTTTTTCTGAGTCTGATCCAAAATTCTATGCTTCCTTCTTTTCTAGTAAGTAGAGTTTATTTATCTTAGACTTTTGAATTTTCTTTTTAAGTTTTAAAAATTATTGCTTTATGTGCATGAGTACCTGTGTGCACCACAGGCATGCCTGGTGCCCAGAGAGGCCAGAAGAGGATGTCGGGTCCCCTAGAACTGGAATAACAGGCAGCTGTGAGCTTACAAGTAAGTTATGGAAACCGAACGTCCATCCTCTGCAAGAGCAGCAAGCACTCTGAATCACCGAGTCAACTCTCCAGCCCCAGTAGATTATTTTTTAATAGAGCAGAATTACATTTACAGAAGTGTTGAGCATGAACTACAAAGTCTTCCCTCATGTCTTGGTACTCTCCCTTTGCCTGCCAGCTTGGTTTTTCCCTACTGGTAACATTTTAAATTAGTGTGGTGGACTTGTTATACTCAATGCACGGGCACTTACATTCCACTTGTCAACTGGAAGCATTTGTTATTCATTAGGAGTGTCTGTATTGTGGGTGTGAGTCTTGTATTCATAGATCTAGTAGCCTATAAATAGGGAATCATGAAAACTGGCCACCTTGGTTCATCAAACTATCCTTATTGGGATGCTCAAATCCCCTAGACTTAACTCAACTTATGGGTTCAGATCCCTTTGGGAGCTGAATGACCTTTTCACGAGGGTCACACATCAGATATCCTACATATCAGACATTTACATTATAATTCACAACAGTAATAGAATTACACTTAGGAAGTAGCAACAAAAATATTTTTATGGTTGGAAGTCACCCCAACATGAGGAACAGTCTTAAAGGGCTGCAACACTAGGAAGGTTGGAAATCATTGCCCTAAATTCTCTTACCCATGGACAGTTCCAACTTGAATCTCCCCATCCCAATTCCTTTGTCTGGTGTCCCACAGGACACCTCTGGTTTAGGGTCTTAGAGGCATTTCAAATTTATGATGGCTAAAATTTAATTCTTTCTTTTCCTTTCCCTATGAATTAAAAAAGAAAGCCCCATTCTCTGACCCAGTCTCTCCCAACACAGTAAATGTCTTCATCATTCACCCAATGGGCCAATCAGAGCCCTGGAAATTATCTTTGAGTCTGGTCTTAGCCCTCAAACACTCCAATCCCACAACCATCTGAGCATGCTGTGCCATGATTCTCACCCCACAGTCTTGGTGAGACAGATCTATTAAATTTAAAAACCAAACCAGATTTTGATTGTTGTTTATGAGGTTCATATGCCACCGCTGTCTCACCTGGCTCTTCCTGGTGACACCCTCAGGTCACAGAGAATGCTTTTATTTGTTTTTATAAGTTTGAATTATGCCTAATGATCACTTTAATCATAACTAGTGGTCTACTCCCCAACCCTCACTGAGCCTTTCAAGCTACTTTGCAAACCTCTGGCCCTCTACCCCACACCCACACACACTTGAACTATAGTGTATTCTGCTGTGACTGTGGCTGGTTCTCTCCCTTTTGGGTCTGAATTCAATGTAACCTCTGCTCCCGGACTTTCTATGTGAAGTCTAAGAGGTCCCTAACCTGCTATTTCCCATCACAGTTTGATAGTCACCCAGGACTTGGCTTGTTTAATTGACCCACTTGCTGAATATCTTTGAGCTAGATCTTGGGTCAGTGAGCTTGGTTACATATCCAGTACAACCCTTGCTATATAGCATTTGCTTAATAAATACTTAAAATCCTTCCAATTCCCTCCTTTCCAACAGACTCGGACTATTGAGCAGAGGATTACAGCACCTCAACCCACAGAAGTACCCTGAGACTTACAGGTCTGTCCAAACTTAGAATCTTGCTTAGAGGTCACCACTCTGAGTCCCGGAGAAGCTCTCAATATCTGAAAGATGCTCAGTCCTGGGGCCAGACACAGTTGGAAATCCCGACTTTAGCTTTAAACAGTTTGTTTTTGCTTTCGGGTATTGTTCTAGTTAGGATCCCCGAAGCTGTGTTGAAACAAGGTATCAAAACAGCTTGGGGTGGAGGGGGTTTATGGGGCTTACGCTTCCACATCACTGTTCATCATCAGAGAAAGTCAGGACAGAAACTCAAGCAGGGCAGGAACGTGGAGGAAGGAGCTGATGCAAAAGGCATTGAGGGGTGTAGTTTACTGGCTGGCTTCTCCTGCCTTGCTCAGCCTGCTTTCGTATAGAACTCAGGACCATCCTCTCAGGGGTAGTCCTTCACACAATTGACTGGGTCCTGTGCCTTCCATCACCAATGAAGAAAATGTTCTATAGGCTTGCTTGTCTACTGCCTGGTCTTATGGAGGCATTTTCTTAATAGTGGTTTCCTCCTCTTAAAATACTTCAGCTTGTGTCAAGTTGACACAGCACTAGGCCCTATCCAGTGTGTGTATGGATGTACTACCTGCATGCCTGGTCCTGAGGAGATCAGAAGAAAAAGTCAGATCCACTGGAATTACAGACACAGATGGTTGGGAGCATCTTTGTAGGTTCTGGGAATTAAACTTGAGCCATTTCTCCAGCTCCCAATCCCCCCCCCCCCCCCCCCCGCACCAACACCGCCACCGCTTCTTGTAAAGATTCCAAGTTCATCCCACCCCTTCAGGAAAATAAGTAGATTAACTTGCTAGATGCCTGGCTAGGGGGAAGAGACGGGGGTTGGAAGGATGGGAACAGTGGAGATCTTGGGAAATATCGAGTCCGTATATGCTCTCGAGCTACAGGTTTTTGTCCTATCAAAGGTGATGTCAGGCATGCCCTGTCCCTTCAGGTAAGTCCTCACCTTCAAAACCTCAATAAGAGATCTAAATTTAAATTTTGGGGGCCTTAAAACAGACAAACAGACAACAAAACAAAACCCAGGTCAATACAGACATCAAAGAGAATGGGAGTGGTGGTCCCTTCAGTCTTTCTTTTCTAAGAGGCAGAGAAGTTCCTTTTTTGTTAATCCGAAAGATGAAATCCGCTTGTGTCCTGGGTTGGGCTTCTGAAAGGGCTATTTAAGAAGGAACACACATTTATAGGCAGGGAATAGGAACTATAAAAACATTGCCTTCAGACAAAAAAAAAAAGTGTTTTGATGAGGATTTTAAAACTGTCGCTGGTGTTTTATTTTCCTGAATAAATGTCTGTTTGCCACACATCCTCGGCCACCCAGTGTCACTGCTGTGTTTGTTCCCCAGTTGCTATTTTAAAGTCCGCTCTAAGCTGTTTTCCAGAGTCTCGGATTCTAACCAGCAAATCCATCCGGCCGCATTGTGATTTCATCTATTAATACTCGAGGCCGGACAAGGCTGTGTCCAGAGGTTCAAGAGCATCATTTAGGGGAAGGTCATGAGATTGAACTGGAACAGGGCTCGGCTGAGCTAGAATGCACTGAGCAAAGATTGTTAGGTAGATGTTCAAAGTGCCTTCTATCTCTTGTGTCTGTGGCTCGTATCGGTGACCGTCGGGAACGTCAACACTTTAAGGAGAGCCTGTCACAGGTTTAAAGGAAGACATCAGAAGACACTGCTACATTGGAGCACCAGTGCCTGGGGAAATAAACGAGACCTCTGATGGCCTAAGAGCAAAATTTTAGAAGTCACTCATTGGTTGTGAGACAGCTGTCAATGACCCTTAGAAAACAAACCAACCAACCAACCAACCAACAAACAAACATGGCTTCCTTACTCATCTTGCAGCAGGACCAAGCAAACTAGAACACAAATAACAGCGTGTTGTCGTCATAGTTGAGGATCATCCATGGATACTCTGGCTCCCGCATGGCAAAACAAGGCATCACACCTGCCCTGGTTCTCAGACTCACTCTTGCTCTAAAAACCAGCTTCATAGACTTCATCCCGTGTACATCACACGAAACATACCTCTACTGTGCTTGTGACTACATACTTGATCCCAGGCACAGAATTACTTTTTTTCTTCTCTCTCTCCTCTCCTGTCCCCTCCCCCCATATCTTCCTCCCCTCCCTCTTTCTCTATCTCTTCTCTCAGGTCTCTGGTAGTCCAGGCTGGCCTCAAACTTGCTGTACAGTTAATGATGACCTTGAATTCTGGCCTCCACTTTCCCAGTGCCAGAATTACAGGGATGTACCACCTCACCCATTTTGTTGGTTCAGGGATTTAAAACTCAAGGTTTCCTGCATACAAGGCCAGCACTCTACTAGGTAAGTGAGATACACTTTCAGACTTCTATTCTCTGCCAATTTTTTCAAACCAGTGCTGTCAGGGACAAGTGTTCAGCAGCACCAGTGCCTAGTGGATGCCATATTGGCTGATAGAGTTCTAAGGCCTGCTCAGACAGAGAGTTAGCTTAGTGGGCTTGTAATAAACATGAATTACACAAAATGATTCAGTACAGATGTTTTGAAGCAAAAGATGGAAACTTAGATTCTATTAATCTAAGTTGCAATGTTAGGATTTTTTTTTTTCTGATTAATCTTGGATATTGTGATGAGCTTTTTTTTTCTCCCTCCCATGTAAATCCACTAAGGGAGTTATTTTTATGTAGTGAGTTTTCTTTTCTCAACCTATAAATGGTCAAACTTGGCTCTTTAACAACCAGAGCTCAGCTAAGAAGCAACATTCACATGGTATTGGTAAAAGGGATGGTGGCCTTGGGTTTACCCAAGAGTTCATTGTGGAAGTTTCTGATAAAGTCACAGCAAGAAGATGAACAAACCAGTGTCACATTTGAGAGATGCAGATAATTATCAGGTCTATTATATGAGTACCTCAGGCTGTACCGGTGACAAGTCTCTGTTCAAACCTTCTTTCCTAGGCTAGAGAATCCACTACTCAGCAAGGTAGACAGATAAATTGCTACAGGCTTCTGCTTTACTTAAGAGAGCATTCCTCCCCCTCTCCCCCTCCTCCTCTCTCCTCCTCCACCTTCTTCTTTGCTGTTGGGATAATGTTTATATGCACTGTGTGTAGACACGTCTCTGTTCTTCCTTGTTAGCCTAAGGCACCTTCTGATTGGTTAAAATGAAAAGCCTTAGGCCTATAGCAAAAGGGATAATAGAAGGTGTGATATCCGGTAGAGAAAGAAGAACTCTGAGAAAGAGGCAAACTAAGGATGACTGGCTGCCAAGATTGGAAGTTGGACGTATGAAACTGAGGTGAAGCCACGTGGCAGACATAAAAATGGTACAAACTGGATAACTGAGTTACAAGTTAGTGGGAAACAATGCCTACTATAAGGCCAACTGCATTTATCAATAAATACAGTCTCCGTGTCATTATTCGGGAGCTAGGGCAGGCACAGCGGTTACACTCCTCCATTTCTGTTATCAGCTTACTATGATCCTCCGCTGGTTGGCCCTTGAGCCCACTTGGTGAGCTTTCAGTCAGTGAGAGAATGTTTAAATTAATAATAATAATAATAATAATAATAATAATAATAATGTTATTATATAATAATAAAAGTAGATGGTACTCAAGGCAGTTCTCTGGCCTTAATATATGAACACATATATGAAGTACCCCCTTCCTACATGAACACACACACACACACACACACACACACACAAACACACACAAACACACACACACACACACACACACACACACACACATAGAGGCTCTGATTTAATTCAGCAAAGCCTCCCTATTTCTGCTGTTTTCCCTCACCCTGGATGACGAGGTTCTATTCGCCCACTCTTGGGCTTGTGGCATGTGGCAGTAACTTCTTGGCTGCTTTCTCATTTGTGATCTCATCTCGAGCCAGTTCCTCCTTCTTTAGTGTCAAATTTTCCTGTAGCACCTTCCCATCCTGGCTACTTAGAACTCTCAGATGAAGTGCTACTAAAGCTGCTGTGTCCTTGGCCCTGGAACTCCCAGGTCTGCCACTCTTTCCTTATTGCCCACATCAACATGGGGCCATGGAAAAGGCACAAGTGACATCACATAGACTGGGGTCAGTCTAATCGCATCTCTGCCATTTGCTGGCCCTGTGAGTTGGGCAAATTTATGATTGGAACAATCCCTCTGCTTCTACAACACAGAGATTACCACATCAAGGTGGGGAAGATTAACAAAGTTCCCCTGAAAACTGCCAGCACAATGCCGATACCAGGTCATTTAATAGGTGGTGTGACTGCTAGGAATGTAAGAGCTATCATCATTATAAAATAATATTCAAACTCCTCCCACCTTTCCTTTTGGTACCCACTCCTTTCCTACCAACCAGCCTGTGATGTCTCTCCCTATCCTCCAAGCACTAACCCCCCTGAAAGCTCCTTTTGAAAAGAAGGCAAACACTCTGTCCCATGTTTTTTCCTAGGTGTACCACTGTCTCAGATTTATGGTGAGACTTGCCTGGTATCACTGCCAAGATGGTTAAAGAACACAAACAAGTCAGTATTCCTCTCCCTCCTCCGAGAGCCTGGGCCGACCACAGTGGAAAGACCTTCACAGTCACCCTCTGTGGGGCCTCCCAGAATTGGAGCTGGTAGAAATGGTTTTCGGCCATGAGGTGCAGGCAACAAACAAAGTTCTTGTTCCTCCTTGGAAGTCAGGAGTCTGTTGCCTCTTCAAGATGGCGGCCAGCTGGGGAGTGTAGCATTTGGGCAGGCTCACCTTTCTGACTGAATACGTTTCCTGATGCTTGGTGCAAAACCAGTGAGGGATCTAAGGGTGTCTTAGCATCGACAGATGGGATTGTGCTTGGTTTCCATCTTGGTTTGAAGCTTCTGCCTGTCTTAGTGGGGCAAGGGTCTATTTTGGAGGTTGTTATAGAGCTTCTGCTGACAACTCCGTGTGAGTGTGTGTGTGTGTGTGTGTGTGTGTGTGTGTGTGTGTGTGTACATTCAGGTGCTAGTGGAGCCCGAAGAAGGGTATTGAAATCGAATCTCCTGGAACTTGAATTATGGAATGTTGTGGGCTTCCTGATATGGGTGTGGGAACCAACCTCCAAGGGTCTTCTGCAAGAGCAGAGTGTGGTTTTCAGTGCTGAGACATCTCTCTAGCCTATTTTCCTAGAACTTACGTTATATACATAGATTTATCAAGAGAAACTTAGTCTAAGGCTTAGCAGCACATTATCCTAGAGTCTTTGGGATCGAATCCAGTCTGTGCTGTGTTGTGGACAGTTTTCTCAACCTCTGCACATCTTTGTTTCTCCACCCATTAAAACAAGAGATAGTGGTACTTGAAATACAGGACTGTCAAGGTGTACACAGAAACGCATGCTTGCAAAGCACTTACTTGAAGGGTGTCTGGGTCATAGTACGCACACGTAAACTATAATTACTATCCCTGCACCAAAGGGATGCCTGCCACATGAGATTCTATGCACTTATTACTAATCATATCCAACGGGAAAGAGGAGATGGTCTGAGGTCTCCAGCCTTCTGGGTGGAAAGCAGGCTATGTATCTCTCTCTTGGAAGAGATAACACTGCATTTACCATTCCTGGGATCCCTGGTGCTTATCTGTGAGTAGGATGACCTCATGTCTCCTACACACGTGGCATGGGACTGGCTGGCTTTGTCTTTGTCACTTTTTTAAATACTTATCTATTTACCTACTTTATGTGTTCATGAATGTTTTGAATACATGTATGTACATGCACCGTTTGCATGACTGGTACCTGCAGAGGTCAGAAGACGCTGTCGGCTCTCTTAGAATTACATTTGTCTGTGAGCCAGCCACCATGTTGGAAATTGAATCCAACTCCTATACAAGAACAGCCAGTGCTCTCAACTGCTAAAGCCATTTCTTTACCCAGCTCCCTTTACCTTTTAAAGTAAGCTTCGTTTCCTTTTTCAGCCAAAATCTGAGATATGCAAATATGGACGTGGTATGTAAATAAGGGCGGATATGCAAATATGGACGTGGTATGTAAATAAGGGCGGATATGCAAATATGAACGTGGTATGTAAATAGCGGCCGGATATGCAAATATAGATAGGATGGGCAATACAATAGGTACTGGCAGGATTCTAAAATGCAGGCCTGGTCCTAGTAAGAGTCAGAGATGCTGCGCTTTGGGATTATCTCTGATTGGGCAGCACACTCAGGGTGCCCTGCGGTGGGGTTTAAGACAGCCCCCCAACCCCGGATTCTCTCCCTTTGGTCCTCCCCATAATTTCTTCTCATAATACCCAATGCTATTTGTATTTAAAGGGAGTGTGTCAATTCTCCCATGGGGTAGGGTTTGGGGGGGACCCAAACCAATAACAAAATCCCAGCTTTTGTATCTTTTCTCAAAGGTCTGGAGAGCCCTTCAGACTAGCGGGGCGGGGTGGGGGAGGAATGCAACATGGCGCCTCTTTTCTCTGAGGCAAGAGGTTGTAGGGCTTTAGAACACAGCTCAACACTCCTTTTGGGAAGCCTCCGGCCCATCCATTCTGGACACTGGTAAATATCGTGAGGGTTGCTGTTGTTTGGTTAGTGTCTAGTTTTCACTTGGGGAGTCTTTCTCAGCTTCCACTCCGTGCCAGTCTGCAGAGGGCCAGGCGGTTTACCCTGGCTGCTGGTGCTTCCAGCTAATGGGCTCCTTCAAGTTGAAGCCAGACAGGAAATGTTTCCAGACCTGGCCATCGGGCTGTGGAGACAGCAAGTCCAGGAGACAGGCTAAATGTCTCTGAGAGTCTCTCGTTCACTGGGCCTGCAGCTCCCTCTAATTTATTCTTGCCAAAGAGAAAAAGCTGCATTCCAAAATACATACTAGGTAGCTGAGGCTGCTAGTGAGGAAGGCAGTGTTTGCCTTTGAGTGTCTCTTACTAGGACAAAAAGAGTAAACACAGTCTGGGTCTGAGTCTGTTGATGGGTGTTTATCAAGAGATAGCAAAATAAATATTTTTAATGACTAAACTTACAAGACTATTTCTCAAAACCAGTAAATATATTGGGCTTTGGGCATTACTGAAAATTCTACTGTGATAGGATCTTGATTGACAGGGAAAATGTCTATAGTATTATGTGGTTTTGTTCGCTTTACAATTTGCTTTTATTTATTTTGAGAGCACAGTGGATTCGGGCCATGGTGTCATGTAGAGTCAGAGGACAACTTCCAGGAGTCTGTTCTTTCCTTCTACCACATGGATCCTGGGGATTAGGCTAGATCCTCAGGCTTGATGGCAAATGTGTTTATCTGATGGGCCATCTCCAGAGCTCCCTCCCCGTCTGGATAGTGCCTTTGTAAGGGAGACAGGGTTATAAAACTGAACACAGGAAGTGAGAAACGTCGGACTTGGAGGGGTGGGACGGATCGCATTATCATGGTTAAATTTTTGAATGTCCAGATTTCTTTCTGTGTTTTCAGAAATCTTTTGCATAAAATATGTCAATGTTCTCCTGATTTTGACATTTGTTTTTGTTTTGAGACAAGGTCTCTCTACATATCCTTGTTGTCCTGGAAGTCATTATGTAGACCAGGCTGGCCTCAAACTTCTAAATTCTTTGGAATAGTTAGACCATAACCTGCCATCCTAATAAGCCCTGTGACACACACACACACACACACACACACACACACACACACACATATATGTACGTATATGTGTGTGTGTGTTTGTGTGTATTTAACACATTATACATGGTAATGTGTATATAATACACAATATACAAGTAAAATATATATTTACACATAAATTATATTTACAAATACATATATTTATACATTTATTATATTTATTCTCTCAGTTCTGTTTCTCTAGAGAACCCTGATTAATACACCCATAGATTATTTGTGAATCTGCCCTAGGGATGTTCTTTTGACTTGATAGACACAGCTGATTAATAAAGTAAGATGTCGGCTTTTTAGCAAATAAAATATTCCCCTCTTAATGAAAAGTGCCACACTGGGGGAATTGGATTCCTCCTTGACTTCATGTAACTGACAAGGCTTGATTAAACATTAATCACACTCTCCTGCAGACAGGGCTGAGTGTGTTTGGATTGTAGCTATTGTAGCAGGATCACACTTCCTCTTGCTTCCTTGGGGGTAATAGCACCATCCCCTGATGCTCATTAAGTCCTGGAGACAGACAAAAGGGACAAAAACAGTGTGACTTCTACTTGGTGTGGCTACAAGAGGGTTAGACCATTCCGACCGGAATATATCCTCTGCGTTGAATATCACATAGCCCTCCTACGTGCAGAGAAGTATTCTGGGTACACATGCAATCAGGAGCCAGATGAAATTCTCGCTCTCACGGGGCTTCCCTTTACTGTTTGGGATTGAGTCTATGTGTTCTTAATGAGAGTTCATGGTGACCTATGACGTACAGTTTACGATCTACCATGGTGCATGGTCAGCCCAGGCAGCCTTTGGCTGCCTAACGTATTTTTCTCCTAGTTAAAAAGATTCTGTGCTGTGAGAAAAGGAATTCTAAGTGATTTGGTGCAGATAAATGACTCTCCTTCATGGTTCCAGAGGTAGACAAGTAAGCTAGGTCAGACCATGTAAAGGATCTTTTCTCTAGACTAGACCACTGCTGTTCTCCCTGAGGCCTGAGAAAGAACTGCACCAAGACTGAACCCCTTACTGAAGTTGCCAGATCTGATTTTCAGTGGCCAATGTCCACAGGCTCAGGTGGGTGTGGTAAGTGCAAGCACTGAGATGCTAAGGCAGGAGAATTGCCAGGAATTTGAAGCTATCTGGACTATATAGAGCCAGACACAGTCTCAAAAACAAAACAAAATGAAGTGAAGAATTCATAGGCTGCTCTAGCCAACCCCATAGAGGACCCTGATCTGTTCAGGGGATCTGCTACCCCTTTGAGCCTCTGCCTTCCCAGGAAGATCTTCTTGGTTGATGTGGGCACTTCCTTAGACACACTTGAGTATACAGCAGTGGCCTGGGATTGTAACTTAGTGGTAAAGTTTACCCCTCATGTGTACAAGCCCAGGGTGCATCTCAGCAAAACCCCAAGTCAACACAAATAGCTAATTCTTTAAAATCATTATTTTATTATTAGTGTATGTTATGTGTGTGTGTGTGTGTGTGTGTGTGTGTGTGTAAGTGGAGAACAACTTTTGAGGGTCAGTTCTTTCCTTCCTCAGTGGGTTTCAGGGATTAAGCTCAGGTTGTCAGCTCATGCAGTAGTGAGTTTACCCACTGTCTTAGTCAGGGCTTCTATTCCTGCACAAACATCATGACCAAGAAGCAAGTTGGGGAGGAAAGGGTTTATTCAGCTTACACTTCCACATTGTTGTTCATCACCAAAGGAAGTCAGGACTGGAACTCAAGCAGGTCAGGAAGCAGGAGCTGATGCAGAGGCCATGGAGGGATGTTACTTACTGGCTTGCTTCCCCTGGCTTGCTCAACTTGCTTTCTTATAGAACCCAGGTTTACCAGCCCAGTGATGGTACCACCCACAATGGGCTGGGCCCTCCCCACTTCATCACTAGTTGAGAAAATGCCTTACAGCTGGATCTCATGGAGGCATTTTCTCAACTAAGGCTCCTTTCTCAGTAATAACTCCAGCTTGTGTCAAGTTGACACAAAATCAGCCAGTACACCCACTAACCTTCTTGCTGGTCCCCCCAAAAACCCTGTTGTTAACTAGTGGGAATTTTCTAAGTTCACCAGTCTATTACTGACAACCAGAAACTGACCAAAGTGGGATCCTTTTTTCTTTAATACCACACAAGTGATCAACAGCAAACTTCTTTCTTTCTTTCTTTCTTTCTTTCTTTCTTTCTTTCTTTCTTTCTTTCCTTCCTTCCTTCCTTCTCTCTTTCCCTCTTCCTCCCTTCCCTCTCCTTTCCCCCTCTCTCTCTTCTTATTTCCCCCAAAACCTCCTCTTTTTTATCTTTTTTCTTTCTTTCATTCCAAAGAGTTGGAGTCTTAGAGTTTTGCTACTGTGAACAGACACCATGACCAAGGCAACTCTTATAAGAACATTTTATTGGGGCTGGCTTACAGGTTCAGAGGTTCAGTCCATTATCGTCAAGGCGGGAGCAGGGCAACATCCAGGCAGGCATGGTGCAGAGGGAGCTGAGAGTGCTACTTCTTGTTCCAAAAGCAAACAGAAGTCTGGCTTCCAGGCAGCTAGGATGAAGGTTTTAAAGCCAAAGTCCACAGTGACACACTTTCTCCAACAAGGCCACACCTACTCCAACAAGACCACACCTATTCCAACAAGGCCATACCTACACCAACAAGGCCACATCTACTCCAACAAGACCACACCTACTCCAACAAGGCCATACCTACACCAACAAGGCCACACCTACTCCAACAAGACCGCACCCACTCCAACAAGGCCATATCTACACCAACAAGGCCACACCTACTCCAATAAGTCCACACCTACTCCAAGGCCACACCTCCTAGTAGTGCCACTCCCTGAACCAAGCATAGTCAATCTACTACAGCTCTGTCAGCACACCCAGTGTTAGAATGAGGTCCACCTTGCTGAAAGTGTCAAAACTGAGTTCATGTTCCCAGGCCCCAGAACCAACTCCTGTCCTGTTCGTTCAGATAGATGTTCCATGTTGGTCTGTTAACCAGTAAGGGATGTAAAGAAGGAAGATGCTGTTATCCTGTTGTCTATACCAGGGCACACAAGTCATGAATGTGCTGCTTGTCTTGACTTAATTGACTGTGTGCAGCTCTCTCACTCCTTGTTCCCTTCCCTTCCAAATTCCAGGTCAGCGTCCAGGAGGGGACCTGACTGCAAAATCAACTCAGGACCCTGAAACCAGGTGACCGGGGTAAGGCCCAGTCGTCACCAACGTTAACTTCCTTGCTTAACCCCTGTGTCAAAGTGTGATTGGTCAATGTAACAGCCTAACCCCCCCCTCCAAACACACACACCCTGAGTTTGTGTTTCCATCCTACAAAAATGTTGTACAGTCTCCCTTTGGGGACTCAGTTCAGATCCCGAACTGGGTGCCTCCTTGAGCACTCAGAAAATAAAACTTCTATTTTTAAGCTTCTGTATCTGAAATGAGTTTTCTCGGCTTCCACCCCGAACCCAACGCCAGAACACCATGAGCCTTGAGAGTGTTTGAGACTGAATAGTGCATAAAGGCAACATGGACCAAAAAAAGAGATGTGTGAAGAATTCCACAGGACACTAAGCATTTTGAAGACATTGGGCTGCGTCTTACTTACCTATAAATCTGTACTTTCTCCATGCCTTGTGACTACAATGCTCAAAATAGTTATTAATATTTAAATGTGGGAGCCTTCAACAGCTGGCCCAGGTTGCTCTGACCTTGGCCCCATGTCTGGCGTCAGCCCGAGCAAGCAGAAAAATGATAGGATTTGGAATTGGTCACAGCCTGGATCTGAGGCACAATTTTATCACTGAATTAGTTACAGGGCCCGAACAATTAACGTGACCTTGGCAGAGCCCGCTGTCCTCTCCGCACAGGGAGGTTACGTTTGCACGTGGTTGCAAAGGGGTTAAAAGCAGTGCAGATAGAAAGGCAGCCTGGGAACTGTAAATTATTGCATCAAGGCAGGCCAGGCACACATGGAAAACTGGGTTATGAACCCCTCTGGGTTGAAACTCAATGTTGGTATTTTGTGTCTGTGTTTTAGGAAGCACATAGGAAAGTTTGTGGAGATTGTAGTTGGTTTGTTTTTTCTTGTTGTTGTTTATTTTGGTTTGGAGACAGGGTCTCACTGAATAGTCCTAGATGGCTGGAAACTTATTATATAAACCAAGGCTGGTCTCTGATTGGCTGCGGTTCTCCTGAGTCCTGTCCAGATTACAAACAAGTGCGCACCCCCACACCTAGCTATCTTTGGAGTTTGTTTGTTTATGTTATTTCAAGACATATTCTCTGTGTATCCCTGGCCATCCCACTACCATGGAGTTTTTAAAAGTGTATTTACCCTGGGGGAATCCAGGATAGATTTTCTAACTATGACACTTCATAAGTGGACCCCTAGAGGGACAATATTTCAAAATATCCCCCCTTTCAGTTGATTCTGACTTATACCACTGTCGTGTTTAGAAAGGACCATTCTAAGAGAACCATCAAAGTGCTTGACAACTCTGGGTGCTAAAGGGAAAAAGTAGTGGAGGTAAGGAGAAATTAGAAGCATGTCCTTGGAGAACCACTAGGTGGCAGTAGGCTTCAGCCGAGTCCAAGTTCAGTTCTGGGCCTTAGGGACTGCTGTTTACAGGGGGCGTCTTGACTGTCCTTCTAGGCTGTGTCTCATCATGGAGCAAGTAGCTAAGGTAAGAGATGAGAAGGCTCTTTCACAATAAGCTCTACATTGGGCTTTAAGCCATAAATGAATTTACGTGGCATAGAAATTCAGGTAGAGCCAGGCGGCAGTGGCCCACTTTAATCAAAGCACTTGAGAGGCAGAGGCAGAGGCAGCTGGCTCTCTTCAAAGCCAGCCTGGTCTACAGAGTGAGTTGAGGACAGCTGCCCAGAGAAACCCTCTCTGTGAAAACAAAACACAAAACAACAAAAATATATGGGGCTAGATGTGATGGTGTGCACCTTTTAATCCTAACTCTCAGAAAGCAGAGATGGGTAGATATCTGGGAGTTGTAGGCCAGTCTGATCTACACAGCAAGCTCCAGACTGAATAAGGCTACATAGTGTGACCCTGCCTTAAAAACAAAAACCAAAACCCGTGGAGAGCGGGGAGTGTGTGTGTGTGTGTGTGTGTGTGTGTGTGTGTGTGTGTGTTACAAGTGAGGGTTTGTTTGTTTGTTAGTCTGTGATAAATTATTTACCCATTGGTGAAATGTGCCAACTCAAACCAGAAGATTAGATTATATTAAAGGCAGGTTTATTGGGAAACTGCTCTCGAGCTGTGAGTTCACTGGCCCAACGAAGGAGTCCAGGGAAATCAGCATAGACGGGAGACAGAGAGAAGGGGAAAAGAGAGAGAGTGCAGAAACAGAGAAATAGGGAGGGGGGTGTAGAGAGACCAAAATGCCTGGATTATATAGTGAGGAGCCTCTGGGGGAAGGACAGCCCACCCAGCCCATGGTACTTAGGTGCAGCTTGTGTTCAGCTGTGGTCATGGTCAAGTTCTCAGGCCTTTTTTTTTTTTTTTTTTTCTTTTA
Organism: Micromys minutus; assembly: GCF_963924665.1. Classification (NCBI taxonomy): domain Eukaryota; kingdom Metazoa; phylum Chordata; class Mammalia; order Rodentia; family Muridae; genus Micromys; species Micromys minutus. The sequence goes on along the minus strand of NC_137959.1, from coordinate 36,934,034 downwards.
AGATGGAGGCCAGCCCCAAGATGGAGTATGTTTGCTCTCGCAACAGGAGTGTGCTACTATGCTCAGCAGGTGTTGATGTTTGAGCTCTCTCCACGAGACACGCGCTAAGCTGAATCACTCAGTACTTATTAATTCTTAAGACATCTCAACAGCTGGTGTCTATCACGGTCCTCATTCTACCATTAGGAAAAGGTTGTTTGTTGTGATAGAATTGTGGCTGGCATCCGGACAGACCACACCGGGCCAATGCCGTTCCATGTGGGAGAGATTTATTGGGGACGACGGAGACAAAAGGGGGAAAGAGAGAGAAGAAGAAGAGGTGAAGGTCATGAAGGGTCTGCTTTTTATTTAAACTGTGATGTAACTGCTCACTGGTAAGGGTGGGCAGTAAACCAAAAGGACACTGGGAATGTATGGTCATTGCTGTGGCAACAGATGCTCATGTCCCTGTGAGTGACATCACCGCTGGGTTCGGAGGCGAACGCTGGTTCCTGATACCAACAATGTTGCTACATGAGATCCTGGTAAGCCTGCCCAGATACCTCAAAATAAGGCCTGGGTTTGTAAAAATCCATCTATTTTGACTATTGTCACTAGAGCACAGTGGACCTTCAGTTTTTTTTCCTCTTGGCTGCATGCAGTAAATCATGGTTAAGTGTTTACTATTCTTTATAGTGGAGAATTGGCAGCACCTTGCCTATTACAGATGCTGCTCTGGATTGGAGAGGGCTTAGTGCACAGGAGCACTGGCAGAGAACTGCTTGTTTAACCCTCTGCACAAGGACTGCAAGGTGGGCAATGGTCTTCTTGTTTTATAGTTGAAGACACTGATAGTCTGATAGGCTGAATTCTAAAGTGGACCCTCCCCCATCTCATGCACATTGGTGGACTCCATCGGACAAGCACTACCAGGTCCCTTCTTGGCTCCGTCTTATCTCTTAACCAAATGAGAATCAGGAGAGGTTCAGTAATAGATTCATTTGAAACGGTTTGCAGTTTCCCCTTTTCTTCCTTCAGGCTTCCTCCCCTCCCTGCCCCTTAGTGTTGGGGAGAAACCCTTTCTAGGATTCTAGTTAACCACACATGGGAATAAGTCCATTGTACTAGGTTGTTCATCAGAGCAAAGGAAAGAAGGCACAGCCCATGGATGATGAAATTCTATCCCAGGCATACACACCCTCCCCACCCTTTGCAATAAAGTCCCTCTGCTTCTTAATGCATAGATGCAGAGATTGGAGGGAGAGTTTACTCTCTATCCTTTTCAGGAGCAGCTTTGAAGGAAGCTCTGTTCCTCCCACTGATTTCTTCCTTGGTCTGTGATAAAGCAGCAAGCTTTACCCAAGGAGCTTTTTTTTTTTTTAATTAAGATTTATGTATTTTATGTATGTAAGTACACTGTAGCTGTCTTCAGACACACCAGTAGAGGGCACCAGATCCCATTACAGATGGCTGTGAGCCACCATGTGGTTGCTGGGAATTGAACTCAAGACCTCTGGAAGAGCAGTCAATACTATAACTACTGAGCCATCTCTCCAGCCCCTCCTTTAAAAAAATTATTATTATATATGAGTGACTGCAGTTTAGCAATGTGGAGTGATTGTAATGATGTTCTTTAGTCAGGAAGTTTTGTCTGAAAGTTGTCACGGATCTGAGATTTCTGACTTATTCCTGAGACCCAATCTATACTTGTGTTGTAACCCTGTCTGTTCCTTAATTCCCCATAGGATTTTCTAGAGTTCGCCCCCACCACCCACCCAAGATTCTGAAGTTTTTTGCACATAGATTTGTGCAGAAAGGTTCCGGGACTGGCACATTTAGTCCTGTGGTCAATGATTCTACTCATCTTATGAGCCAAGGGTTGTAGGTTTAGATCTTACTGGATGTAGGGCTCAAAATTTCATAAATAAGATCTCTAGTGGCATTGTGACTTAAATGATGCATACTATTTTTTTTTCTTTTGAGACAGTCTCATGTAGCCCAGGATAGCTTCTAACTTGCCATATAGCCAAGGCTGGCCTCCAACTTTCTGTGTAGCCAAGGATGACATTGAAATTCGAATTTCTACCCCCCCCCCCGAGGGCTGGGATTGCAGGCAGGTGTCATCTTGCTGTGTTCATCTAGGGCTTCGTATGTGTCAGGCAAGCATTCTACCAACTGAGCTACATCTGCAGTTCGACAGCTACATTTTGGATATTAGATGTCTCATATTCTCTATATGCCTGAAGGTCTAAAGGAACTGGGAATCTTAGCTTATTCCTCTGTGAAATGTAGTTTCTAATGGTGAAAGAATTAAATTATCCACACAGAGCACTTAACAGTGGTCTTTTCTATTGGTAATTGATGACTAGTTATTTATCATGATGGTGAATTTTGGGTTTGATGGTGTAGTGGTTTGGAAAGAAATGGCCTCCAGAGTCTTTGAGAGAGGTATGAACTTGCTGGAGGAAGTGTGTCACCTTGGGGGCAGGCTTTGGGGTCTCATATGCTCAAGCTAGGCCTAGTATGGCATTCACTTCCGCTGCCTGTGGATCAAGGTGTAGAACTCTCAGTTCCTTCTCTAGCACCTTGTCTGCCTGTACTCTGCCATGCTTCCCTGCCATGATGATAATGGACTGAACCTCTGAAACTGTAAGCCACTCCCCAATTAAATATTTTCTTTTACAAGAGTTGCCATAGTCATGGTGTCTGTTCACAGCAATAGAAGCCCCAAGAAAGATTGCTTGAATGAAAATGTTCTCCATGGTGTCAAGTACTTGAACACTTGGTCCAGAGTTGATGATGCTGTTTGAGGAGGTTATGAATTGGTGTGGCTATGCTGGAGGAAGTACATCACTGGGGTGTAGCCCTGCTGGAGGAAGTGCATCACTGGGGTGCGGCCATGTTGGAGGAAGTACATTTTGGGGGTGTGGCCTTGGTGGAGAAAGTACATCTTTGGGGGCTGGCTGAGAGTTCACAGTCTCACTTTGCTCTCAGTGCAATCTTTCTGCTTTGTGTTTGTAGTTGAGGAAGTAATCTGTCATCCTCTACTCCTGCCTCCATGTCTACTTCCTGCTACCCTGTCTCTCCACCATGATGGACTCATTCTTATCCTTATGGAACTATAAGACAAAATAAATTCTTCCTTCTATCAGTATCTTATTCAAACAACAAAAAAGTAGCCAATATAATGACGATCCCTAAGATTCTTACTCCTCCCCCACGTACTTCAGGTAAAAATTGATTAGGTATGGCGATGATAGTGGGTGGTACTATAATTTCATCTTTTCAAGGATCTGGGACTATATAAGGAGTTCTGTGGGCTCTATCTCAATGTGCTTGACAGCTGCAAATAGACTATAGAAATGGCGGACAGATGTTTCTATTTCCATGTGAGTTTTCTGGAGAGGATGAAACAAAACTTCTGTCTTGATGACTCACTGTGGAAGCCATGTCTAGCCAGCCTTTAAATATCAATGGCTAGCCACAGAAAACAGTGTCACCATCCAAAAGCAAGACCTGCTTCAAAAAGTGGCAAACAGAGTGGATTTCTTACAGATGAAAGCAGAGTGCTAAGGAGAAGCGGGAGAGAGTCAGCACCCTGGCCTCCAGCTGCAGAAGCCAAGCTTCTGTAAGCCTTGCTGCAGAGGCACTCCAGGGCCAGTGCCGGGCATGTACTTATAGTGTTCAGTGCTTCAAGTTTTACAAAGAGGCCACATAGGCTGTGTCTTAGTCAGGGTTTGTATTTCTACATAAAATACCATGACCAAGAAGCAAGTTGGGGAGAAAAGGGTTTACTCAGCTTACACTTCCATATCACCCAAGGAAGTCAGGACTGGAACTCAAGCAGGTCAGGAAGCTGGAGATGATGCAGGTCATGGAGGGATGTTACTTACTGGCTTGCTCCCCCTGGCTTGCTCAGCCTGCTTTCTTATAGAACCCAGGTCTACCAGCCCAGGGATGGCTCCACCCACAATGGCCTGGGCCCTCCCCCCTTGATCACTAGTTGAGAAAATGCCTTACAGCTGGATCTCATGGTGGCATTTCCTCAAGGGAGGTTCCTTTCTCTGTGATAACTCCAGCTTGTGTCAAGTTGGCATAAAACCAGTCAGTACAGGCTGCTTTATCTTTTAAAATCATTCTCAAACTTTCAAATGTCTTCTTTTATAAGAAAAAGAAAATGTCCTCCAGCTCTAAGACTTACAGGCTCAGGTGTTTTACTAGACTAGAATAACATCTATTGTCATGGTGATTTTGGCAGTGTTGTGTGCACACGTGAGAATCCTTATGAGTAATATGTGTGTGTTTGTGTGTTGAAGGAAGTCTCAGGTGTTATAGTCAGGAACTCCTTTGAGAGAGGGTCTCTCACTGACTTGGAATTCACCAGTTAAGCTAGACTGGCTTCCCCATGAACCTCAAGGATTCTCTACTCCTATTTGCACCTCCTAAGTACTGGGCTTATAAGGATGTACCCAAATGTCCAGCAATTTTATATGGGCTCTTGGGGATTGAAGTCGGGTCTTTGTGTTTGTAAAGCAAGCGCTTTATTGACTTAGCTTCTCTCCCAGCCTCCTATTATGTTTTGTTTTGTTTTTGCCATCTGTTCTTTTGATATCATGTCTGGTTCGTAGAAAAGCCACAGATACGGCTTTCCCAGTCTGAATCCTACAGTGCTTTTTGTTCATATGCAGTGGAAATCCTTTGTCACACTGCATGGCCTGACCTTTCTTTAGGAGGTAAGATGCTGTAGATGGATACAACCAGGAAGCAGAACCACCCACCTTCTATCTCTACGGAGCCGGTCAGGGATTCTGTTTTTAGTTAGACAAGGTTCTTGTGTTACATGTGACAGAAACTGGGTCTAACCCACTGAAGTGCACAGAAGCCACTGCCGATGGACTAAGATCTAGAGAAGGATAGGGCGGCAGCTGGAGGTGCTCTCTCCATATCACTGGTGAGAGCTTTTGCATTGTGCACAGGGCTTTTTGCCAAACCCTCAAGATTGTCAGGAAAAAAAAAAAAACATAACAAAGAAACATGACTGGCTTTAGGGATCTGGGGAGGAGGGATTACTGGGGAGTCTTGAGTGTGTTCACACTTTTCTAAGGCACCATGTTACTAGTATAGAGTATCCCCAAGGTCTTCCAATGGGCCTTGAGCCCATTTGGTTAGAGACAAACCCCTAACAATATATGGGGACAAATTCCTGCTGCAAGGGAAGTTTAGGTACAGCAGTCACAGGGCCTCACAAGAACAAGGGTGTTTTGTGCCTGTCTCCCATGGAAGCATTTTTTGTTTCTACTGATTTCTGTATGGTATTTCACTGGTAAGAGGGCAACAGAGGCTTGGTGATCAACACCTTAGCAAGCTAACTCAGCTGGTGATTAAGAGTGGGACTCAAACCCGGGCTATCCATCTTCAGATTCCTTGATTCTTACTTACCACAGCTACTAATAGGACATTGTAACTTAACAGGCCCCCAGACCTTGGCATAGCTGAATCCATGAAGGAAGTGCCATTATGCCATAAAACTCTGCACATGGACAGTCACCTGCCAAAGTGAAAACAAAGTCCTAATCTGTCAAAGTCTAAAGTTCCTGGAAAGTCTCTAAATGTTCTAACCTTGCCTTCTGTCTTCTGGAGTTCCACTTCTGGTTAACTGATCTTGTTAACTGAGGTGTGTCAACCCAGACAATGTGTGTGTGTGTGTGTGTGTGCGCGCGCGCGCGCGAGAGAGAGTGTGGGTGTAAAAGCTCACCCCAAGAAAGGGACCCTAAGGGCTTTTACAGTCCCACACCCTCCAGGGAGGAGTGCTTTGCCTTTATCTGGTGGTTGCCCAGAGTGTAGGGGAAGGACTTTATATATGACCCAGGCACTAAGAAGCACTTCTTCCCTGGGAGAAGTGTCTTATCTGGGCAGTCCCTGGAATGTAGGGCATAGGTCCTGGGATACAACCCACATATCACATAAGTGTCATGCAGCTGGTTTGCAGCAACCTGTGCTCAGTAACCAGGCCTTTAGGTTGTTTAGCAAAGGGTGCAGCAGACACAGGTGTTGCGGTTCTTTGTGTTGGTCTGATTCCCTGTCTTACAGCACAACCTTTTAAGTCATCAGGACTGCTCGGCCCTTCCCTTGGCCTCAGGTAGAATTCTCCAGAGTTGGAAAAACAGCAATAATCACTTCTCACTCCCTGGGAAGAGTTGGAAAACAGAAAGGGACTGGCACCGGGAGTCTATTAACAAGGACTACAGTTTAGATTTTGAGTAACTGTTTCCAGTGTCCTTATTTTCAGGGACCTGGGCCATTGAGAGAGCACAGTTTGATTTCTTGAGTGTGACTTCTGGAAACTAGATCACCGGTTATATTGTTTTGGGTATTTTATTTGATGTCTCTGATTTATGTGTTATCACTGAGAAATGGGGAATGACTTCACAGACTTTGTAAAATAGCCAGGAGAAGTTATCAAATTAACATCTTAAATGCTATTTTTATTTGGATTTCTCCCAAAGGTGACTTAAAGACAAGGGCTTAAGCTAAAGTGATTTAAGTGGGATGAGATATTAGGAAGTAGGAACAGAGGGGTGGGGGACTGGCCATACCTCTTAACTATGGTCCAAGGGTTCTGGGTGGGGTACCTATCACCACCTCTGTTGGTTGAGACTGCTCTTTGGGTGCTGTTCCCCCACTTACAACCCATGAGTGCTTGTTTCCTGTGGTGTGGAATGAGCTTTCAGATGGAGAAGAACAAAGACCAATGGAGAAGCTTCAGATGGGAGCTGTCAGCATGCCAGGAACTGCATACAGCTCTAGGTAGAGTCTGGTACAGCCAGATGTATGCAGTGGGATTTGGTGGGGGCTGCTGTGGGAACTTAAATGGTTGGCACATAGTGAATGGTCAATACGTTGGAAATCCTGGGAGGTTGGTTAACATGGAAGGAGGTGTCATGAAGAATAAATAGGGGAGCGGGAGAATAAGATGAGAAAGTAAGAGCCCCTCCAAGGACCATTAAAGAGGAAGTCATTATTTGGGGGCAACCTGGATTTGATCTCTTCTTGATGACCCCTTAACATGCTATGTAAACTATGCCTTGAGAACCATAGTGGCATCTTAGGGTTTCTATTGCTGTGAAAAAAACCCATCACCATGGCAACCTTATAAGGGGGGGGGGAACAAAAAAAAAGTAAGCTGGCTCACAGTTCCAAGGTTTAGTCTATTATCATTATGGCAGAAGGGTGCCGGTATGCAGGCAGACACGGTGCTGGAGAAGGAAACAAGGGATCTACATCTGGATCCCAAGGCAGCAGGAAGAGAGAAGCCACTAGACCTGGCTCGAGCTTCTGAAACCTCAAAGCCTGCCCCTAGTATCACACTTCCTCCAACAAGACCACACCTATTTCAACAAGGCCACACCTCCTAATAGTGCCACCCTCCACAGCCTATGGGGGAGCATTTTTATTCAAACCACCACAGATGGTTTAACTGGCCAGCATCCCTTCCTACCTTGATGAGGGTCCTGAGAAAGAGTCAGTGGTGGATGCAGCTGTCATTCAAGGGCCCTCTCCTTGCCCAAGGATTCTCATCATTCTTCTCTGTTCCCTTCTTCTTCCTCTTCCCCATTCTCTTCCCTTCTTCCCATTTCATTCTTTTGTCTTCTCCCAACCACAGAGCCTGCATCCAGTCTTTTCTTTATGAAAGCTACACCATCAAGGCTTTGCCCATTGTTAATATTTATTCTTTTAGAAATTCTTAAATTTACATGAATTCGAAAAAATCCCAGATTCTTAGTCTCGACTCCCGCTCCCTTAAAACAGAAGCCAAGCACAAAGCAAAAGCACATTTCCTTATAGTTTTCCACAGCCTGTTCTTCATGGGTGGCTGGGCTCAGCCCTTGTAGTTTCCTGGCATAGTAGACAGCGGTCTTTAGTAACTGTTTTCATGTAAGAACAGAAAGGAGACAGACTACTAAGGTTGAAATGATTTCTTACGAAGTTTTAAAAGTTATGCCTACTTTACTGAAGGCATTGTCTTCAATCCTTCAAGTAACTAGAAGAATAAAGTACTAACTTCTTATTTGCATGTACATCATCTTTCAATTCTCTCATCTTTATCTTATTTATAAAGATACAGGGCAGGAACTGTATCTGTGTCTCACAGCCCCTTATGCAGCCATGTCAGACCCAGCATTATTCAGATTGTCTGATTCCACCATGGTTAGTCCCTGGAGTGGGCACATGCAGCCAGGCTAGACAGTCGAGAGCCCTCTGTTCAGTGATTGGCCCGAGACATATGCTGGGCTAATGATACACTTCCTGAGAACATTGGTTTGTACTAGGTCTAGTGAAGAGGAGGTTATTGCTCTTTGTCAAGATGTGGGGAATACTCTTGTGAGGAAGTATTCACAGGAATTTCAGAACTCTATTGTCCCTGCTGCTGCAAAGAGCTTTTCTGTTATATGGGGGCCTGTGTTTCAAACTGGGATCTTTCTTTTTCTGACAGAATGATTGTGAACAGGCCACCCAGCCTCTTTGAAATTTGGTACCCTCTCTATAGGGTGAGATGATGTGTTCTTTTCAAGGCCTCTTTGCATTTCAGCGTGGGCATATGTAAAATGGCTGTTAAATAGCACATTATTGGTAGTTTTCATGGCTTATGTGGATCTAGTTTCATCCTATGGACATCTAACTTGGGGTTTAACAATGCTTTGTGTGAACAATTCTGGCTTTTGAACATGAGTCCTGGCATGTGGGTTGCCGCCCTACATTAGTTTTGACTTCCTTACATGATAATTTACTTTCCGGAAGCTTCTAAAGGAACAGACTTTCCAGATTCTTAGAAAGATCTGTGCCTGGCTGTCCTTTTCTTGAGATAAATATTATCCCCAACATAACAATTTAGTAGTCACCCTAAAATATGGCCAAATGGATCATGGACAGATCCTGGGAAATTGATTAAAAACTCTGATTCCAATATGGAACCCCATCTGTTCTCCTTCCCATGTTTTTCTTCATTCCTCAACACTATCTTAGTATTTTCATGTTTAGTATAAAATTTGAAACTCTTGAATTTTATAAATATCCATAACCCCCCCCCCCACATACACACCTCTCTCTTCTCTCCTACTCACCTGGTTTCCCATGGTCTTATTCATATAGCTCTGGTGGTCTCTCTTCTCACGGTTCACACAACAGGTAGGCAGATCATCCCATGAACTTTCCTGTGCTTCTCCACTCAAGTACCTAACGATACTGAATCTGCCTGGAAAGTTATCCTACCTGTTCCTGAAGGAACTTTTTGTTAGTTATAGTCAGACTCTTCTACTCAATGCACATACATTCTCAGTGTCATGGGAGGTTTCTCAAATGAATTTGCCTTTCTTACAAGAGATAAAGCTTGTTACTACAACATTGAACTGAGAACTGGTTGGTGACTGAAATTTCATTTCTTTTCCCCCAGATAAGACACTGAAAAGGTTACAGATGGGTCATACTAGGCATGTATTTGGTTTTTTTGACTTCTAGAATGGGATTTGTGGGTGCTGCTTTCAGTGGTGTGATGGATCTTTCTAGTTGTCAACTTGACTACATCTGGAATGAACAGCAATCCAGAACTGGAGGACACACCTGTGGTTCAGCTCTTGAGGCTAGAAGACACTGGCTTTTGTTCTGGATCTTACAGCATAGTGACCATGAAAAGCTTAGGCCCAAGCAAAATAGTATACGCCTTTAATCCTAAGAGACAGAGGACAGCAGATCTCTGAGTTCGAAGCCAGCTTGGGACAGAGTAAGTTCCAAGTAAAGAACAGTTTAGGTCCAGGCGTGTGCACATCTTTAATCTGGGCCATAAGTTCTGCTGGAGACCTGCATAAGGAACATGGATGAAGGAAGGCTCACTCTTCTTGGTCTGTTTGCACTTACTTGCCAGCACATCTGTTGGGTTCTACTTCTTCAGAACTCCAGCTTATACAGAAGACCAGCTGAAACACCCAGCCTTGTGAGACCGAGAAACTACTAGATTCTTGGACTTCCCATTCACAGATACCCATTGTTGCGTTAGTTAGACTGCAGACTGTAAGCCATTTTAATAATTTCCCTTAATATATGGGGACAATCTGTATATTTTGTGATTCTAGAGAACCCTGACTAATACACATGGCTTTCACATACAATGCCACATTTAATTTTGACTACAATCCTAAAACATAGACAACATGGCCAATTGTATCAGCCAGACTTCTAATTGCTGTAGTGAAGTACCAGAGAAAACAACTCACAAGAAGAAGAATCAGTTCATGATTTCAGGAGTTTCAGTCTATGGTGGGCCAACTCTGTTTATTCTGGGTTGTGATAAGGCAGAGCATCAAATCAGAAGGGCATGAGAGAGCAAAGATGTTCACCTCATGGCAGCCGGGAAGTAGAGAGGAGGAACGGAAGGCAACATTACAGGTAAGTTTTGATGACACTAGGCAGTGACCTACTTCCTCCCAAAAGGCCTCTTGTTCCATAGTTCTACATTTCTACATCCAGTAGCCTATTCAAATTTTGGATCTATCAATGGATTAAGCCCCCAATGAAAGTAGAGCTCTCACAATCCAGTACCTTCTGGTATGTATTTTGAGGAGACAGTTATCTGAATTCAGCTATCTCAGGGACAACTTTTCCATCCTTGTTTCAGAGTCAACTGGAGTTCATGGTCCCAGGCCCATGAAAAAACTTCTCTATTTCTATATCGTTTTGAGTTGTGGACCAAATGTCTAGGATGAGGCCTAATCACCCAGGCTCTGAGTCAAAGACATTGAAATTAGGGGGCCAGAATAAAGCCTAATCATCAGTGTTTACCCCTTCCTTGTGACTGGAGGTCTTAGTTAGGGTTTTACTGCTGTGAACAGATGCTATGACCAAGGCAACTCTTATAAGGACAACATTTAATTGGGGCTGGCTCACAGGTTCAGAGGTTCAGTCCATTATCATCAAGGTAGGAGCATGGCAGTGTCCAGGCAGGCATGGTGCAGGAGGAGCTGAGAGTTCAACATCTTCATCTGAAGGCTGCTAGCAGAATACTGACTTCTAGGCAACTAGGATGAGGCTCTTAAAGCCCACAGTGACACACCTATTCCAACAAGGCCATACGTCCAAATAGTACCACTTCCTGGGTTGAGCATATATAAAACATAACATTGGCCCACTCCACGTCCAGGAAAAACCACAATGGAGGCTCTCTTGCCCAACCCCTTGCATCAAAATATGATTAGACAATGCTATATAGCCCATCAGGTCCCCCTTGCTTTGTGGTTTTAGCCTTTAAATGTGCTGTGCAATTTCCCCTCAGGGATGCAGTTAGCTGCTGAGTCTGTAGTCCCTAACTGCCTAATTCAAATAAAGATCTTGCTTTGCTGGACTCTTGTGACTTCTTGGGTTGTTTTGGTTTTTCAGACCCCAACAGTATTTCCTATGAATACTGCTTGCATCCAGAACCAAGTGTTTACTATATGAGCCCTTTCTGGGGGAATGGGATGAGGGTTCATATCAGTCTCCATTTCGATTGGATAAATTCAGATATCAAATCAGTTTACCCAAAGCATTAACCTCATTGGAGAGACTTTAAGGCTTTTGCTCTTCCTGACTGCATCTGCACTGTGTTGTTAATTTATTCCCCACCCTGTGTGTGTTTCCCCTTTGGAGGTTTGAATACCCATTGAAATATTCAGAGGACACATTTACCATCTTTACAATCAGAGGTTGGCTCAATCTATTCATGACAGGCAAAGCCAAAGCACCGGTTTCTTTTTCTATAAACAGATTATGGAACAAATATTGGGATGTATAAACTCTCAGAAGAAAAAAGAGTCTTTCAAGTATTTTCCAGGTATCAATTGTTTCTAGCACCAGCCAGCGTGGGTAGACAAAGAAAGAGGATCTTTGCTGAGAGCTTACTCCCTTTAAGCTTCCATTCCAGGTATTGTTTCTGGACTGTGTTGAGATGCAGCTGGGTATATACAGTAATCTTTGAGGGTAGTAATACTATTTATACCCAGAAGTGAGCATTGAATAGGAAAGGATAAATGACAAAGACTCAGTGTAAGACTCTGTGGTAGCATATATTTAAAAAAAAAAAAAAAAAAAAAAAATATATATATATATATATATATATATATATATAAGGTTTATCTTTTATTGGCCCTGAGGTCTCATTCCTCAGGCCCAACTCTGATACAGAGCCTCACTCACCTTGGTTGCTCGGCCTGGGTTACCCGGTCTGAGCCGCCCATGACCGAATCCTGTCTGCACAACCCCCTTCCCTGGTGGTTTTCTACTGCCTGTTCTCTGCCTCTGTCCTGGGGTATTTCCCTACCCCAAAATCCCACAAACACCATTCTACAGCCTGGTAACTTTTCATACAGGTTTATATATTCAACTCCCAATCCATAAACCCTCCATACAACAAGACTGCATCAAGTAGACAAAGATACAAACTGCCCTTCTATATGAGATATTAGACCTGCAAAATCCTTAATGCTTATAGTTATTTAATTCTAATCAATATCACCAGGGTCTAAGTGGTCCTTGGGAACTTCCATGTTGCCATGACCTTCACCACCTCATCCTCTGACTTCCTCAGACCTCTCTTCTCCCTGTCGCCCCACCCAGTCACTGGCTTTCCTTTATTTTTACTAATTTAAATGGGAAGGTTCAGATGAAATCATCTCTTGAGTCCATAACTAGGCATCCCTACTTGGGGAAGTGGAATTAACATTAAAATACAAACAGCTTCAGAACGATCTACAAGACTCTGTAAACCTTTGATTGGCAGCACTGAAGATAGTTCAGTTTAAGAGTCCTAGCCTAGTATGCAGGAGGCCCTGGATTTGTTTCCCAGCACAGCATAAATTGGATGTGGCACTTCATTGTAACCCCAGCACTCAGGTAGACTCAGTAGGATGGGAAGTTCAAGGTCATCCTCTACGCTGAAGTGAGATTGAAGCTAGCCAGCATGACTACTGGAGACCTTATCACAACAAAACCAAGGAAAAGTCCAGATTGTCTCTACCTCCAGGAGTGAACGCCATCTTTCCTGAGATCCTGGTCTTTGCAAAGCTGCTTTTCTTGAAAAAAAAAAAAAAAACCCTTGAACATTTTAGATTGTGTAAATGCAAGCCTTAAAACCAGACTTTTATAGACTATTTGGGTAGAAGGCCAGGGGAAGGACAAAGAGCTTGACACACATATTTGTTGCTACAAAGGGAAACAAATTTATAAGCACAGCCTTCAAATCAGAGGGAAACATATCCCTGAAGGAGCTCTAGTGAGCAAGGGATGCCGATTGGAAACACATGGGTTACAGCTGCTGTGAAGGCAATGTAGTAGTGGGCATCTGCAGAGGGAGCTGACGCTCAGCTCCCTCCAGTGAGGTTTGATAGCATGAGGGCCCCAAGGCCATTGTGGGGTCCGTGGGGTCTTATGGTATGAGGGAAAGCATTGGACAGAAGCAATATCTGGAGATTGATCTGAACATTTTGGGGCCTTAAAGGGAATGAAAGGTTTCCCACTGAAGCTTGGAAAGAAGCTTTATTGAGGGGGGAGGGACAGGGAGGAGGGAAGAGGGAGGAGAAAGAAGGGAGGGAAGAACCGTGGGTGAAGGGTGCAGAGGAGATTCTTCAGAGATCAGCCTTCAGGACCAAATCCCTCCAAGGAGTCTTGAGTCAAACTTGAGCCCAGAACAAAGGAAAGATTTGACTTTTATAATCTTTTAGGGCTAAAGGAAAATTTCACATCATGTGATTTAGTTGAGCCCAGCCTTCAGGATAAACAGCCTGAGGGAGCCATGGTACCAGAAATTGAGAGCTGTCGAGTGACAGCACAGGCTGCCTCTTAAGTTTCTGTCCCAGGGAAAAACCGCAAGTCGGTGGTGTTGCCTGATTTGGGCTTTGGAGTCCGGCTTAATGCTGCAGGCAGGGTTGAACACTACAGTAGTGATATACTGATGCTTAAAGTGTGAGACACAGTCACTGGTGGATCAGAACGTAAGTTCCCATAGTGAGTGCCTGGCTGAAGCTTGCTGAGTCCTGGCCTCATTTACTAGCCTCGTGACCTCTGGTTACTATTGATGCTTTCCATGTTCTGGTCTTTCCATCCGTGCATGGGTGTGATACGAGACAGAATGGAGAGTCAGTGACTTAGCACATGCATTTTTTTTTCAGTTCAGTAGGTGTCTTATAAATACTTGTCATTGTTATCATTGCTAGTTCCTAAGATGTTCAATATCATCACTGGTATTATCTGCACGTACCAATTTTATTTTGAGAGGGTGACTTTCCAGGTAGCCCAGGCTAGCCTTAAAATTACTATCTCCCACTCTCTGTATACTGAGTGTGGGGATTCCAGGCTTGCATCGAGGTGTCAAGGTAATAATCAGAACATACCCAACTATTTGTGAGAGGGAGTAAAGGGTGCCATAAAAGGTTATGCTATGCTGAATACTTTATTTATAGTTTTATGTAAACATAATTTGCTTTATAGGCACAATATAACAATATAACAAAAGCTCTGAAGCCACAGACACATTACACATTAGACAATGTTTGGTTCATTCTAGTAAAGCTCAACCTCCCAAGAAGCCTCCGAAGCTCCCTTAAGGCAGACAGATAGACTTTACACGTCCTCCAGGAAGCACTCACAGGAGGGGAAGGAAGGTCCACTGGATAACTGACCAGTTCCAGTTGTCCCTCACCCACCCACCCTCCTGTTTTTCACCGGGATGCTGTTCACACTCAAACATGCTCTTTCTGTGTTCTCAGGAGAGGGAGAGGATTCTCATGTGTGATGTATGTTTTTTTTTTTTCTTTTAAAATAAAACAAACTAAATAGGTTTGGGGAGAGATGACCTTCCATGATTCTCAGTTGTACACAAGACCATCTGGATTCTGAACATGGGTCAGATTTTATGTCACCTGAAGGTAGACCATCCTGACTCGAGTCCTAGCTTTTCCAAAAGGCTATTTCTACACACTAGTAATAGCACTCAAGATCCTGGTCCTCAGGTCTACCCACCCTTGAGCATGGTTATAGTGGATGTGTCTAATTGCATGGTATTTAGCAACAGGCTATCATCTCTCTTAATAGCATCTCCCCCCAGGGGTAGAAAACAAAATTCTGTGATTGGCACTCTTTCACATATTCTTGCGCCTTGGCTTATTGGCTGGCAGCTCCTTTTCTCATCTTCATATTTGACTTTCCCAGTCACAGTGAGGACAGACTCCCTTCAGGTAAATATTTGGCATGAAGAAGTCATCATCACAAAATCAGGATTGGATCGAGATAAAGGAACATGATGAACGACAGGGGACTGGCTACTACGGAGACTTTGCAAACCAAGCGGGGAATTGTGGAGCCGTGTTCCTTCCCAACCCACACGGGAAAATGGTGCCCACTCTGAAGCTTTCAGTGAAAAAAGTGGGTGACACCAGAGCCCTCTTAAGTCTTCAAGGATGTTTGGAAACTTGGAACACCAACCCAAGGTTATGGGAGCCCACTTAGGTCTTCCAGAAGGCAATAAGTTAAGGGTGCTAATTACATGGGTACCTTTTATATCTAGCTTTGTTTGTGAGTGATGGATGTGTGACCTCTTAGGACAGAAGGGTTGGCAAAGGAGGTAATAAGGAGCCCCACTGTGGAGGAAGGGAGACATCTCTTTATGGTAACTGGTGTCCCTTCAAAGCCTATTAGGAAGGACGAGAATGTTTCTTTCCAGCTGGAAAATTGAATAGGGTATTCGGTCAAGCAGTTTGGTCCCTGATTTCTAAGGAACCTGCAAATCAGCACCATGGTTTTGTGTGTTGGAAAGGAGGACCACACACTTGGTATCAGATGCTGGGCAGCCACCATCTGTGTATCTCTAATGTGTGTAACACATTAGAAAGTGCTTTGAATAGGCAAGGGAAACCAATTGTATTTTCAACCCCAAATATGGTCTTCAAGGGAGCTCTTCCTTGGGAAAGGTGTTTCCATGGTGGGGATGTAAAAATAGTAGGCGGCAATTCCAAAGGCTGGGAGTGAGAACCCAGGTGAGTTTAATGACATCTGAGTCAGGCCTACATTTGGCAAGTTTTCAATAAATGGTGTGTGGGCACAGGGAGGACTTTGCTCATGGGATATGGTTTCAGATAACTGGTCCTCAGGTAGATGCTGTTGACCCATCTCTATCCAGGAAAGAACCCACATCTGCCTCCCTGGGGTTATAAATAACCAGGGAAGAGGGTTAAAGAGAGGCTCAGACCTTAAGGTGTAGAGATTCATGCAAGGACGTAGCATTTAATAGGAAAAAGTGCCAA
Organism: Micromys minutus; assembly: GCF_963924665.1. Classification (NCBI taxonomy): domain Eukaryota; kingdom Metazoa; phylum Chordata; class Mammalia; order Rodentia; family Muridae; genus Micromys; species Micromys minutus. The sequence goes on along the minus strand of NC_137959.1, from coordinate 36,917,733 downwards.
AGTACCGTTTGGAGAATTCTGCATGTATGGGATGGTGAATACTCCTGGCCTACTCTCTTGCCATTAACCAAACTATTAGGTGCCATGGCTGGGGGCATGGCTGATTGCTGACAGGCACAGAGTGTCATTGGCCCGAAGAATAAATAGTGGGATCTGAACAGGGCTCCGTGACAACACCTTTCAACCAAACGTGGCCTGATTTCAGACATTGGGCCCCATGGGCGAGTGTTAGTTTGCAATGCTATCCTAGAACCGTCAAGAAGGACCCAAAGAAGGATGGGTTTGCTTCAAGGGAGAGGGCAGAGCATGACACACAGACCAGAAAGGGACACAATACTGCATGAAATGGGATTGGCACTTAATTCCAAACACAACAGCGATCAACAGCTTCTTAGCTTGGCTGACTGCGGACAAACACGGCACACACTGGACTACAGCATTTGTTCACTGGGGCACGGAAGAGTTCTCCTGGCGGTCCTCTTCTTCCCAGCCATCCTCCACCTTCTCGGATGCGAGGTCTGGCTTACTGGATGAAGGGCATCCTCTCTTTGTTCTCGCTGTCCCCTTCATGATCCTCTTCTTCCTCCCCTGCCTCGCTGGTCTCCGTGCTGTCATTGGCCATCTGCAATTCAACAGAGGTCATGATAGAAGTCATATACCCACTCCCTCACTATCTCTGAGCATTGGGTAAAGCATCATGGGATGAACTGAGGTATCGTGGGATGGACTTCTTTCAGACTGGCCATTCCTATAGGAAGAAGTCCCTCTGACAACCCCGTTCTGTACCTTTTACTAGTACCTGCTAAGACCCTGCTGCTGTCTTTAAGATCACTTAATAGCTCTAGAGATGACCTCCTTGGGTCCATCCTGACTCTCATGATGTTCTGGATTCAGCTTGGCTTCATATTGTCTTTCCTTCAATTCTAGTCTTCCATCTAGAAGGAACGAGGCATCTTCCCTACCACTGATACTTCAAATACCCATTCTTCACTGTCTCTTTCTTCCTTTGGGTGTCAGGATAAAAACATTCCCAGAAAACAAGAACAGTGCCTCAACAGGGGGAGAGCTGAGCTCTTGTCCTGAATGGGAGCATCTTTTGGCCTTAATGTGATGGATTATGATCCTTGGCAAGTAGACCTAACCTTAGACCAAGGACCAGCAGAGTATCATAGGTCTGTGGAGACAGGCAGGGCCTTTGCATGGAAATCCAGTGACAGATATTTTGTTTAGATGCAATAGTTGTCCAGGGCAGCTCTAGCACCTTCTATGCATGGGACGAAAGTGACCTATTTACGTAGATCACAGTGTATTCGCATTGGGGTCCTTGGACCTTAGTCCTTGCTCCCTAATCCCATGTTATCGAACCCCCCCCATAGCCCTGTGGCTTTATATTTTAAAAATTACGTCCATGTTGTTATCAGCAGCTTAAGTGGCACAGAATGCCCCTCCCTTTAACTGTATGGAGTGAAATGGCCATTACATCTGAGTTACAGAGGACAAGGTTCTGTTTCTGAAAATATACACTTGGGTCGAGAGCCATGGATCGTCCTACTTATTTGACTTATATGTCTTGAAAATGACAGGTACTGCTGCTCAGACCTCCATACTTTCTTTGTTTAGCTTACCCAGAACTTAGGATGGCCAGTCACACACAGTGACTGCCTTTCTCACTGACTGAGAAGAACCCGTCAACCTCTAGCTTACAAACAAGATCAGAGGTGGTGGGCAAAAGCAACTTCCCCGGGTTGCAAATGGGACTGAGTACTAGGCTTTGGATGCAAGCAGTCAGAGACTGTGGACTAAGGGCTACATCGCATGCCGTCTCTCCTCCACATCAGCTCGTTTGGGAACAGGTAAATCTGATGTTCTGTATTCTTGGGAGTCTCCTGGATATTAGGGTTTTCTTCCGATGAATTCAAGAGGAGTACCAAGGAGCATCCTGGAGGCAGTGGGCACCATTCTGTCGGGCCCATGCATGTACGTTGTTTAAAATTAATTAGGAAGCCTTTTCGTTGGTGCCTAGAGATAGCAGCTGTAAACTTATTTTTTCTATCCATTTTCTGTCCGTCCCCACCCATCAATTTTTCCCGTCTTTCTCAAACACTTTCATTTTTCCATCTCTACTTTCATTAATCCATGGCCGATCCCTCATTCTGGAGTCATGTGGTCTTTGAAAGTTTGTAAGCGGCCTGTATTTCCTTGGGCACCGTCTGTGACCTACTCCTGACGATTCATCATGCCTTCGGTGTTGAGCTGGGTAGCTTCCTCAATATTCCACTTACCAGCGGGGTTGGGGTCTTTTCCACATCCAGAATCAACTTCCCGATGTTCCCTCGGTCGTGAATGCGCTGCATGGCTTCCTTTACCTGGGACAGAAGGTGAGACTTTAGTGAGATCAAACTCCTGGAAAATGTGCCTGAAGAAGTTTATCCACTAGATCTCCACCAGAGGGCGCTGCAGCTCAACTAGTGGTTCAGCCAGCATCCTTTTTGTGGCGCAAATTTATTCAATCACCTCCTGTCAGTCACAGACGCTGACCTGTCCTGTAAGTCTTCTGGGTCTGAAAAATAATGGCTACAGTTTTCACAATGAGAGGATAAATATGCATCTATTTTAGAAGTCAGAATGGTCTGACAGAATGTTAAACAAGAAGAGTATTTATGAGGGTCATTTGAGATTTGCCTACTCAAATGTTACATAACACTGCTTTATAATTTGGCTAAATCAACTGGTTACCAGGGCTAAAATGTATTTGCGAAATCCCCATGCTTTTTACTTGCTGGGATGAAACTGCTTTCACCTGGCAGGCACTCTCTTCAGAGGAGCATCCTCCTTAGACACGAGGATCTGTGGTTTCCTTTCCCGTGTCCAGGCGCCTATATGACTCATGATGTCACCGCGGGGCGGGAGGGGGACGAAGGTGGGGAACGGGGATCTTTTGGGACAGGAAAGCCCATATGCTCTGGGCCTTTCCTTCTGCTGCTGTGCAGAGCGTGAGCTGCAGGGGGCGCTGTCGGGATTAATAGAGAAGATACTGAACTTCGCCTGAAATCTAAACAGGGAGGTCACATCTCTGGCCTCACAAAAGTCAATTTATTACAACTCATAATAGGTTGAGTCTAGATATTTTTTGTAAAGTCTCACAATTTAAAATATTCTTGTTCCTTCAGCTTCAAGGCTAGATACTCTGTCATTAACAACAACAACAACAACACAAAATGTCAGACATAGTCAACTGCGTGTAGGGAATTCAGCCTGTGGCTGATGGAAAAATGTTTGCTTATTTGGAAATCAAAGGCTTCTATTCATTTGGATTCAAACTCACAGAACCATTAAAATGTTTGTGTTCAAATTGCTTTTCTGGGACTTTAGAAACACAATTCCATTTATGGTAGAAAAACATAAAAGATAATGACTTTGCGCTTTTAGTGGCAAACACTGGAACAGCTATGTGTCACAGTAAAGGGATGGGTAGGTAAACAATGACTTTTTCCACTGTTAAGGAAAAGAAAGATATATGTCACCAATTATCAAGGAGACTCGGCAGGATCGAATGCTTTCGGAATCTTGCTGAAGGAGAGAACGGAAAGGACTACTCTTATTTACATGTCTATAAAAATGGAGGCATTTCTAAAGCGAGGAAGGCTTGCAGGTGTGCCTTGAAAGTTAGGAGGAGGAGAGGAGGGCGTTTTGACTCTGCCATCCAAATAATATTATGTAGTCATGTGCTATCAAATCAACACTTAATATAAATTTAATCGTTCTTCCCAATGCAGTTTTTTTTTTTTTTTTTTTTTTTTTTTTTTTTTTTTTTTGGTCTCTTTGTGGTGAGGAACAACCTGTTTTTTAGTCTGATAAACCAGTTGAGTCCTACCATTTACGTGGTTACTTCTGAAGTATTTTCACACTTGGTCATAAAAACCAGTGCCCTGGCTGCCCTCTGGGCATCTGTGGCAGGTTGATTCTGAAGCTCTCCATGGAGTCCCACACGGGTGGGTGCTCTTGTATAAAGCCTTGTAGTATGTGTCTGCATAGAACCTACATACATTTCTCCCCATGCATTTCCAGATTATTTGGTCCATCAAATACCACATGATATGCTCTTCCACCATAGAGAGAACTACGATAGCAAATCAAAGCCTTCATGTTCATGCAATCCCCACCCCCAGCTCCCCTGCCCCCCCCACCCCGCGCCCGCCAAGTGTTTCCTCGTCGACATTTCCTGAAAACTGCTGATGTAGAATCTGTAGACGAGGCGGGCTCACTGTGCTTACTGTCCTGACAGATGGTCCCTAGTGTAGTATTTTGCCCCTGTGGGAGTCACAGCCTTGGGTTCTTTTCTCCTTGAGTGGAGGCTGGAGCTAAGGCACCTGCTTCCCTGCAGAGCACAGCAGATCTGATGAACTCTCTAAGACGAAGTTACAAAAGGCCACAGCATGCACGCTGCAAGGATGCTAGGGAGGCATGCATGCTACAGGAATCGGGGCTGCCCTGTGGAATCCCTACTTGGCAGAGACCACCCAACAACCAGGAAGGAACTGAGTCCCTCAGCCTCTCCAAGGAACAGAATCTTGCCAACAATCCCCAAAGAACATAGAGGTAAATGCCTGTCTAGTCAAACCTTGAAATGAGATCATGTTTCGGCCGACATCTTGACTGTAGCCTTGTGGGAGCCAAAGAACCCAGCTAAATCACACCTGGCTCCTGGTACCCCATTCTGAGCTTATGAAATCACAAATGCTTTCACAGTTCACTAGGGTTTTGGAGGATGGGGTAAATGAGGTAATAAATACTTAACAGACTCCTACTTTGTATATATAATGCTTAGCTTGCAAGGTTCATATAGTGCCCTGAAGCTAAAGCACATAAGTAATCCATTCAAAGACGATATGGCTACAGGGTGGTTCAAATCCCCAATTCTCCCTCAATTCTATTGAGAGCAGACTGTTTCACTTGGTTCTCAGAAGTAGAAGGACTCTCACAGTACTCCCTTTGGGTATCAGGAAACTTGGGTACCTCCTAAACACCAGCTGAATGCTCTACAACCGAGTCACACCCTTAGCCCATTCATGATGGATTCTGGCAAGACACTTGACCATCCCGCCCATCCCTGCCCCACTGTCATATTCTAGGCAAGCGCTATACTGGTGAGTTCTAAGCACGGCACTACTGGGCCATGTTCTTAGACATTTCCTGATGGTTTCTATCTGGGTACTCTACTGCTGATCTGACCCCTAGCCTCTTACTGACAGATTGTAGGCAACTGGTCTACCACTGAGCCATGTCCCTAGTCCTTCCCTGCTGTATTCTAGGCAAATGCGTGACTACTGAACCGCGCCCTAGCCTACTTTTTACTTTTTTATTTTAAGACAGGGTTCAATTAAGTTTTCCCAGGGTAGCCTGGAACTCAGTCTGTAATCCAGCTAGACAATGCGTTTGTAATCCTCCTGTCTCAGCCAGCATCTGGACCAACCATGATGACAGGAGATAGTTAGGCATACTTTAAGCTGCTTCTGTACTAAGCTGGAGTCCAGGGGAAAAAAAAGCAAAGAGCTGTTTTCTCACTAGTTGAACGGAATCATGATGCTTAAGGGGTTAGGAGAAGCCCCCCTGTAGGGTTGCCTTTAATCTGCATAGTTTTGGAAATTTTTTTTCTATGACTGAAATGTCGCCTTGAAGTTCTGACTGCAGAAGATGGATAAAGGGCCAGGAGTAATCTCCAGAGGTCATTTAATTACCCCCACCCCAGTCCTGCTGTTAGACTCTCCACGCTCTTTTAAGGAAGCTCCTGGAGTTCAGCAGGAGCCCCACCGGCAGAGGCTTAGAAGGAAGAAGACTGCTACTTTTGATCAATTCTTTATCAGGCACAGTATGCAGCATTTTGCACGCACGGAGCTATTTCATCTACACACTGAGCTTCATGAGGGAATGCTTGCATCTGCCTTTCACAGTCTAGGAAGAAACATGAGGAGGAAGCCTCTGAGAGGTTTGCTTCTGGCTGTCACTTAAAAGGGAGAGCCAAATAGGAGGCCGAGTACCAGTTGCTTCATCTTGAGACTCTAGGCAAAACCCATTATGGACTGTGCTGACCAGACCCCAGGAGTGTGCCGACACTCCTGCATGGTCAAGGCTGATCACAGTCTTGGCTACAAATTTAATCAGCTTATAAAGGTCCCACAATAGGTGATGTTCTCCAGATGTTTGATAGCAGCTGGGGAGATTTGTCTCCCCCAGCTTTCTGGGGTAGTCCCCAGAAAGACTCTCCTTAATGTCCCTTTCTGTTTGGATCCAACATTGCATTAAAAAGAGAGTCCTGGAGGCTTGCCTCACCTAACCCAGTACCTACAGATTACCTGTGACAACATGCCCTTGAATGTCATACTAAAGGCCACATAAAGTCACTGTAAAATTCACATCAGACTTCAAAGATTTAATAGTCATGAGGCCACTGGAGAGTGAAAATAGAGGCTGGAGGGACTGCTCAGTGGTTAAGCACATGATGCTTTTACAATGGACTAGAGTTTAGTTCCTAGCACCCTTACTGGGTATTGGGTGGCTCACAGCTGCCCATAACTCCATCACCGGGGGGACTCAGTGCTCTCTTCTGGACTCCATGGATATCAGCACACACACTACATATGCATATATGTATGTGCACATATGCACATACACACATACACACTTAAAACAATAAAACCTATAAATTAAAAAAAAAAAAAAACGAAAAAGTGTAAAATATTTCATTGAGAGTTGTGAACAGTGCCTAAAGACTAAAATTATAATACTTAGACACTGGCTTAAGGAAGATTCATTTACATTATAGTGTCCCTTTCTGAATGCCACTACTGGAACATTGCAGAGCTTCCCTGGTGGCCTGTTGAGTGGACCCCTCTGCTCTTGATAGATGCCTAGGAGTGATGTCTGTTATCCTAGCAGCCCAAATCCTCCTCCATCCTTGCATCTTTTACCTTACAACTTAAGATATGCCTGAAGCTTGGTAGCCTGTTTGCTGGGCTTCTGCACACTCCAGGTGACTTCCCAGAGCTCCCCGGTCCTGTCACTACCTCAGCTGACAGCTCAGCTGCAAGCTCTTCCAGGAACTTGTTCTGTGCACCCTGTGCTTGACCTCGACAATCTGAGGGATCCTAGCATGCCAGGCTGGGCAGTAACGGCAATACCATCCCTGGACGTGGAACCTGTACATCAGCCTTCATACCATAAGGCTACAGAACAGTGCAGTCAAATACAAAACGAAAGCAAGCTATGGCTACCACCAAATGGTTTCTAGTTAGGCACAGTAAAAGACACGTTTAAAATCAGCTATTGAAATTGATTTAATAATGTATTTTTTAAAATTTATTTCATTTATATGAGTACACAGTAGCTGAACTACTAGAAACACTAGAAGAGGGCATCTGATCCCATTACAGATGGTTGTGAGCCACCATGTGGTTGCTGGGAATTGAACTTGGAACCTCTGGAAGAGCAGTCAGTGCTCTTAACTGCTGAGTCAACTCTCCAGCCCCTTTATAATGTATTTTACCAAATATGTCTGTCTTACTTAGCTTTCACCGTCAACATCCTGGAATCATGTGAGAAAGGAGTCTAAGTGGATGGGTTGCCTAGAATGGATTGATTTGCCTGTGGGTAGGTCTGTCTGGGCTTGTCCCGTTATATATAAAAGGGTCCAGACCACTGTGGGTGGCACCATTCCCTAGGAAAGTGGTCCTGACTTGTATATGAGAGCTAGGAATGTGTAGGTCTATGAGTTGACCACCACACACTGTTCCTCCATGGCTACTACTTCAAGTTCCTGTACCAACCTCTCTCAATGATGGATTGTGACTTGTGAATGGAAACAAACCCTCTTCTCTCCTAAATTTGCTTTTGGTTGACATCTGTTGCAGTGACAGACTACCACTGGGGCACTATTTGAAGCTCTCTCATTTCAATATACTCAAAATGATATTAAGTTAATGATGTGTATTTGCTATGTGTTTTAGGAATCTGGGCTATACTGTAGGTTTACAGAATATCTCAAGTCAGACTAGTCCCTCTCCAAATACTCAGAGGCCTCACATGGCTCACAAGCATCTTGAGGGTGTCTACTGAAGCCCCCCCCCCCCCCTGCAAAGGAAGGTCAGCATATGATAACTTGCAGAATGAATTAATAAATAAATGGAGAGTGGATATGTGGAGTGGTTGAGATGCTATGTGGCTAAGCTTCTCCCCAGTGGGTTTCCATCCTGTGACTATGCTATTTCCCAGAGTTGGGTAGCTGTCTCCTGGTGGCCTACTCAGTGCTTCCCGGGTGGCCTGGAGGAGTCTGGTCCTAATCAGAGTTGTGCTTCCCATAGCCAGTGGGAGAAACAGCCTCTGTTAGTTGTTAGGCTGTCCAGATGTGTCTTAGCAGCTGGATTTCCCAGGGCTGGGCATTCTGGAGGCTCTGAGGCCACACCCACCAGCCAACAGCAGTAGTGTTTTTTTTTTTTTTTCTTTCTTTTTTTCTCCACACAGTGGGAGGCAGGGAAACCAAGTCGTGTCAGTCAAACTCCTTGGTATGTATCCTGAAGTCACAGGAGTCTTTTCTGACACTGCTGTCCTTTATGAGGCTTTACTTGGATGGCGACCCAAGCAGACAGTGCTAGTTCTGCTTCTTGGTGACACTGTTTGGTGTCCTGTGCTTTATCTTCCTTGCATGTAAAATAGCAACACCCATGTTACTCTCTTCTTTCATTTGGTCCAGGTAGAACGGGTATGCTCCATCTTTTTAAAAAAGGACTTTTAAAATTCTTGGGTGCAATACATGTGAGAGTGCTATGCCCTTGGAGACCAGAAGAGGGCTCTGTGACCCCCTGGAGCTGGAGTTACAAGTGGCTGTGAGCCAGCCACCCTATATGGATACTGGGGAAGAAACTCTGCTCCTCTGGAAGAGCAGCAAATGACTTTAACTGCTGAGCCATCTCTCCAGCCCCTGCTCCACTTTGAAGAAACCTCATGTTCCCCTCTTAAACAGGTTAGTCATGAAGAGAAACAGTCCACATCCCCCCCTCAAAAATGTATGTGACTCTAAAGGGAGAGAATGAATGATGTTTGGTTATGAAGAAAAGATGGCGGAGGAGAGGGGCAACCTACTTAATCAGTCAGACAGAAAAGGATAGCAGACCTCCTCAGTGTTCCCTGTCACCCCAACCCTGGCATTCCCTATGTACTATCTGCCATTCCCGAGGAGAATCTCATCTGCCCTGCAAAGCCTCAGGACCTCAATTGGAATCTGTACTCCTGGGTCATTGTATGACTTTATCACCTGGTACACATTCCTTCTATGAAGTATAGGTAAAGTTTGGCATACATTTGCTCTCCCTAATGTAAAGTTATATATAGCACAGTGCTCGAAGCACAGATTTATTTTTCTATAACTCCGGGGTCCTGAATCAGATGTGGGTCACACTTGTTTAAAATCAAGGTAGGGTTAAGACTAGGTTTCTCTCTGGAGGTTCAAAGGGGAAACACACTTCTTTTACTTTTTCAGCTTGTAGAAACCTCTGTCCCTTTGCCAGTATGTTCTTCCCACCATCTTCAAAGCCAGGGAGTAAAATTTTCTCATCTCTTCAGCTATGGTGCTCTTGCTTCACTCTTGCCAAAAGAACACTCATGGTTATTCAAAGCCCAAGAGATAATCCAGGATAACCCACCCATCTCAAGATCCTTAAATTAGTTTCATCTGCGAGATTCCCTTGGCTTTGTGAGATCACAGGACTGCAGGTTCTGTGGATGACATGTCTTTGGAGGGAGCTTACTCTGTCCATCACAAGGTCAGGGCCACCTTACGGAACCACTCTTGTAAGAGTGCCAAAAGTGGTCTACAAGGAATTTGGCATAGTAGCTGGCCCAAACTAATTCCATGTGGTGTCTGCTCCGGCTCAGGAAGATGTTCTCTACCCAAAGTTACTTTAGGAGGAAACCTGAGGTCTCAGAATCCTTTACTGGAATTCTGAAAGATAACCAAGTTCTCCCACAGAGCCCAGGATAAGTAATTCCTTTCTCTTTTCTTTCATTACATTTGTGTGTGTGTGTGTGTGTGTGTGTGTGTGTACGTATGTGTGTGTGTGCATGTGCGTCATGGTGCAAACACAGAGGTCAGAGGATAACCTGTTTTCTTCTTAACACTATGTGGCTTCCAGGGATAGAACTCAGGTGGCGAAGCTTGGTAGCAAGTACCTTTATTCACCAAACTACCTTTCTGGCTCAGATGGTTTATTACTTTATGGGCTGCCCCTCCCCCCTCATAAAAGGTGGACTCCAGCTGTGTTCTGTCTGATGTCCAGAGAGAGGTTACACTCCCCCACCCCCACCCCTAACCCCCACCTAGACTTTTCTACCCGTCCTAGTGGCTCAGCTGGGACTTGAGGGTGTGAGAAAAGTGGCCACCCATGAGCTGGATGCCTCTGGCTCTGCACATGTGACAGACATGGCTCTGACACCATGTAGTGTGTCACATACTCTGATCATGCAGTGTGACTGACAGGACCTGGTAACTGACCATGGGGACTGAGGGCACCAGGAGCTAAAGATAGCTCATGATGGTGCTCTAATACACGAACAAGTCAGAACGGGTGATAAACCATGTGACATCACCCCAGGGATAATGATGATAACATCTCTCTGAGGGCTCCCAGTTGTCACCTTTGACCTTCATCGTGGAGCAATGCAATGGGCTGGACAGCTATTTTCTCTTCCACGTCCAGCCCTAAAATGTGGATCCTGTGGATTCCCAAGCTGGCCCCAGGATCTGAGATCCAGGACTAGGAAGAGGAGAGAGATTAAGTAAGAAGGTGAACAACTCAGAAGGAGCAAGGCTGATGGCAGACAGGTGCTTCCTTGCATCCCGGATCTGATGTTGCAGAGGGTTTAGAACCAGCAAAGCTAAGCTGGAGTACACTGACTGAGAACAGCCCTAGTGGGCATCCTGAGCCTCTCACCACTTGCAGTTTGCTTCTAAATAGACTTCTGCTCTCTCCAAACCTACCCTCTATCATGCAAAGTGTCCTAGGGGTTGCACCAAGGTTAATGATGGATCCCCCCAGGTTGCTGTCTCCTAATAGAGGTTCTCAGAATAATTTATTTAAAACACCTTTGTTGTGTGCAGGTAGCCTTTCACAGGGTTCATGGTTTGTTTGGGTAACCTCAGCACAGAAACCTGGCAGTAGTTTGTCTGGTGCCATTGGTTCATGCTCGGCGTGAGGTCCATTGTATTTAACAGTCAGGGCATGACCCACAGGGAAACTTAATTGGCTCACAGCATGTAGGAGGAGAAGAACTGTGGAGCAATTACAGCCTACCCTGTTTATTTCCAGCTATGCCATAACTAGGAGAGATGAAGTTTCCAGACGGCTAGCTGACTCACGAATGGCACCCTTGCTGTTCTCTTTACTCTTAAGATACTGGGCCCATTCTCTAGGCTCTTTGCTCATTCCTCAGCCACAATAGACTCGGGCAGAACAGAAGACAAGAGGGGTAGCGGGGGCTGAGGAGGCTTCCCCTCAGGTATCTCTGCCCTGGGGCAGCAGATTTCTGGCAGGAGCTAGGTCTGTTTGTATGGCTTCCTCTCTGGTATCTGGTAGCTTGACTGTCCAGGCAAGCATCAAGATCATTTACAGAGATATCTGTGCCCTTCTCTTTGGCTCTGAGACTGAGGGGTTGGGTTACTGTTGTATCTCTTTGTTCTCTTCCCCAGAGTGCCCACATTGAATAAATCCCCATCTTCCAGCCTTGCCTCTTATTTTTTTTTAATCGGCTTATTAAGATGGACAAACATAGCTTACGGGATCTATCAGGGATCAGGCTCTGAGCCTAACAAGTCCAGAAATGCTAATGATTCTTTCTTGGGCACCTCAAAGCCTGGAATGGACAAGCCCTTTCTGCTCTTGCTGGTTTCTAGGCATCTCAACTACTTTTCTGGGTTCCTTAACTCTGAAATAAATACCTCAGTGGTCACTCCCCTCCTTCAAAGTCTTCGAACCCGTGGGCTAACCTGCTGCATCTAGGACATACAGATCAGAACATTTAAAACCTTCATCAGTTTTACTGAGGCTGGATTATTGTTCGAGAGGATTGTTATGAATCTGAGGCCACCCTGGGAGAAACAAAATGTGTGGAATGTACAGTACAGACTCGGCTCAGGGAGGACTGTAATAGGCACTTGGTGCCTACGAGAGTCCCTGCCTGTGACGGGCTCTTAGAGTCATGCAGAAACACAAGCCTAGCCACGACACTGCCATTTGTGGCTCATGGGTGTGAAGGCAGTGTGGATGGGGGATTTGACCTGGTTGGAGGACCAGGGAGGAGTATGAGGAAGAAATCACTGAACTGGGGTTTAAAGAATGAATGGAGTTTATTTGTAGTGAAGGAGGAGAGGGTGATTCCAACCAATAGGAGAAGGTGGAAAAAGGTCCTCCACCCCCAGCCCTGAGTCATCAGCGGCCCTGGGGACTAAAGAACAGTTAGCATGAACTTAGATGCTGGAAAGGTGTGTTGGGGCTTTCTGGGGTCTTAGGATGGCTAGCTTTGACAGTGTGACAATATAGAATTCCTGGGAGGAGAGTCTCCACAGGGAGTGTTTACATTGGGAATTCTGTTGTTACCTGGCAACAGCCAGACATGCTCCACCCCAGTTACCTGGCACTATAAAGGAGGCAGCTTGTCATCTCCTCTCTCTTTCCCTTTTGTTCTCTTGTCCTCTTGTTCTCTCTTGCTCTCCCCACTTGCCCCTCCTCTCCCCATTCCCTTCCCCCACTCTCTCCATGTGCTCATGGCTGGCCTCTGCTTCTCTACTCCTCTCTTCTCTCTTTCTCCATCTCTACTACTCTCTTAACTCCCCTCCCCATGCCCCAAATAAACTCTATTCTGTACTATACCATCGTGTGGCTGGTCCCACAGGGGGAAGGGATGCCCAACATGGCATCTTCCTTACCATGCCTTGCCTCACCTCCATTGGAGCATATCTCCCCACCCCACTCTCTTCATCTTTTAGCTAACATTGGTGCCGAAACCAGGGACATCATCTTTTCCCTAACGTTCTCTTTTCTTTCACTGTGGGCCTGACGGTAGAGAATTGTCTTGGTTGATTGAGATAGTTGATGTGGGGAAGCCCCAGCCCAGTGTAGAAAGCACACCTGCCTACGTGGAGGCTACCGAACAGTAGGAGTGAGAAAAATCAAGCTGAGTGAAAAACGAGCAAGCTGCATGCACACAGGAGAGTTTCTCGCTCCACCCTTGACTGTAGCTATGCCATGACCAGCTCTTTGAAGTTCCTGACACCTTGGCTTCCCCACCATGGCAGGCTGTAACCTGGAATTGTAAGCCGAAAGCATCCCTTTCTCCCCTAGTTGCTTTTATTTGGTCGAGTATTTTATCGCAGCAGCGGGCATGAAAAAGTGCACACATCACACAAAAGGAGCATCCCTGCATCCCACTCCGCTACTTGAACAGCTCATTCTTTCGTACATGGGCAAGGAAGGTTATAGAAAGCTCTGCTTTTGTTTGGGGCTTTCATTTACTGCTTTATAATATTCAATTTTCTTTTGAACGGTGTGAAAGGCACAAAGCCATTAAGGCACAAATGACACCACTTACTAACCATGGCACCGAGCTTGTGTTATGAATAGTAATAAGGACTGTCCACCTAGGATAGGAAAAGAAATAAAGATGGATAATTCTATGAATCATCATGCCTATTAGATGATAGATTAAGCGATTTGAAAATGAAGAATTGAGAAATACCGTAATAATAAAGACACACCAGCAAGGTCACCTGTAGAACATGACACTAACCATGCCCATCTCTGAGAGGGACCAAGGATTTCTTAAAACCAAAAATGGGCATTTAAGAGCAGAATAATCACAATAGGATCTCAATTTCTTGGTTATTCTGGAAACCATTTCCTGCTTTCAGATATGAAAGAGATTTGAGGCCCAAGTTCAAAATACAAACTATTTTAGTGTGTGTGTGTGTGTGTGTGTGTGTGTGTGTGTGTGTGTGTATGCCATTGTAAGTACCTGTGGAGTCTAGAAGAGGGTATATCAGATCCACAAGAGCTGGAGTTACAGCCAGTTATGAGCCATAGGATATGGATACCGAGAACCAAATTTGGGTTCTTGGCAAGGGTGGTCAGTGCTCTTAACTGCTGAGTTGTCTCTCCAGTTCTTACTCCCAAGGTCTTATGGGAGAGACTGGAAAAAAGACTCACAGACTCACCCACCAGGAAGAGAGCAAAGATGAGGAGATCCTCTTTTCCTTGAACAAGTTACAGATGGGTCTTTGAGGTAACGCAGGACCTGGAGCCACATTTGAGGAGGGGTTTGAGGAGGGGTTTGATCTCAGAACCAAGCAAGTGCAGGGTTAATATCTGCAAGGGAGTGCTCCCTCAAATTTTGTATTTCAGCAAATACATACACACACACACACACACACACACACACACACACACATATATATATATATATGGTTTTGTGTGCTTATGTGTAGGTGTATGTGTGCATATGTCCATTTGGAGACCAGATGATTCCTCACTCACTCTCTACTGTGTATTTTGAGACAGGGTCTCTAACTGAACCAAGACCGTATCAATTCCTGGCCAGCCAGATCCATCGATCCTCCAGCCTCCCCGGTGCTAGGATTACAGATGTCTAACACTATGTGTGGCTTCTTATATGGGGGTCTGAGATAAAACTTAGGTCCTCCCTGGGCTTGTGTGGCAAGCACTTTACTGATTGAGCCATCGCTACACCCTCCTCAAGAGAACTCTTAAGGGGCCATTAGTAGCACGCTCTGGCTCAGAAGATACCAGGAACATCCCAAGGGTAAGGAGGAGAAAAAAGCAGAGAGCAAGTCAGAACTACATGGATGCAGTTTTCTTTTGTTATGAGTATTTGGATGGTGTGGGCTCTCTCGGCCAAACAGGTGATGAGGTCATATCAGTGTTCAAATGAGTTAATCAGAGCCAAAGGCAGCCAGCTGTGCAGCAGAGCCACCTAATCCATAGCAAGTCTGGGCCTTCATACTCTGCTCTAGTTTCTTTTAAAAATATATAATTTTTAAATGAAAGCAAAAGGTAGGGAAAAATCTGTTGAGTGCCTTGACCCTGATAATTATTGATTTATTAGTCATTTATTTATTATTATTTTGGACAGAGTCTAGCAGGAGCTGGCCTTGAACTTGCTAGGTCTCCAAGGGTGACCTTGAACTTCTGGTCTTCTAGTTTCTGAGTGCTGAGATTTCAGATGAGTCTGGCATGTCTAGATTTTCTGTTTGTTTACTTAGCAATGGACTTGGGTGGGTGAGAATTGAAGTCGGCGTCCAGTGAATGCTGGTTTCAGTGTGTGAGTGAGGCTGGGGGCGGGGTTGGGGATACAAAGAGAGACAAAGAGAGTACAAAGGGCTTGCTCTCTGGAGATGCACAGGCTCTCAGAAAGCCCTAAACGCCAATATGCCAATATATGCACTCTCCAAGTTCTGTTGTTACTGCAGTGATGGGGTCAGATCAGGAGCCTCGTGTGTGCTAGGTGCCCACCCTACCAGGAGACACACCTCTGGCTTGTTGTGTCGTTGGGAGTGTGCTGAGCACAGAAAAGGAAATATTTGTCTGGAAATGGGCCAAGGATGAAAACCCGAGAAAGTCATGGACAGGAAGTGATTTCTCACTTCTGGGACTTGAGGGTTGGGTTGAAAGGAAGGACAAATGGAAGAACAGAAATAACCTGAGAAAACACTGTCCCCACCTAGACAATAAAGGGTTAAGACAATAACCGAGCTTCTGACATTTTACCTGAGCTTCTGACCTTTGTAAAGTCCCCCAAGATAATGGGGAACTCAGAAACTATATTTAAAGCTTATTATTGTTTTGGATAGTTTAGGGAAAAAAAAATCCCCAAGTCAGGAAAGAGATGCTGTTTTGCCTGAAAGGATCTAGTTCCTTACTAAGGAGGAAATGACCATGATGCTAGATCACGTGGGTTTTATTTACTCAGAGATGAACAACTGTCTTTTCTACCATGCCTGAGGATTTTCACCTGGAATTATTAAAAAAAAAATTTGTGGAAAAGGTAAACAACACTGTAAGAAGTCCAGGGCCAAGGAGATAGCTAAGTTTAAAGAACTAGCCATGTGAGTCATGTGAGCATGAAGATTGATCAATCCTCTGACCCCAGTAGTAAATTGTGCTAATAAATCTGTTGCTGCAGAAGTGGACACAGGAGGATCCTTTGGTACTGACCAGCCATCTATTCAAATTGATGAGCTCAAAAAAAAAAAAAAAAAAAAAAAATAGGTGGAGGATGCAGTGAAGAAGATACTCAACACAGTGACCTCTTACCTACAGACACACACTTGGGCACACGCACACACACTATAAACACACTACACACACACATACACTACACAATGCACATACACACTAATACACATTATACTCATAGGCACTATACTTACACTGTACACACACATACACCCCATACTACATACACACACTAAACATACAACACCACCCACACACTAAACACACAGATAGATACACATATACACATATCCTGTTAAGGGATCCAAAGATTTTTCAGGGCCCTTGGAGTTCTTAAATGGTTAGTCAAATCTAAAGGAGATGACAGTGAGCCTCAGTGACACTGGAAGCTATGGTTTAGTAGGCACAGGTGACTTTTCCCTTACGCTTACAGACAGAAGGCGGGTTTGCAGGGAATGAGGGCACATTTCATTACTTAGGGGGATTGAGCTACGTTGACATAGGAGAGATACAGATGACTGAATCTGTGTAGAAACGTGTAGAACAAAGCAATCAGTGCAAAGTGCTCCAGCAGCGATCTGGTCCCTCCCCTCTCCTATGGTGGGGCGGCTCTGTTGGCTCCTTCTGCTGAGAGAGGAAGGATGGGGAGAGGGCTGGGCGATGTGAGTCATGGCCTGCCAGGTGGGTTACAGGCAAGAGCTGAAATACAAACTTTGGTAAGTGTAAAAGGACAAGGCAGAGGTGGTAAGTCCCTGGGGGTGGCAAAGGACAATCACGTGGTACCATCCTAGCAGCTGACAGGTGACAGGTGCCTGCCAGGTGCTGTCATCAAGCAGAGCACCTCACATGCATTCTCTCATTTTGTTGCCTCAGTCCCGTGAAGCAGGTGGGAGGCTGTTAGGCTGTCACTCAGAGTTATATAAAAATACTTCCGTTTTTCTTCTTCTTCTGAAGCCTCTGTTATTCATGGAAGAGGGTTGGAAGGAGAACGACATTTATAGAGGTTAATGACTTGCCCAAGGTCAAACGATAGGGCAAGGAAAAGCTAGCTCTGTACATGGAGAGCTGGAAGTATTGTTGCAACATTAGAGTAGCAGACCTCTGGGGATGATGGGGAAGAGGACCGAAGGCTGAAGGATGCTGGGGGCTGCAGCACATGAGTATTGATGTACCATTTCCCCTGCACTGCCTTTTCCAAGGTCATTGCTTTTGTTTTGTTCTCTGCAGAGAGATTGTTCAATCAATAGCATTTAGGGTCAGATGATTCTTCGCTGTGGGGATGGTCCTGTACTTCACAGGACAGTAATTTGGTTCTGCTGCAGACTTGTAGGCAATCCTCTCGAGTGACAAGTATGTTTCTGGGCTTTCCTGGATGCTACTACTCTGCACAGTCCTCTCCAGTCAAGAATGAGAGCATCATGGGAATGCATTGCCCCTATTGCATTGATTAGTGGACCTGTTTATCAAAACAACACCTCGCCTCATCTTAATCCCATCTAACAACTTGGACAGGGTCTTGCCTATCAGAGATTTGGTTCTCTCTTGTCCCTGGTACTAGACAGTATGGTACATGGGTTGGGAGATGCTCAGTAACAGAAGAACATGGTTTTGGTTTTGACTTCATATGCTCATTGGTTAGAATGCTTTTTTTTTAAATTTAGATCAAAGACAGTCTTAATCACTCCTGGTGGTTGGAAGAGTGGTAAACTAGTTGCTTCAGCTCCTTTTTTTTCTGCTGCTGTGATAAAATACTCAAGACAGAAGCAACTTAAGGAATACAGGGTTTCTTTTGGCTCAGAGTTCAAGGGCACAGTCCATCATGATAGGAAAGAAAAGGTAGCAGAAGCTTTGAGTAGCAGGTCATATTGTATCCACAAACAGAAAGCAGAGAGTGTGAATACATGCCACCATTCAGTTCCCTATCTTCATTTATTTAGTGCAGGACTCTGGCCAAGGGAATTGCACCACCCACAGTGGGCAGGCCTACCACTTCAGTTAACATCAAGATAATCTCCAACAGCCAGAGCCTAGATTCTGTTGACAGTTAATACTAACCATCACACTGCCCTTGATGTCACCTGCATGTCCCCAAGGCTCTGAAATTCTAGAAGTTCTGAATCCATACAGGGCTCCATTTAACAAACAGTGCCTGCTCATCATGAGCTGTGCTCTGCTGATTCATGGAAAGAACAAGAGAGAGAAGTCTCTGGCTTGGCTAAGATCCCCAGAGAGTGAGGTGATAAAAACCTTGTTCCTGCTTGGTCCAAACATCACACCATATTGAACATCAGCAGAGAGCAACAGTGACAAGTCCTTCCATTCTAGGCCAGCAGAGCAGAGGAGGAACTGGATCTCAGACTGTTCTGTGCAAGCATCAGATAACTAGATCTCTTCTCAGTGCATAAAGAGCCCTTCAGGACATTGTACTGTTAATTAAACTTACTCACCATCTCTGTGTGGTCCCCCAGAAGACCCTTCAGAGCTTCACCTGCCTATGTTTGGACAGGATGATAGGAATGGTGATGGGAGAGAGGGATTTAAGGATGAGTATCATGATTTAGAATCACAGGGTTAGTAGAACAGCCCATAGCCCAGATAATTATGATGAGACTGACCTTACGTGTTAAAATACAGAAACAGAGGCATATGGTGGGAATGTATCAGGTGGGCCTTACTCATTCTTTGGGAGGAAATAAGAGCCAGTGTGAGCCAAAGGCTTGTAGGAATACACATCCTTGAACTAGGAAACATAAAACAGGGCTGGGAAGATGGCTCAGCAGGCAGAGGTGCTTGCTGCCAAGATCCATGGCCTAAGTTCAGTTCCTGATACCTACACGTAGAAGAAGGGAACTGACTTTTGAGAGTTGTCCTGTGACCTCCATATGCAAAGTGGTATGCACATGCCTTCGTGTGTGTTGTGCAAGTGCACATATGTGTATATATACATATATGCATATATACATATACATTCTTTAAGTGATGAAAACTTAAAGAAACACAAAACAGTGTTCTGCCAAGTAAAAATTAAAAAAGGCAACCCAACCAGAATAGTTACATTTGGCTATAACGATATGCAAAGGATATAGATATACCTTTTAAAAAGTTATATCCACTAGAAAACTTACTAGATTATAGCTAATTTTCATTTTCCTCATTTAAATCCCTCTGTTTTAAAAAGTCTACTTAAGGGACAGGGTCTAGAGAAATCTTGTGGGGTGGACAGCCTAGAGTCCTTCTTTGAGATGTGTGGGCAACCTCTACATATGCAGAGAGCCTGCTTCATGTCTTCTACAAGTGATAGTCCACAGCCTTCTATGCCAAGTCCTTGCTAGAGTGCCCCAGCATGGGATGCCTTCTCATAGGACCACACCCTGCTGCAGCCAATCAGAAGGCTCTGTTTCACTTATGGTCTGCTTCTCTCTTCTCCAGCCTCCTGCTAGGTCCCTGAGGTCACTGCTTTTCCAGTCTCAGCTTGTCCCTGGTTCTGCTGCCAGATGTGATGACCCGTTGGTACAGCCTTATGGGTTCATGTGTCCAGTGTTTGGGATTTGCTGTGAATTCAGAAGCCAGTGATGTAGAGTTCATGTATGCCAGCCAGTTAGAGCTAAAGGAGCAATCTGTAAGAGTCAAGAGTTTGCCACAAAACAGTGCATTTGCTGCACATTAGAACCCAGTGAATGAGGGAGCAAAGCCCCAGTGAATGAAGGGGCAAAGCTCTTCTTACTTTGCATACATAGAAAATGGGAGACAAGGAGGTGGATCTGCCTATGGGTGTTGACTAGTAGAGAGAAGAGCTGGGAGTTCATCCTAGATCATTGATAAAATATGTACATTTGGGGCCCAGTAAGAAGGCTTAGTGGGTAAAAGTGCTTGTTGCACAGGCCTGGAGACCCAAATTCAGTTACCCAAATTCATTTCCCCAAATTTGACTCATGGTGGGAGGAGTTGTGTTCTGAGCTCAACATACGTATTGTGGACACACACACATATTCTCTCTTTTATTTTCTTTATTTTTAGTTTTTTTTTTTTACATTCTCTCTTCCTCTCTTTCCCTCCCTCTCCTTTTCTCTCTTCCTCCCTCTTTCTCTCTTTTTTCTCTTTTATACACACGTGATAATGATGGTGATAAATATGTGCATCTGAGGTAACATCAATACCTGAGATTTATCTTAAATACTAGAGACTGTAAAGGAAGGATGCATAAATGATAGTCACTGTGGGAACAAGGGTATCAATAACGCATTGCTGAGGCTTTTGAATATGTTTTGAACATTCCAGAGGGCTTATGAAATGTGAGCTTTGGCTTTTCTTCCCCAGCAACTACTACAACAAGGAATTGAGTACCCAGGTTTTCACCCACACTGTCAGATTGTGATGATAATGTTATAAACGGTTCGGGCTCCTTTCTCATTCGAGGCTTAGTGATGAGTTCTTCCCATCTACGCAGAGATAGATACACCTTTCCCACCAACCAGTCCACCTTTGCCAAGGTACAAACTTCAACCAGGTCTCAGCCAGGCAGCAGGCACAGATGAATTCTTGCAATACCCTGGAAAAGCCCATAGGCTGGGAGAGGAGGAAGGGGACCAAGGAGACAGTCAATAATTCCCATGGTGTGATAAATGCTATGTTCTCAGAATGAATAAAGAGGCATGGGGGCCCAGGGGAGGAAATGACTCAATTTGGAGAAAAGTGGTGTACGTGTTGGGCTTTCAGGAGTGGAGAGGCGTTTCCGGTACCGTCAGACCAGAGTCCTGAAGAGAATAGGTGACTCAGTCAGGGAAATGAGAGAGGGGGTGGCACCATGCTTCCTGGGGACACTGTTGAACTACGCAGGGGTGGCTCTGTGAGCAGTAGTGAGGAGCCGTGAGGGTCTCAGGAAGACTTTTCTGAGGGCTACATTGGCAGGTGGAGAAATGCGGGAGATCAGTGAGGACAGGAAGTGAGGGATGCTGGAGAGGCGCCCCTGACTGATCTGAGGCATACTACTAATGCCCTCTAGGGTCGCGTTTTAGGTAGGCAGACAATTCCCCCAAATGGTGGAGAGGATTCTCCACAGTGACCTGTGTTTTGGAAGATCCTGTCAGAGAGAGATGAAATCTGAGATAATTCTGTTTATTTCCATTTGTTTCAATTAGTGCTGGAAACAGATGGTCTCATCAGCCTCATGTTGCTCGTCAGTATCTGTGTGACTCCAAGGTCTAATTTCTAATCGCCCCTGCCCATTTGCAGGGACGTGAAGGGGAACCGGGAAAGATCTGACCCTTAAAAAATGTTCTCCTCTGCATCTTTCCTGCTCGCCTATCAGCTATTTTTTTCCCATCTTTTAACCACCAAGGAATATCTATTAGCCTAGGGTCTACATTGCTATGGTAACAAGACCAAACCAACTGTAATATGTAGGGAGTCCAAGGGTACAGCAAAAGGAGACACTGTCTTCCAGCAACTGGGCAGTGTATTGGGCAGAGCCTTGTCAGACTGAACTCTGGTCCTAAACTGGGATTCATAGATGGTCAGAGCTGACTGTGTGCAAAGGCATGGCTGGTGGACTTGTGTAGACAGACCCTCTAGAGCCATGAAGAAGAATGGGCTTAGGAAATTCCACACAGTAAAGGGTTTTGGTAGAAATTGTGAGGAGGCAGGCAGCAATTCCTCCACACTAATAAGAAAAGCGCTGTAGCTACTCTAATCAGTGTTAACAGCTGTTTGTGGGACCCAGCAAGATGGCTTAGCAGGCAAGAGTATTTACTGATCTTGCAGAGCATCTGAGTTTGGTGCCAAGCTCCCATATCTGCCTCCAACTCCAGCTCCAGGGGATCTGACTCTGCCTTCTGGCCTCTGAGGATACTTGCATGCACTGTACACACACACACACACACACACACACACACACACACACACACACGCTTCCTAATAAATTGTCTATGTTTTCAGAAAGTATAGAGACAAAAAGTATTTTGAGGGAGGAGCTCCTGTGTGTGTGTGTGTGTGTGTGTGTGTGTGTGTGTGTGTGTGTGTGTGTAACAGGGTTCCATGTCAGTCAAACTGATCTTGTACTTGCATTGCCGAGTATGACTTTGAGTTCATGATTTTCCTGCATCCCCTTCCTAAGGACTGAGATTACAGGTTGGACCACCATGCCTGGTGCAGTAGTTTGAATAGCAATGGCCCCCATGGACATAGGGTTTTGAAAGCCTGATCACCAGTGAGTGCCATTATTTGAAAGGATTAGAAGATATAGCCTTGTTGGAGGAAATGGGTCAGTGGAGGTTGGGCTCTGAGGTCTCAAGGACCTAAGTGGCATCTGCTTCTCCACACTGCCTGTGGATCTGGACATGGAACTCTGAGCTATTTCTCTAGCACCACGTCTGCCTGCCTTTCACCACGACACCTCCTATGATGACAATGGACTAAACCTCTGGAACTGTAAACCAGCCCCATGTAAATGCCTTCCTTTGCAAGACTTGCCATGGTCATGGTCTCTCTCCATAGTGGCAGAACTCCAAGACACCTGGCTTTATTTTTTTTTTTAAATCACTTCTTTATAAGCTATATTTTCAGTTTGACTATTTTTCATACACAACTGCTTTTTTCCTGATATTTTATACATCTGTTTTATCATACTCTATTCTTATCCAACCCTACCATGTTTTAACCCATCTCTATTTTGTAGATGTTGGGTCTTCACCCCACCCCTATTGTAGAATTCAGGCCTCTGGGCAAAGCAGATGCTGTCTTCATTGAATTGCTTGTGCCTGCTTGCAAGAGACTATCATTCCCCCAGAGAAGGAGGGGCTTTGGGCCAGCTCCTGAGGTTCCAGATGCCCTTCTCTGCATCTGCGTGCGATCATGCCTAGCTGCACATAGCCATCTTGAGGGTACCCAAGTATATAGGGTCAATGGGGGGGTGTTTAATTGAAGAGGGGCTCTATCCATGGAGTGGTTGGGAAGCTGAGTGAATATTTTCCAGGATTTCTGCTTTGGGGTCTCACACACTGTGGTCAATAGCCCCTCATCCATGTTCTGTGAGCAAGCCCAAGAATCTCATTGGTTCTCCAGAGAGGATTTTGGTGAAATCGCACTTCAGTTTGTCATTGAAACTTTATGAGGAAGAGGGAGATTTTTCGTGTAGATTCAGAGAAGGATTTCTCCAAGAACCCCAGATAGTTCCCCCTTCTCCTTTCATGACACATCTAGTCCATTACCTGTTCTTGTTCCCACTTTACCTCCACTTAAATTTCTTCCTCCTCGTTCATAGTAGTGGAGCCCTTCTTTGTGCATGGAGAATCTAGGCCTAGTGCAAGACATAGGACCAAATGATTTTGTATCTGTCTTCATTGATTTGGCACTTGAGTTCTGCTAGCTTCTGGATGCTTCTAATCTTGTGTTGTGATCTGCTCTGTGTGCACACAGAGGCTTCTGTGCAATAAAGAGTGTACCTTTGGTCTCCTTATCCATTACTTGGGATTCATTACTTGGGATTTCATGAATCCCAGCTTGGAAAAACATTCTCTTTCCTCTTCTTCTCCCTCCCCCCTCTCTCTCTTCTCTCTCCCCTTCCTTCCTCATCCCTCTTATTTTCCCCTTCTTCTCCCCCCCCCAGCTGTGTGTGTGTGTGTGTGTATGTATGTATGTGTATGTGTACAGATAGCATTATGGAAAAACCTGCCCAGTGAAGGTACCATCTGCCATTGTTTCCCTCTCTCCAGTCTGCAGAGTCTTAGCACAAACAACTATTTAAGAAACCAGCATAGGGGGCTGGAGAGATTGCTCAGTGGTTAAGAACACTGACAGCGCTTCTGGAGGTCCTGAGTTCAATTCCCAGCAAACACATGGTGGCTCACAACCATCTGTAATGGGATCTGACACCCTCTTCTGGTGTATCTGAAGACAGCTACAATGTACTCATATATATACAATAAATAAATCTTAGAAAAAAAAAGAAACCAGAATAGGCCTAGAATAACAATGCTGGTGCGATAGGTCTTTGGGTCCTGAGTACCAAGTACCGTAAGCAATAGTAGTAACAAGGGTACTGATGGGGTTACTGAGCTCTTAGAGAACAGAAGCAGCAACTGGCTTATCCTCACTGCTCGGTACAAGGCAGGCGTGTGTGTGTGTGTGTGTGTGTGTGTGTGTGTGTGTGTGTGTGTGTGAGAGAGAGAGAGAGAGAGAGAGAGAGAAGATAGTCACGAGTGTTCACAGAGTCTCTTGAACACTCCTGTGTATGCCCCCTCCCCCCATTAGAAGATGCTGGAAGACATAAAAACAAGGAGAAAGCCTTGTTTTTTGTTTTTTTGATTGAATACAAATATGTCATTGAGATAACTTAATATTAGGATTTGGGGTTCGGTATGGTACTGGAGAATTTATTAAACCTAGCACCTCACACACGCTAGGCACATAATTTATCACAGATATCTATAAGCTCTTAATCTAAACAGTGGTGTGTTTGGCTTGGCTTGAACTAGCGCCCCAATATCTGCAATTCAAATCAAGGACTCTAGCAAAGCAGTTGACAGCACGCTAGTAGCCTGCATTTCACCAAGTGCGGCTGCTTATACCACGGAACTAGAAAATACCACAAACCCCCACCCTTCAGATCTGGGTAGTAGAGTGGCCACTGGTCAAAGTTTCTACGCTTCTTTTAAAACTCCGAGGCATTTATGGCCGGAGACTTTGGAAGACATGCTTTTATCCCCCTCCTGCCTGGGAGAGTATGCATGGATGGAGTTGAGATGTAGTCAACAGTCTCCTGGAGTCTCACGATCTCATTTCCATTACTTCATCTCGAAGGAGAGCGACAGAAAGTACTGTGGAGAAATGTGCTGTAATTGATTATTGCATATAAAGCAGATGAGGCAGGCTTCCTTCCAGCCTATACTCTTTTAATGAGCTATTTTAGTGCTGGCCCTGCTAAATGTCTGAAATTTATAATGCTTCGAAAACTCTCCAGTTTCTGAGGGCGTAATGACTATTCGAAGGAAAAAAAAGAAAAACACCCCCTAAGATATAAGACATAATTGAGTGCAGAGATTTTTTACATCCTCTATATTACCTCAAGTTGCTGCTGTTTTATCCTAAGCTTTTGGCCACAGAATCTCAAACCTTTGGTTTCTAACACCCAGGGAGCAAGTCAGGGACCAAATGGAGATTGCCAGCTACAGTATAATGCTCAGAGCTTGGGAGTTGTGCTCCTGGGTGGCTGGCTGCTTTCAGTACATGTTCTGTCTGTCACTGGTGAGGTGGTAAACATGTCGGTTGACATGATAGTTGTGATGGTCTGTATATGCTCGGTCAAGGGAGTGGCACCATTAGGAGGTGTGGTCTCTTGGAGTAGGTGTGTCACTGTGGATGTGGGCTTTAAGATCCTCACTCTAGCTGCCAGTGTTCTGCTAGCAGCCTTCAGATGAAGATGAAGAACTCCCAGCTTCTGCTTCATGCCTGCCTGAATGCTGCCATGGTTCCCCCTTGATGATAATGGACTGAATATCTGAACCTGTAAGCCAGCCCCAATTAAATGTTGTCCTTCTAAGAGTTGCCTTGGTCATGGTGTCTGTTCACCACAGGAAAACCCTAACTAAGACACTAGTGAAGGTTGGAGGGTAGAATGCCTCAGGTAGGGGAAACCCTGATTTGCAGCACTTGCTGATGTGCGATGTTTTTGATGTAACTAGTTCTGTTTGTGCTGAGTTTCAGCTGTGAACCATTAACTCATTTGTACAGTCGTCACTGAGGAGCTCCTGACCAGCTAGCTCCATGTTGCTCAAAGAAACCTCTAGTCTGTAGTGCTTCAGCCAGAGTAGTAAATGAATGCTCAGTCCTCCGAAGAGAAAGAAATAGGTACTTTCCCTCGGTGAACGTGGAGAGGTAGAGAGAGACTCCAGCCAGCAATGGGAGCTACTGCCATCACCTCTTGTCTGTCGTTCCAAAAGAACCACCAAGGGACAGCTTTTAGGGTAGGAAGGTGCTAGAAGCCTAGATCTGAGCATCCTGGTGCGCGCAAACGGGAAGGGTCCAAATCTTCATCAGGAGTGGGATGTGGCTCCAGAGACACAGCAGCTTGCCCATGCTCAGAATCCCCTTTTCCATCTCATGGTTTTCTTAGTATGAATCATTTGCTTGTACTATTTTTAAATTCTTTTCTGGTGTTGTACTGGGGTGTGGTTCTGGGGTGTGGTTCTGGGGTGTGGCACTGGGATGTAGTTCTGGGGTGTGGCACTGGGCTGTGGTTCTGGGGTGTGGCACTGGGATGTAGTTCTGGGGTGTGGCACTGGGATGTGGTTCTGGGGTGTGGCACTGGGCTGTGGTTCTGGGGTGTGGCACTAGGATGTGGTTCTGGGGTGTGGTACTGGGCTGTGGTTCTGGGGTGTGGCACTAGGATGTAGTTCTGGGGTGTGGCACTGGGCTGTGGTTCTGGGGTGTGGCACTAGGATGTAGTTCTGGGGTGTGGCACTGGGCTGTGGTTCTGGGGTGTGGCACTGGGCTGTGGTTCTGGGGTGTGGTACTGGGCTGTGGTTCTGGGGTGTGGCACTAGGATGTGGTTCTGGGGTGTGGTACTGGGCTGTGGTTCTGGGGTGTGGTTGACAGTGACTAGGGTTCTTCTCATCTTCACACTAACTCTTCCCAGATGGTGGCAGCAGCTAAGGTGACCTACATGGCCCCTGGTCAACCAGATGTGAGTTAGGCTGTGGTCTTTTCAGTGTATAGGTTCAGGCTTTCGATAGCTTTCCTTGTGCTATCAGACTTGGTCATGTATCACCTGGTCAGAGCAATGCTTTCTATCTTAAAAAGCTATCTTAGTCACTTTTCTATTGCTACGGAGAGACGCCGTGACCAAGGCAACTTACTTATAAAAAAAAACATTAAATTTGGGGCTCACGGTTCCGGAGGGTGGTTGGGCTCCTGACCATCATGCCGAGGAACATAACAACAGGTGTTCAGGCATGGCGCTGAAGCAGCAGCGAAGAGCTTACATCTGTTCCACTCAACCGAAGGCTATGATCACCCCTCCCCCTGAATCTATCAGTACCAAATAGTCCAGTACCAAATAGTGGGAGATAGGGTCCCTGGGCTCCTCCACCATCCATCCTGACCACGGAGGAGCACATTTCTATGTAGACCTAGGGTAGGCATGCTCAGCTGCTTTGAGTTCATGATTGCAATGTCTGTGTCTTGCCAGCAGATGGCGCGCTGCAGCTCCTCTCCATCTATGTTCAGCAAGCCTGCAAACAGCTCTCCTTACTTCAATTTGACGAAGAAAAAGCACAGAAGGGATGGACAGTTTGTTTATGGCCATTCCGATAGTTTATGTCATAGATGTGCGTCAGATTTTGGCCGGCTTAATATCACTACAATTAGCGACGTTCCTCGGCAACCCTTTCTCTGATCACAGTTGTGTACAGAGTCCACTCTGAACATCATTCCACATTTCTTACCGCACAACTTTCTAATCTTCATTCTCCATCTCCCTGTCTTTTTTGTGATCTGAGATAAGTGTTGGTTTTCTTCACAACCCACCACTGAGTGGAGGGAGTCACTTATCATAAGGCACTAAAAAATCCTGGTACACCAAATATTCATCTCAGTTCTAATTCTCTGAAGATTGCGAAGCTGTTGTAGAATATAGATTTTATTACCTGAACTGCCAATTTATTCTATTATCCTTAATAAGTAGTAATGACATTTCTTAATTGCTCTCATAAAAATCTCAATAGACCACATTAGAATCTTGTCATACTAGATGAAGATCCAATTCCATACAGAAAAAAAAAAAGACATGTTGCTCTCTGAATGGATCTCACATTAACTTTTCAGACATGCCACACACTCAGTAAATCGCTTTGCTGGTTTCAGGAGAGATCCTAGCCAAGAGGAATGACTATTACTCACAGGGGCAAAGACAAGTGACCTGCTTGGAGAAACAGCCCACCCTCCCGAGGAAAACAGAACACCTTCACACCTTTTTCTCCTCATCCAAAGACTAAAAATGAGAACCCAGTCCCTTTCAGAGGTAAAAGAAGATGGAGGTCTCTCAAGCAGACATGGAAGTTTCCCAGCCTGCTAACCCGCCCATCACAGCCTTTACCCTGCATCTTACCTATCCTCGCTCCATCATCAGATGCAGGACTTGCTATAAATTCATGCCTCCTACCTGTCCATGCAAGAGAAGAGAGCACACAGCTAAGCACCTTTCCATTTTAAAGTTACAATAAATCTATCCTGTCTCCTGTTCCCCAGGCTGTAATTCCTGGTTTTCAATGGTGGTCACTGTGTGGTGTTTTATGGGCTCCAAATAATTGATATTAATTTTTCAACTGCTGCTATAACAAAGTACCATGAGCCGAGTGGCCATTACCAATACACGTTTATTATCATCCCGGAAGGCAGGAATCTGAAATGGCTTTCAGTGACCTAAAATCAAGATGTCAGCTGAGATGTGTTTTGTCTGGATGCTTGAGGGGGAGAGTCTGTTTCCTAGGATACCACCTGAGGTTTTTAGCCTTTTGCTGTAGCCTTAAGCTTCCCTTTTTCAATCACCTCATAACTCCAGCAGGCCATCTGGATATCCTGGATCGTCCCCCTACCACAAGATCATTTATTTAATCATACCGTAGGTCAAGTCTCTTTCTTCACATAAATATATTCACAGGTTCCAGGGACTAAAACTCAGACATCTGTGGGGATACCAACTCATTTATAACAGCCACTGTTCATTTCTTGTTTCCTTCCAGTACTTGCCCTAATTTCTTCTTCCTCCCAGGCATTGCCTCTGATTGACCAGCAAGGGGCTCAACTTTCCAAGCGCCCCTCAAGTCTGATACTTCCAACTTCCTCTCACCTCTGCCCATTTAGGCTAGTTTCATCATTGCCTGATGGCTCCAAAAACCTCCTTTTAACTCCATCTACTTCTTTTTCTTATTCTTTCTTTTCTAGAACACTATTTTACACAAAGGAACCAAAATCTTTCTCTCTTCCTCTCTCTCCCCTCTCCCCTCTCCTCTCTCTCTCTCTCTCTTCTCTCTCTCTCTCTCTCTCTCTCTCTCTCTCTCTCTCTCTCTCTCTCTCATGCATGCATGCATCAATAGGCTCCCTTTCTTCACATGCTCTGATGGTACCTTTCCCATCCTGTTTAGATCATTTCTAGGTTTGCTGCTGATCTCCCCCGATTCTGCCCCATGGCACCCATTTCTCTGACCTCAGGGATTGCTGCCTCCTCCTTTGTTCTCTCACTACAGTACACCAGCTGCACGGATATTCCCACAGAAGCAAACAGCTTGCTCCCATCTCCTGTCTGCACTCGCTGCTTCCTCTTCCTCGGGCTCCGCTTAAGACTGCCTCTCTGTCCCCAGACCCTGCTGTCTTTCTCTGTCCCCCATCCTCTCCTCCTCAAGGTGCTGTAGGTACTTATCTCCTCAGAACTTGTCATCGCCAGGAATGATTTGATTGTTTCTTTGCTTATGATTTTATTCCCAAAGTTTGGTTCTGGGTGGGCAGTGTCTGTCACTTCCTCCAAATCACGAATAGCAACTGGGTACACGTAGGTGCTTAATAAATATTTGACAGAATGGATGGCATTCTGCTCCCTTGACTCTCCCACCAGCCCTGCCAGGTAAACACACTTCTTGGGAGATGTGGGATTTGATCTTAGTTTTTGTCACACGTCAGCTGGGAGGGTCTTAGGCAAGTGACGTAAGCAACTGAAAATGGGGATCGCAGATGAACTGCAAGGAACTCTTTGTCCAAAGGGGAGAGAGCAATAATGCTTCAGGGTGAGGTGGGCAAAGTTTCAGACTTTTCATGCTCCTTCTCTTGGCCACTGAGAGAACATGGAAGCTGATGCTGGAGATCCTGGTACACACACACACTCTCTCTCTCTCTCTCTCTCTCTCTCTCTCTTTCTCTGTTTTGTTATTCTTCTTCCTGGAGACTCAAGAGGAGTATACTTCCCAACTGTCTAAGTTATGTGGGGCCAGGTGGCGATTTCTGAACCAGTGAGATTTGGGGGGACGATGGTTCCTAAGTCCTTGGAATCACCTGTTAGGGTCCAGTTCTAACACGTCAGTCCTAGTATTAATCCTCCTTGAGTGCACACAGCATTGCTGCCCAAACAATAGCAACCACTCTGCTTCTCCGTCCCCCTTGGATTCCTGTGAATTTGTGGAGGCAAGCAAGAATGCAGGCGGGCAGAGCACAGGATGGGTAGCTTGGGGTGCTGGGGGCAGCATGAAGGATGAACGGTTGTAGCTCAAGCATGCTTTCCTCAGTAAGAGGTGGCCCCAGACACTGAGCATCTACTGCGTGTTCCAGATGGTAGAGGGTGACACAGGACAGAGCAAAGAGTCTTTGCAGCCAAACTTCTGAAAACACCATGGACAATATCAACATGAATGAAGCTCTGCAGGTGAAAGACCTGTTTAGCCCCATCACCGAGTGCCTCTTAAATATCCTAGATATTAAGCTTGTAGAACATGCTTCCTGAGAACCCTCCCATGTTACAGAAAACAAAACAAAACAAACAAACAAACAAACAAACAAACAAAAAAAAACAGTGACAACCAAATGTCCCTTTTTATGCCCAGGGATGGGTGACTAAATAAATGAAGACCCAGGGTACAGGGTGGTATACAGTGACCTTCTTAGACTGCCATACAAAACAGATAAGCAATACAAATACCATGGTAGAGATGAAACTATTTAAAAGTCACATTGACTGCATGTGGGCCAGGGTGGGTGTACATGTGTGGAGGTCAGAGGGCAACTTGCAGAAGTCAGTTTTTTCCTCCCACCATATGAGTCCTGATTGTAAGGACCTTTATTTGCTGAGCTACTTTACCAGCCAGAGACACAGCTTTTTGACATAATATCAGAAGTTTTAAATTCATAGAACTCTCTATATATGTTATGGTATTACTACCATATAGATGAACTTTAATATATTACCACTAACTCGACTATGTATCAGACCAACATCAATGCATTTCTGTTAGCTGTATAACTTTTTTTCTCATACCTTATAATACTCCATGAGTTATCATTACGGGACCAGGCATCAAGATTTCCTTCTAGGATCCCACGATCCAACAGTCTACATTTGAACAAATAAATTACTTTTTTCTTCTGTAAGATCACTGTTAAGAATGGTCAATGAAATGTTCTTTCTTGCATGCAATGTCCACACAAAGTTAGTTCATGCTTCATATAGCTGGTGGTTTTTTTCATACATCAGCAAATGTAGTATTTGACACCCAAACTCTTTTCCTTTTTGAAGTTATCTTTTAACGCCTCATCTCTCTTACTTTTCCATAAAGTACATCCTGGAAAATTTTATGTAAAAGTTAACTTTCTGTGGCCTCTGATTGTTTCCTAGGTCTTGGGAGCAAGATCTTGATTTTTAACTAAATTCTTCTCTCTCAGTCCTGGGTTCTTTGTTAAGAAGGACTGCTGAAACCCTTAAACCCTAGAATCCCCTTCCTTCAACATGGCCACCCTGCGCATCCTAAGGTCATTTTATGTAAGGCTAAACTGCTCACCTAATCCCTTCCCCTATGAAAGAGTGGCTTTAGGAGTCAACAGTTAGGAGCCCCACCGTAATGAAACAATATATCTTCCGGCCTCTGGAGCAGACTAGCTTAGGTTCAAATTCTGTGTCTGCGTGGCGGTGAACCCCTGAGGAGCTGCTGTTTGATCTCGCCTGTCAAATACAGATAGTAGGTTATCTGACTCTACAGAACTGGCTTTTGAATGTAAGCGAACTTATGACTCTTAGCTTGGTTTTACACACACCATAAGCATGCAATAAATTGCACTGATACCCATGTCAAGCCAGAGAGAAAAGAGGGTCAGAAGACCAGCCCCGGAGTCCCTGTCTGCTGTTTCTAGAAAAGAAAACACCCTGGGAAGGAAAGACTTCACATCTGCATGTTCCACTGGACAAGGGTGTTCTATTAAGGCCAAGAGGAGAGAAAGGGATGTCTCCTGGTAACAAGAGCAAAGAGTTTCCTTAATGAGACTAGAAACTATTCAAACACCAAAGGGCAATCTATAGTTTGCAGAGGATTTTGTTGAGTACCAGGAACTCAACAAAATGCCCTGAGGCAGGAGTACAGAACCCACCTCAAAGGTTGGATTAGGGCCGGGAATGTGTCGCTGAGTTTTAATTCATTGAAGTGTCGTCTTCATGATGCTTCCCTGGGGATTGGTCCTACTCCATCATGGTAGAAAGCCAGGCAAGGGCAAAGTCAGACAAAACTCTTGCTGGCTCTCTTTACTGTAGTGATGGTGAAGACAATAATGGAATAGGAGGTGGTGGTTACCATGGGCAACAGGTGAGCAATGCCCCTAAAGAAAACCTGTGGCAGTAGCAGCCAGAAACATGTAATGTTATGAGATGGCATGCAAAAAGCCCTGGGTTAAATCCTCTGAAAACACACACACACACAGGTTGAGTATGGACAGTGAAAACGGACAGTATTGGCCGACTGTGGAACGTGGTATGTCATTTTGAGAACGATGATAAACTTTCTGGAAAAAAAGGCCCACAGCAAGCCGAGTAAGCGTGTGAGACAGGAGAATGGCTTAGAGTGCAGTTTCAGAGACTTTGCTGACTTCAGATATCAGAGGTACCATTACCAGCTGTTCTCAGACTGCCTGTTTCACCTCACGGTGTTTCCTCCATGAGATAGGCGCAGGCATCCCTCTCACCCCGCTGTGAATATGGAATATAGGTTTCTCATCATCGATTCCTGCGTGCTCCTCCTCCACTCCAAAAGCATCAGCGGCTTGAGAAACGTTTACGATTTGGGGAAAATAAGGTCCTTTTCTCCTACCTGAGATTTAGTTTTGTGTTTGAAGTGCTCTCTGAAACACACGGGTGATCTGCTGGAGCCAGGAACGGCTTTCTGTGTTTTATGAGCAAGCACTGAATGCGTGCTCCGACACTCCCTCCGGAACAACATGATTGTGTGTACTTAAAACCCTAGCCACTGCTTTTCCATATGGTTAAGGATGCCATGAATCTTTCCTCCACTAAAACCCCCGCCCGCCTGGAAGAGAGCATCTCATTGTTTAAACACCACCGAGCCAGGAGTCCAATAGCTAAAAGGAGCGAAGGAGAGGGAAGGGGATTTCTGGAGACAAAGGGGGATGTCACATTCCATCCATCTTGAGGATGCAGGGCACACAGAAGGAGCATTCAGCGTCCCTTGGCATAAAAACGATGGGGCGTTCTGCTGCAGAGACCCAATAGGCTTCACTATCCATTTAACAGAACATTTCTTGCTCCCCAGACTTTTCTCTTAAGCTATTAATAAGAGAGTCGGTGTGATTGTTTTTGCAACTAATTTTGGAGAGTCGCACGAAGCACAGGGTTTGCATTTAAGTATTCTTTCTTTGATCATAATTTAAAGAAAAGACCCTTTCCAGGTCATACATGGAGGAAGAGTGACTTCACACAGGCAGACTGTAAGAGGAATAAAATGCAGCTATATGTCTGGGCAGAAAACAAAACAATGCTTACAACCCTAACCCTAACTAAGGCCAAAGGGATGGATGAAGGAATTGTAGTTACAAGAATCACTGGATTAGGGTGGTACTGGGGAGGGCTGTGAAATTGCCTTTGATTTTTAATACATAGGCTTATTTTGAGACAGGGTCTCATTTATCTAGGGGTGACTTCAAACCTTGCCAATGTAGTCAAGGAGAGTCTTGAACTTGCAACCTGCTACTATCACTTTTTGGGTGTTGGGATTACAGGCATGTATGACCATGCCTTAGGTTTTTGTGAACTTTTGACGTTGTGCGTGTGTGTGTGTGTGTGTGTGTGTGTGTGTGTGTGTGTACCAGATGTGTGCAGGAGTCCATAGACAGGCTAGAAAAGGGTACTGAATCCACTAGTGATGGAATTGCAGACCATCGTGAGATGCTCAATGTAGGAGCAACTGAACTTGGGTCCCAGGGAAGAGCAGCAAACACTCTTAACTGAACTCTCCACTCTGTTTCAGAGTTTTAACTTTGGAATACTTCTTAGGCAACCCAGCCATACCCATGCACCTAACCACTACATCCACGGGTTGTTTTTTTTTTTTTTTTTTTTAATCTGCCTTAACAATGGATTGTTGGTGGGGGAGGATCAAACAAATGTGCAGTGTCGATCATCAAAGGACCAAAGACAGCATCCAGTCAATTTCATGGTTAAGGTCTTTCAAGGCAAGAAGCTGAAAGGAAGGAAA
Source organism: Micromys minutus (assembly GCF_963924665.1). Taxonomy (NCBI): domain Eukaryota; kingdom Metazoa; phylum Chordata; class Mammalia; order Rodentia; family Muridae; genus Micromys; species Micromys minutus. The sequence goes on along the minus strand of NC_137959.1, from coordinate 36,883,208 downwards.
AGCTGCTGCTGGTTTTTTAAGTTGTTTGAAAGATTTCTCAGAAGGCACCCTTCCATGACCCAGCAACAACCCTGCTGGGGTCTGAGATCTATTTTATTCTCTTAATCTCCTTCAGTGTCTCCTCTAGACTTTATGCCATCCACTTAGGGTCAAGGATAAAGTGAAATTGATCTTAGAATGGGAAGCTGTAAAAAAAGATGTTAGTCTCTTCTCCTGCTGAGCCCATTTGATTACACAAAATGGGACAAACACTAGATTAGACCCCTGAAGCTGAAATGGTTCCTTTTGCTTGTTTGACCCTGGATAGAGAAAACATTGAAGAATCCCTTAGTTTCTCCAGTATCCTGTACCCTTACGAAGTGTCTTGGCCACATTTATAGATATACATCAAACAATGTGACCAAGACCAAGTAATAATTTAATACAGGGCTCTCAAGTTCATACCAGTCAGATCAAAATTCCAGAAAGCACTCAGACCTTAAAGAGTAGCTAAGAACCAAGTGTTCAAATACAAAAGCCCTGGGGATGTTTCACATTCATGCCATAAGAGAAGGCACGCTTACTTTTGATTAAAGTCATAGAGACAATTTTACGCACCACAGTTGCTCACTTGGAGATGGGCCCACGGTGGGAAAAACACTTGTTCTTATGAAATGGGAGATCTGGAGGCAGAGCTTACTGTCACAGGGCTTGGGGGGATGTATTTGTTGATAGCAGATCTTAAGGAAAGAAATTTCTTTGTAAGAAATGAATCAGAAGGTCTCGGAGGTAAGCTTAAAGGGAGTGAATGGGAGAAAGGGAGGGAATCCTGGAGAAAGGACCGGATTATCTTAGTGTGCTGTCTTCCTGGTTTCTACACTAATCTCCACACTCAAGTATAAAGTATCTGGATATGTTAGGCCTGGAGGTTGGGGGGATCTTCTGGAGTAGTAAAGGTGAGGATATTGATGCTGGATGGACAGGTAGGAACCAAACAGATATCCTACCCACAGTTCCCAGGAAGACACAAATCCTAAGCCCTAGAAGTTGAGAATATTGAAAAAACAGTTTTGGATTTTTATAGATCATAGGACTGCACGGAGAGTATGAATCAGAAGTCTCTAGGGAAAGCAGGAGCCTGACAGACTTCTGTCTTAGATACACACAGAAACAGCAAGGTTCATAAAGGCAGAGTCAGTGAAGAAGAACCTCATGACCAGAAGAAAAGATGGGGGACCCAGCTTCTGGCGTATTTGGTTTAAGAGCCTTGTCTTTGTTTGGAGAAGGGGACATGAGACGGCTGGCAGGAACCACGAGGGACATCTTCAGGTTACAAAGAGGGGGCAGCTGCAAAAAGGACCCCATCTCACTTGCATGCAGGATGCTAAACTCATGGGCACTAACTCAGGACCTTTCTTGTAGGAACCATTCTTCCTTCTAGCAAAAGCAGGTAATAGCTGTGCATTCCAGTCGGAGTGAAAACTGAGCAGGAGGGAGACCTTGGGGGATGTACTTGCCCACTGTTTTCATCTTGCGCAATAGGAAATTAAGTCCCAGAGGAGGAAACCATGCATCCAGGCATGAGGAAGCCTTGCAGTAAATGCCAAAGGGATTCTGAAGACGCAGGCAGAACATAGAACAAACCTGACCACTGAGGCAGTTTATTCATTTTTGTTTACCTTTTCTACCCAGGGCTGTACAGGGATTGTAGGTCTTACTCTAGGTCTTTAGTTGCTTCCTTTAATGGTTCTATAGGCTCCTGCCTTGTTCCTAGACCCCAGCTCCTACCAATGGTGCTCAGGAAGATCCTAGCTGCCCTGTCTCCATATCTCATGTGGAAGCTGAGATCTAGAGTCATGAATGAGGAAGCCAATGAGTTGGAGGATCTCCCCAAAGCCCACCACTGTGGCCAGGAACTTGAGAAGCTTTTAGGGGTAGCCTAGTGGCTCTTAGGCTATAGTACATACAACGATCAAGTGGGATTCTAAATGGATATATGTGAGTCGAAGGCCTACAGGAGGGACTTATGTAAGGATCCAGTTGAATGCCAGCTCAGGCAGTTCTTAGAACACTACAAGGTATGGCATAGCGAGAAGCCCACAGGTTTGGAGGCCAGGTGAGAGCCCAAGTTCCTTCATGGGGGAGGGACCTCATTCTTCTATACCTCAGTGTCCACATTTATCAACAGCAGACGTTTTGAGTGTGCAAGGTTTTAAATGTGCCAAGTTTTGAGTGTGGTGTATGACAAGAGTACCATCAACTTTAATGCAGCTGCCTCCCACTGTGCCCCTACTTTCAAGGATGACTCTTTCCTGAGCGCCCCCCCCCCCCCCCCCCGCACAAGTATGATCCTTGCTGTCACATGCAAGGTCTCCGTCTCTACACTTCTTCCATTCCCAGCTGTGACAAGCCGCTAGCGGCTGCCTTTTTTTTTTTTTTTTTTTTTTTCATTATAAAGAATTAATCTCTTTTCATTCAAAGGCCAAGGCAGGAAAAGAATTCGCCCCTGCAGCCCACAATAAGAACCACGTCCTACAATGGCCTAGGTGCCTTTGTCTGCTCAAATGAAACATGTCTAACTCTGCTGCCTTGCACTAAAGCTGGCCTTGGTAATTACTGTAATTGTGTGGCTCTGAGTGGCTCAGCAGGAGCAGAGTGCCTTTTAATTTCAGGACCTTGTTGTACTAGCCTTTTGGACGGACACACCCCCCCCCCCACACTCACGGGGTGAGAGGAAGACAGCCTTAACTAGTACAGTATTTATTCTGATTATGGTTTGAGATTGTCCTGTAGGCTCTTGTGTCAGGAGTTTCTCTAGATGATAGAATTTTGGCAGTTGTATTCTGAGGGTTTAGGCCCCATCAATAGTTTAATCCCCAGATGTAATAGGGATGGTATGTTTGGGAAGTGGTAGAAAGAGAAGATGTGTGCTCACTGGTGAAAGTAGGTCACTGGGAGCGTGCCCTGGAAAGACACGCATTGTTCCTTGTCCTATTTTTCCCTCCCACCTATTTCCTGGCCATTGTGAAACAACTTTCTTTGCTGCATACAGTCACTATTCTGCCTTACCCAATAGGTATAAATGCAATGGAGCTGGCTAACTACAGACTTAAACCCCTGAGCCCATGAGCCCTTGTCCTTCTATCAGTTGACTTTCTCAGGTACTAGACACAGATACACTATCATTGCTAATACAGCATCCCACAGTTTTGGACTCACTTGACAGCAGCATCTTCTTGAGGTGGGTGCTAATCTGAAGTAAAAGAATGTATTTTTTTTTTCCTCAAGAGTACAGAATTCTCTGATTATTACTTATTCAAGGAGGTTTGAGGTGACTAATGTCTCACTATTTCAGAAGTAGTCAAATTAGGGCAAAGAAACTCTTGATAAGGACAAGAAATTAAGAGGCAAGAAAAGCAGCTAAAAGAAACTCTCATGTGTGTCCGCACCAGTTCTTTCTGTTTCTGGCTCTTTCAGGAAGGGGGAAGTATTCTAGTTAGTTGACCTGTCAACTTGACAGAGACTGGTGTCATCTGTGAAAGGAATCTCAACTGAGGAATTGCCCAAATCAGATTGGTCTATGGTCATCTCTATGGGGAGATTATTTTTATTAGTTGATGTTGGAGGGCCCAGTCCATAGTGGGTGGCAACATTCCCTAGGCAGATGGTCCTGGGCCATATGAGAAAGCTAGCGAGGCACAAGCCAGAGTGAACCAATGAGAAGTATTCCTCTATGATTTCTATTGTACCTCTCTAACTATTAGATGAATTCTGAACTCAAAAGTAATGCCTGCCTTTAAGTCCCTATTTCATTTTCTGCCTGAAATTCCTTCAATGATACCATAATCTGTAAACTAAAACAAAGCTCTTTCCCCTCTATTTTGCATTTGGTCGTGGTGTTTGTCATAGCAATGGGATGCAACTAGAAGAGGAAGCATAATTTATTGCAGGATTCACCTGCCTCCAGAAGAGGTGGGCAAATCAGGTTTTTAGGAGAAAGAATTCCCTTTCTTGCCTTGTTTCTTTCATGGGTCCTTGGAGATAATATTTACAGACTCCCTTATGAGACACTGAGGAGATTCTATATCAATTCTTGTTGCAAGACAGAGAGTCACCAACACACTATTCACTAAAAGCAAGTCCGTGGTCAGTTGAAACAGTATCTTGCCTCGCCTGTATTCTTAGGCTCTGACTTGCTCCAGCTAGGTAAGAGTAGGGGACATTTACTATCAATGATGGCCCCTCCGACCCCTCAGAAAAGATTTGGCTTAGACAATCCTTCACAACACAGATTTCATGTGGCCATTTTCAGGACCAAAACTGGACAGAGCTGAAAGATGGCCAATTTCGATCCAGAGTGGTTAAGAAGAGCACTAACTTTGGAATCACCGTATGTAGGCTATTTGCATATACTATCTACATACAGGCACTTCATATATTATATATACTCATATGCATACTATACATAGATATATTATGCATATACACTTCTGAGTATAATTCAGTGTCTCCAAATCTCAGCAAGGGATGTAGAGTCAGTTTGTTCCCAGCACTAGCTATATCTTGGGAAATCTTTAACCTGGCTTTTTTGGAAGTATTCTCTGTTTCCTCTTCTTCCTATACTCAGGCAGTTGCTTCCAGTCATTGCAAGGGCTCCACCTCTCTCCTGGTTTCTTCTACCTCTAACCTCTACATACCTTACCACATTTGAATGGAAGCAGTCAAGCCTTATGGTGGCTACCATTTTGTAGGAATCAAGTTCCTAGGAGCTGAATAAAGTCTTGCTTGATGAGAACTACATTCAGGCAGTACCTGGCTCTCCCTTCTAGAGTTCTGGCTCTGGGTATTGTTTGCTCTTTAGTTAGATGAAGTATAGTTGACCTGGCAGATGACTTGTCTCATTGCTGACTGAATAGCTGCGGAGAGGTGACTTAAAGGAGGAGGGGCTTGGCTGATACTGGCAGTACAAGGAGGTAGTAGGAGTGAGAAGCAGCTGGTCACACTGTCCAGCAAGAAGCAGAGAGATAAGAGCTGGTGTTTAGCCCACATTCTCCTTTGTAATTCAGTCTGGTAACCAGCCCATGAGATAGCACTAGCCATATTCAGGGTTAGTCTCCCACTGTCAGTTAAACATTTCTGGAAACATCCTCCTAGATAAACCCAGATTTATGTTTCTTTGATGATTCTAAAGCTCATCAGTTTGGCAACAAAGATTTTCTATCACTTCAGGTATCCCTTACTTGCTGGGCTATCACTGAAGTCTCTAGGTTTGCATACCCAGAAAATTTACATTTGATGGCAAATTTTCTCTCCTTTTCCTCCCTCTGTTCTCTCACTTACACAGACACACAGACACAGACACGCACACACACACACACACACACACACACACACACACACACACACACACACCTCAGAACTCCTAAGGGACTTACAATCTTTTACTGTTAGCTAGTTGTTTAATCTTTCCTCATACTTCCCTTAGCATAGCTCTAAGGTGAAAGGAAAAATGAATGTCTTAGAATTGCTTATCTAGCCAAGGCACTCCTGAATAAAAAATAAGTTAGATAGGAAAGAGTGATGGATGATTCCTGCTTTCTGAGCAACTTAATTTTAACTACCAACATATCTTATTGCATGCACGTGTGTGTGTGTGTGTGTGTGTGTGTGTGTGTGTGTGTGTGTGTGTGTGTGTGAGAGAGAGAGAGAGAGAGAGAGAGATCATTCTAGTGAACAAACATTAATCAGAAAGCTATACATCATTCTGAGCCTCAAGATAAATAAAGGAAGGAACCTGTTTTTGAGAGGATAAAATTAAAATGAAAAGGAAGATGGACAAATTAACCGAAGATGGATATGATTAGCTGGAATGATGGATGCATCTCTCTCCACTTCTAAACCTTCATTTTCAAGGAGGGAAATAGGTCTTGAGAGACAACTGGTAGAGGGTTTTCACCTGTCCTAAAGAAGGTATCAGTCAAATTCACAATGGGTAGCACATAAGGTCCCAGCTGGCTCTGGGACCTGACATTTCAATGTTAGTCTCAGAGAGACAAAGACAACAGAGGTCACAGCAGGGCACAGGAGACAAGGAGATAGCAGTCCATGAAGAAATCTAACAAGGAAGATGGCCAATTAGTCACTCTGGCTCTTGTGGATGACAAGAGGGGGGTAGCTTTATGAAACACTCAGAGGGAAGAAGAGGACACAGGAGTTGGAATGTGCATTGGAGGAGAAGATGAGATACTACCCTTGGCTTCCTGCATGGATGTCAATGGCATTAATTGGGGCATCACAAGAAAAACATTTCTCAGTAACTGAGTCATACTTAGCATATTGGACCCACCATGTCACCTTTGGCTGGCCTCTCAGACCACAGAGTAATGAACTTGTTGGGCCAGATGGCATGAGGTTAACAAGGAAACACTGCATTTTGAGCCAATTATCATATTGCTTAATGCCTTTGCTTCATATTCTTGTATCTGTCATTCACCCATTAACATGAATTTCTTCAAACCATATGATGGATAGTATATATCAACTTGACACGTGCCAGAGTTGAAAGAGGGCACATCAATTGAGAAGATGTCCCCAGTTCGATTAGCCTATGGCAAGCCAGTAATGAATTTTCTTATTGATGATTGATAGTGGAGGGCTTAGCTCACTGAGGGTGGTGCCAGCCCTGGGCTGGTAGTCCTGGGCATATAAGAAGGTAGGTTAAGCAAACCATGAGGAACAAGCAAATAAGTAGTACTCCTCCTTGGCCTCTACATCAGCACATCTCTCCAAGTTCCTGCCTTCAGTTAATGTTCTGATTCTTTCAATGATGGAACATGACCTGAGATTTGTAAACTGGATTTTTGCAGTTTTCTCCCCAAGTTGCTTTTGGCCACAGTGTTTTATCACAGCAAGAAAAACCTTAACTAAGACTGAGAGAATTTAGGTTTATGAATCAACTCTTTATTTTGTTACTTTTTTTCACCAGATGTCGGATCCAAATAAACAGTGTTTTCCTAAGGAGATGAGAAGGGGCAGTCCAGATCTAGAATCTTTATTAGGCATCAGTTGATGTCTACTACTTGGGGCTCCAACAAGCAAACACATAGAAGGACTCTTGGAGTTTAGCATTCTTTTAACCCATCGATCTCTTCCTCAAATGCAAAGTGAATCTCTCAAGTACCTCAGTGTATGTCATGGCTTGAATATGAAATGCCCTCCACAGGCTTGTGTCTTTGAACAGCTGTGGTGTTCTCCAGCTGATGGCACTCTTTTAGGAGATTATAGAAACCTTAAGAGGTAGAGTCTCAATAGATTAAGTGGGTCACTAAAAGGTAGGTTCTAAAAGTTATATAGCCTGGTCCCATTTTTCTAGCTTGAGTTCCTTATCTGATAGATGTAAGGAAGCCACCTAATGGTCTCATTACCATGCCTTCTTACCATGATGAAATTTTACTGCCTTAAACCATGAACCAAGATAAATTCTTTCTCCCTAAACTTGTGTCTGAGAGATGCTCTGCCCCATGTAAGGAGAAAAGTAACTAATTCAGTGTTGTAGTGGTTTAAAAAAAGAATGGCTCATAGACTTATGTGTTTGCATACTTGACTCCCAGTTGGTGGAACTGTTTGAGAAGGATTAGGAGATGTGTTCCTGGGGGCAGGCTTTGACGATTCAGAAGACCCAGATAATTCCCAGCTAGCTCTTCACCTTGTACTTGTGGATCAAGATGTGAGCTCCCAGATGTTCCTGCAGCCATGCCTTTGCATTGCTGACTCTAAACTTCTGAACCCCAAAGTTCATTAAACACTTTCTTTTATAAGTTGCCTCGGCTACTTATGTTTGCAATAGAAAGCTAACATTTTGCAACCATCCCCTACTTTCAGAGATACTCATTTCAGACAAAATGGTAAGGGACTTGATGAAACAGTCTCTGGATTAGACAGAATAGAAATTTAATACATCCTATATCAATCTTTCTGACCCTTGGTCAATAGTCTTATCTGTAGCCTTGTAAACTCTGTGTTAAGGGAAGCTGTGGACAAACCAAACCACAACATTGGTTTAGGTTTTGAATTCTGTTGAAACATACCTTCATAATTGCAATGATTTGAGGCTGAATAGGGATCCTTGGGACTGAATTAGGTTGAATTTAATTATCTCTGCTAAATTTGCCATGGGACCCAAGTCCCTCTAGTAATTTAAATTTTTCAATATTAAAGGTGAGATGATGAAAGACAATACTTTAATAAAAGCTAATATCTTTGAAATTATAAGTCATAGACACACCTTTCCTTATAACAGTCATAGCTTGGGAGTTCAAGAGGGCTAAATACCCCTTTCATTTCTTATTTCTTCTTCCCTCCTGGTATCTCATCTCCTAGCTGAGAAGATGAGTATAAATTTCCTTTAATCTTGTCCCCCTTTCCTTTCTCACCCTCCTGAATTAGTTCTTCATTAAGAAAGTGATGTTTTAATGGAACCTGAGAGACTTAGGTTCTATTTGGAGTCTCTATCAGGCCAAGAAGGTAGATTATTCAACAGTGTCTTCCATTTAAATCCTTCAAGCTCCAGTAGCTGGATTATCAACTTTGATTCACTGAAGAATACACAAAGATGATTTCTTTTAAATCAAAGCAGTGCCTGTTAGCACTCCTGTGTAGCCTAGCTATTCTCTAGAAGTGAGCAATGTGGCTCTGAGATCAATCACCACTAACCAAGAGGGTGATCTTGGCTCAGGATGGCAGCAACAGTGGGAGAAATGATAAAAGGTTACTTTGAAAACATCACTGATTTGTTTAAAAGTGGACAAAAATCAATGTGGCATAAGAAAAAACCCTTTTTTATTCCAGTACACTTAAAAAACAGATATTATCATCTTTATAGTAGATTCTTTCAAAGCTTTGATATTTTTTGGTCAACATTTCAAGAAGACATAAAAATATAAAAATCCTCAATTATAAATTACCACCATCCATATATGAGCTATGTGTATGAGCACATACACATATAAAGACATATATGCTTATATCTATATCTAAATCTATATCTATATGTTATCTATATCTCCATCTATCTCTCTATATCCATATCTGTTTATATCATCCATCTTTGTTTTCTGAGCCGGGGTCTCACTATAATACCAAGGCAGACCTATAACTGACTACACCTCAGAACACAGCCATCTGCAGAGCTCTCCCTGATGGCTCCTCCTAGATTCTTGTGTGGGTCTACTCCTCACCAGGCAGTTTTATAATCCACCACATTAAACAGTGTTTTACACACAGCTCTCCATTTCCTCATTTGTATCATTTTCTTCCTCCAAATAGTTTCTGGCTGTCAGAATCATGGTCATAGATAGTGATGAGGTAGTAAATAATGAATAGCTGATTTCTGGGAGTGAAATGGCTGTATACATTCATACATAAAAATACACACACACACACACACACATACATACATTCATACATACATATATACACACACATAAATACATAGTACACAGTACAATCATACATACACATATATACATAGGACACAATATAATCATATATACATACATCATACATACATATAGACATAAGTTTGTGATAAATTTTACTGGCATAGAAAATGTATGTCTGACAATTTACAAACATTAATAGAACACACAATACGTCTGTCAAGTCTGCAGGAGTTGATTTATTCTCAGAGGACAGTTTTGTTGATTTTTGCCAAACCCCTTGATCTGTAGCCAACCCGGGGGCACCATCCAACCATTCTCTGACAAATTGAGTTGCATTCCAATCCAATTATTCCTCACGCAAGAAACTTGGTGCAGTTCAGTGAATTGCATGCTTGACGTAGAATCTATGGTGAAGCTGTTTCTTACTCTTAAACAAGTTCTACTCAAGTCCCTTTCGACTTCCTCACCGAGCAAGACAGCTTTTAAAGATTAATTTGCATATTTGCATCTTCTTCATTGCCATTTATTTTTTGGCAGAATTGTAGATGGAGCCTACAGCCTTATACCTGCTGAGCAAATGCTCTACCACTGAGCCATTTTCCCAAACCTTCATTACTTTTCAAAGCTTATTAAACTATTAATACTACCTCAAGCTCTGTAGATTTGCCATTTTCCATGGCTTAAAATTGCCATCAATATGTAGGTGCACATGAAGAAGTGCACCTTTAATTATACTTCCACCAAACAGACAAGATATAAACAAAAGTAAGAGCATACAGTCAAGCAAAATGAATGATTAAGAACCAATAGGTGTTTAAATATTAACTACCTTTGGTTTCATTGACTTTTAAGTGATAGCTTTATATAATGTAGTCCTCAATACAATAGCTCTGCTGGATGACTGGCTTACAAAAATCTTTGCCTATTTAGCAATCTACACTTCAGAACTGGTAGGAGTCAGTTCTAGTGTAGTTCTGTGCCTCTGCTTTGTAATCTAATGTTTTCCATGGTTCTGAGCTGTAGTAAGAAAACTCAGTATATTCATAGTGTATAGCATGAGAATCTTTGGTTTCAAAAGATCAGATGGCTAAAGAGCTTAAAAAATAAGGCAGCCCTCTGACATCTTTTTAGCAAATGTTGTTGATGAAAAGGAGTCTCTGGATAGAGGAAACTCTGGTATCCTCATGAGGCCCACAGGTTGGTTTTTGGGGATTTCACCTCACTCACTTTCATCTCCTTCCACTGATTCTGAATCTGAGTAGGAACCCAACATTTCCCCTAGATGTAATGGTAAGTATTGTCTGGACCAAATCCTGCTCATTTCTATTGATACCATATATACTGACTCAGCAGCTTTGTCTTCTTCCAGTTGTAACCAGAATATCCCAGGATGGCTTGTGATGTTTGCATCAGAACTACTCTAAGGATCACTGAAGGATACAGGGCAGAGACAAAAGCAAGCATAGGAATATGCGCATTTCCAGTGATGTGTGTTCGAAACCAGCTCTTCCACTGTGCAGGTATGTGATCTCCGTGAAGCTGCTGAACCTCCCTGAATTAGTTATTTTCTCGTTGCTATGACAAATTTCCCCAATAGAAGTAACTTACGGAGAAAAGTTCTCTTTTAGCTCATAATTTAAAGGTACAGTCCGTTCTTGCACATAAGCCATGGGGGTGAGAGAGTGAGGCATCTATCTGGTCATATTGCATTTACAGCCAGTACACAGAAAGCAATGGTGATGCATAGCCCCTAAACCCCAGTTCCATAGGGTTGGCTGACAATTTGATCCCTTTAGTGGTGGATTGGACCAGCATGTAGCTCCCTTTCACTAGTCTTGTCTGCAGAAACTCTAGTTATTCACTTGCACAGTATGACCAGAAGAACAACTGCATCTTAAAAATGAACATCAGGATAGAACCTCTCTCCATGGCACCAGACCTCAGGCTTTCCCACGGTACACTTCTGCTCAGTTCTTTAGGTCTTGCTTTAGTTCGTGTGTCTTGGAAAACATCTCTGCATCTCCTTAGCACAAGCCTGAGACTAATGTGGTTTACATGTTTCCCCAGACCTGTGCTTTCAATGACATAGTGGTGAGGGCATTTACACCATTGAAATTAGCAAATTTAGCCACAACAGTGACCAGCATGCCACTGTGTGCATTTTTTACTTTAGAGTTTTTGCTGCTACCTCCCACAAGGTACAAGAGTCTTCACAGCTTTCTGTATGCATTCTGCTAAAGAAAACTGAACCTCAACCCATTATACTGGAATCTTTGGGACCTGTCCTACATAGAATTTGGTCAGAAAGCCTGAGGGTTCCTGCCTGTGAGGTCACCTTTGACTCAGGGGGAGTGACATGAAATGACAAATATTCCTTGCTCTGGTTTCCCAAGAAGACAGGTCTGAGATGCATTCCTCAGTCTCCCCAGGGACTGGAGTCAAGCACCTGGGAAGTGACATTTAATGACAAATACTCCTGGCTGTGGCTTTCCAGGAAGACAGTTCTGAGATGCATTCCTAAGACTCCCCAGGGACTGGAGTCAAGCACCTGTCACTCATAGCAGACGCTACCTTTGAAAACAATCTTTTCTTTTCTGAATATTTTCTTTCAGCTTCCCTCACTTGCTCTGGGATCATTGCCCAAATGAATTTCTGTATGCTCTCTGCATCCCAGGAAAATCACACCTTTCAGCTGAGTCCGTTGACATTTGTATGTGAGTCCCCGAACTGTCCTGCCGCATTAATAGGTGATAATGAGGAAATGGCCTAAGGTGAACAATTAGTTCACTGTGATGTGTTAGAAGCATTGTCTGGTCCCCCAGGACCAATCATGACTTGCTCCCATGAGGAATCTTTGGAAGCACTCATCACATTGTAAGGTAATTAATCGGTTTATTAACACATCAAATTTCCCTTGTGTTAGACATCAGGACAGTGGGGCCTTGACTCCCTCACCTTACAGCATCTCCTAGCTCAGACTATGTACTTGTGAGATGTGGATAAAAGTAAGCCCTTCAAAGACCTTTAGCATATCTTAGAAGAGTCATTAAATACTAACTATGGATGGATGGTGGAGAAATGAATTACAGATGTGAATTCAAACCATCCAACCTGCAAGAGTGATACACAGGGGACCATTAACAATACAGGCTAAGGAAGTAAAGTAGGTAACAGCCCGTTGTGACTGTGAAATGTCCTCCATGGGCTCAGATGTTCGGGCATTTAGGTCCTAGCTGGTGCTGCTCTTTTGGGAGGTTGTGGAACTTGTGGGATTGTGGTCTAGCAGAAATGAATCACTGTGGGGGCAGACCTTCAGTGATATCTGCTTCTGATTCTAGTTCAAGCTCTCTGATCCCTGGTTAGCCTTTCCATGAGCACTTGCTGTTGCAAGCTCCAGCCATCTTGGACCAAGTTGCTGTACTATGTATGCCTTCCTCACTGTGATAGATTGGATTCCCCAAACCCATGAGCTAAATCAAACCATTCTCCAGAGTTCCTCTTATGTGGTATTTTTATTTATCCCAAAGATGAGAAAAGTAGCTAATACAAAGTTCTCATTTCCTAAGTTATCTCTAGCTATCAACATCAAGAAGGAGCTCTGGGAAGTAAATTGCTATTGTTAAAGGTACCTACCCCGCCAATGGTATTTTGTTATGATAGCCCAAGAAGTCAGGAAATAAAGTGATAAGTCAGAAATACTGTTAAAAGTGAAAGCTTTTAAGAATAAAGTGAAGCCCGGTGTGGTATCACATGCCTTTAATCCCAGAATTCAAGAGGAAGAGGCAGGGGGATCTGTGTGAGTTTCAGGTTAGCCTGGTCTACAGTGTGAGTTATGGAACTGCCAGAGATAGACCCTTTCACGAAAGTAAATAAATAGATAAATAAATACAGAAAGGAAAAAAAGAAAGAAAACAATAAAGCAGAATCTAAGTGAATTAAATCTAAGAATAGATAGATAAACCACATTATAAACCATTGGTGTCCTTCATGATGAAAGAATGAATCAACAATACTATGAACAGAAAGAGTACTATAAGGGAACACAAACAGAGGTGGAGTTTAAAAAATTTATAATTTTGTATATATATGAGTATTTGTCTACATGTATGTATGTGTATCACATGCTCGCATGAAGATGGTATTAAAGAAGCCAGAAGAGGGCATTAAAACTCTCAGAATTAGAGTTACGAGTGGGCATCCAGGTAGGCACTGGAAACTGAAATCAGGGCCTCTGCAACAGCAGTAGGTGCTCTAAGTGCTGAGCCATTTCTGTAGCCCGAGAAGTGGGCTTTTAATGGTAACACTGCGACTCTGTCATGCACTAAGAGGCTTTTTGAAAATGACATTGTTTGATTGCTTCTGAAAGTACCAACACTGGTGTCTCATGAACTAGAACATCAAAGACTTAGTATGTGGGTTGTCACGACCTCTCTTCATCATGACCTTGGCTTATTTCCCCCCATTTTTCTATACCTTGGGTCAGTCTGGTGATTGGCTTACAAGTCTTTAGGAGGTAGTGGAGCTACTGTTTTTAGTAGCTACCGAGAGTGTGAACAGATTAATTCACACTCTCACAGAACACCAAGCTCAGAGTCACAGAATTATATATGCTAACTACTCACCGAAAAGTCTATTTCTAAAATTTAATTTACATAGCAAATGTGTCTTTAAGCCTTAGACTTAGCGGAAGAAGAGAAATACAGATTAAAGGTGAGGCTTAGATTTCACAGGAGAGAAGATGATGTCTTCTGTGTCCTTGGTCTGTGATATATCGGTGGTATTGCATCCAAAACTTACAAGTGAGGACCCACCAGTTTAATGTTTCTTGCCACATCCTCATTTACTAGTAGGCAGGTAGGCGATTAAACATAGGACATGTCTACACAGAACAGAGATACAGCCTTCTTAAACGGGCTCTTAGGAAGTGACCATGTAGGGGGAGCATCATTGCCAGGGCAACGGCACAGTCTTTCCATTCCTTCAGGAGCCTATTTGTTTATTTGTTAGCATATCATCTTTTGATGACCACCCCAAGTTGTGCACCGATTTTCGAGGGACTCGGGCCTTCAGGCTGTTGAAAATTTTGGTTTTTTTTCTCTATTTTAGAAAATTTATCAAGTCTGTTACATGAAAAAGAAAAACCCTAGTAATTAAATCAGAACTAGTAGTTGAATTTCATCAAGTGCTGCAGCATCTGTTGAGATGATTACACAATGTTATTATGGAAATGGGTTGAATTATATAAATAATTCAGATTGCTGTTGCCCTCTGACATGCACAGGTGAGGTTAATTGCAAAAAGGAATGTCGACATGCATTTCTAACTTCGTCCACGGGCCTTGCTCTTGTTAGATGAATGGAACACAGAGGGAAAGAGGAATATGGTGAGGCCATCAGCCCGGAACGGCTATGGTTGTGTATGCCTTTTGATTTCTAATATTTCTAAACATAATAGATTTCTAATCTTGCTTCTAGCATTAGCTCTCTATATTCTGGTTCCAAATCTGCAAACGGAACCAATTATGGTCTGAACATATTTGAAACCTGGTTGCATTGACAGAACATATAGAGGCCTTTTCCTTTTATGGTGACAGGTGGGGGCAGCCAGTGTGGTTCATTTAATATAGCCTTTCCAAGTGCATGTGGAGCCACTTGGAATGTGGAGCTGGGAGTCATCCAACTGTGAGATGTACCAAGGGGAAAAGACAGATTGATTGGTGAAAGATGCCGGGGGCTGGGGAGGGAACTCAGATGGACTGTGCATCATGGAGTTGGCCCTGTTCTGTCTAAAGGGAGCACATTCCACTTGCTCTGACCACAGAGTGATCTGAGCACAGGCATTTGATAGAAATTTGGTGACAATTATTCTAAATGATTCTGTGACTATAAAAGCATAAAAAAAGAGAAAATGCTTCATGGCTTATGAATCATATAAATCATAGGTAAGCTATGAACATAGGCACCAGCTTGTTCCCAAATCTCTATGTCATGACTCCAGCCCCACCTCTGACCCCTCTCGCTCTGATCTTGTAGTATGCTCTTCAATGGGTCCTTATATCACTCTAATTACCCTGCAACTATGACCTTAGAGATAAATCTAGGCCCTCTCTTTGCTCTATTGACAATGTGAATCCAAAGCAAACACCTCCTAACCAAGCTGTGACCCTATGTCCTTTCTCTGGCATCACAACAGACTCTTAAATTGCTTATACAGACTCAGCAGAAGACCCTGGGTACCTACTGGGGGCAGCAGGAGAGTCATAAAAGAGATGTGCTGTAATAAAGGCTGAAATGGGTCCCATTAAAACAAGAACTTGTTTTCTTTAGGATGGCACAATTCTGAATGATCTCTGTTGCTCTTTAAAACCATTTGCTAAGTGTTGGACATTGTGGTCTTGTGGAATTTATACACTTTAATCTTTTAACTGCAAAAAAAGGTGGTAAGGCAAAAAGGCAAATAGGCACAAAAGCAAAGCACACTCACACACAGAGACAAGCATACAGACACACAAACACACAGACACACAAACATATGGATACATATATGTACATGCACACAACCAACCACACACAAAGACACACACAGATACAGATATACATACAGACACATATGCAGAGAGCCACAGACATACACACACAGATTAAAACACACATACAGACACACACAGACACATATAGAAACACAGACATACACAAGATACATATACATGCACACAGATACACAGACATACAGATACACACAGACACACATATATATGTATACATACACACAGCCACACAGAGAAATATACATAGATAAAACTCAGACACACACAGACACATACACAGAGAAAGAAACACACAGACACATATACACACACATTCACACAGATACACAAGAGATACACACACAGACACAAACCAGACATATACAGAGACACATACAGATACATAGACACAAACACACACATGCACACAGATACACATACAGACACACAAATACAGACATACACAAAGAGACACAAACATACACATATGGACACACATATATATACACAGAGACCCACAGACACACACACACACACACACACACACAATATCCAGAATAAGATGACTTTAAATTCTCCTCCTTTATAAATCATTCCTCTCTGTTTATTTTTTGTGAAAATCTATACAATGTGTCTGGTGGTGGTGTTGCACCCTTTTAATCCCACCACTCAAGAGGCAGAGGAGCTGGATCTCTGAGTTCAAGCCCAGCCTGGTCTACAGAGAGAATTCCAGGACAAAAAGGACTGTATATATTCCTGTCTTGAAAAAAGAAACAACAACAACAACAACAACACACACACACACAGAGGAAACTGTGGGCTCACTGGGTGCATGTCCTCTACAAAGGGCAGATTATATTCTATGGACAGGGAGGGTGCTGCTTTTTTTTCTTTCTTTCTTCTCTGGTCACCTCTGCAATCTCAAGTGCAGCCCTACATACAGCAGCTTGGAAGATAAAGTGATCATTTGGAATACGTCCAACTGGTGAGCAAAGACACACAATGAAACCAAAATAAGTAGTTGGCAATTTGCAGTAACTGGGGGCGAGGCCAAGTGGGTGGTAGTGATGGGGTTCAAGCCCTGGATTAGGAGTAAATCAAATCTGTGCTACCATTAAGAGTTGCCTGTCTTGGCACCGACTCGTATCTCCATCATGTTTGTCTCATGAGAAATTCGGGTTTAGCTCCCCCAGCACAGGGGGCAAGGTGAGAGACTCCCACTGACCTTCCTAGTCATAGCACTGAGATTTGATATCCAGGTCTCTGTCCTCACTCAGGTCTCTGTGGGATAAACTCCTATGTTTGTGAAGTTGCTAGAGCAACTATCAAAATGAGACAGAAGAGAGATAGGAAAGTACTCACTCTGGCTTTTAATCTTTTTTTTTTTTTTTTTTTATTTAACACTTTGTTTTGTGTGCCTGTGTATGTGTGCATACGTTTGCATGTGTATGTTTGCATTTTTGTGTGTGTGTACACGTGCTCAAGACATCCAGTGGGAGTCAGCTCTCTCCTTCCTAAAGACTGAACTGGGGTCATCAGGTTTGGCAACCAGCTGATGCCTTTTCCTGCCTAGTCATCTTGCCTGCCCCATACTCTGGATTTTATTCTTCAGCCTCCAATTTTTTGTATATTGATATGCAAAGGCTTTAGAATAGGCTGGAAGACCAGAGATTATTCTCGTCTCATAGATGCAGAAACAAGGTTTAGGATATAAAATCCTCTGTAATTAGAGAAGCTAGGGATTGATGAACCAAGGTCTTGGAAGTCTTTCTTTCTCCCCTCCAAAAGCCCTGAGCCAGGATGTTTCAATAACAAAGGATTTGGGAGAACCAGAGAGAAGGGCACAGGGCAAAGGCATCCTTAGTCTTAGAGGGGATCCAACTGTCCTGCTAGGAGCACAGTCTGAAGAGACAGTGAATCTGAGAGCCAAGTTCGGCTTCTCTACTTTGCTGTGTGACCACAACTAGGTCATATAACCCTTTCTCTGAAGCTCAATGAATTGCCTGTAAAACGGGATAAAGAATTGTTCTTCTCAAGAAGTTAGACTCCAGAGAATTAAATAACCCTATTAAAAATGGGGGACAAAGAATTCTCAACTGAGGAATACTGAATGCTGAGAAGCACCTAAAGATACGTTCAACATCCTTAGTCATTAGATTCCACTTCACACCAATCAGAATGGCTAAGATCAAAAACTCAGATGACAGCTAATGCTGGCAAGGATGTGGAGAAAGAACATTCCTCCATTGTTGGTGGGATTGCAAGCTGGTACATTTACTCTGAAAATCAGTCTGGCAGTTCCTCAGAAAAATAGATATAGTACTACCTGAGGACAGTATACCACTCCTGGGTATATACCCAAAAGATACTCTAACATACAACAAGGACACATGCTCTACTATGTTCATAGCAGCCTTATTTATAATAGCCAGAAACTTAAACGAACCCAGATGTTTTTCAACAGAGGAATGGATACAGAAAATGTGGCACATTTATACAATGGAGCACTACTCAGCTATTAAAAACAATGACCTCATGAAATCCTTAGGCAAATGGATGGAACTAGAAAATATCATCCTGAGTGAGGTAGCCCAATCAAAAAAAGAACATTGTATGCACTCACTGATAAGTAGATGTTAGCCCCAAACCTCAGATTATCAAAGATACAATTCACAGACCACATGAAGCTCAAGAAGGAAGACCAAAGTGTGAATGCTTCAGTCCTTTTTAGAAGGGGGAACAAAAATATTTTCAGGAGGAAATATGAAGGCAAAGTTTGAAGCAGAGAGTGAAGCAAAGGCCATCTAGAGAATAAAGCAAAGGCGACCCAGAAACTGTCCCACTTGAAGATCCAGCCCATATACAACCACCAAACACAGACAATATTGCTGATGCCAAGAAGTGCATGCTGACAGGAGACTGATACAGCTGTCAAATACAGGCAGATGCTCACAGCCAACCATTGAACTGAGAATGGGATCCCCAATGGAGGAGTTAGAGAAAGGATTGAAGGAGCCAAAGAGGCTTGCAACCCATAAGAACAACAATACCAACCAACCAGAGCTCTCAGAGACTAAACCACTATCCAAAGAGTACAAATGGACCGACCCATGGCTCCAGCTGCATATGTAGGAGAGGAGGACCTTGTTGGGCATCAATGGGAGGAGAAGCCGTTGGTCCTGCCAAAGCTCGATGCCCCAGTGTAGAGAAATGTCAGGGCAGGGAGGCAGGAGGGGGTAGGAGTCTAGGGGGGCACCCTAATAAAGAAGGGGAAGTGGGGAAGAGATAGGAGGTTTATGGAGGGGAAACCAGGAAAGGGAATAGCACTTGAAACATAAATAAAATATATCCAATAAAAATATGAAAAAAAAAGAATTGTTCTTTCCTTATGGGACCACCATGCATCAGACATGTTAATGTATTTAAAGTCTGGACACCATGCTGGCTCAGGGCCAGTATCATATTTCAGCCATTACTGCTACTTTGTCATCCATCCAGGACTTGGTAGGCAGCTGCTCATTTGCAGCTGATTAAATGACTAACGGGCACTTGGCACTTTCCTGGCAGAGCCTCCCAAAAAAGCTAACAACTTAGTAATCAGAGATGAGTTGGTTGAGGGAGGAGAAAGGCAAACAGTAGCGGCTGCTTATCATGTGTGCTGCTAGGAGCCTCTGTCTCCCCCCATTCCCCGAAGTAGATCCACAGATGCCTTTGGCAAGTACGGAACCACAGAAGGCAGGAGCGCCAATGAGCCTGTGGTCCCTGTGGTGGCACCTTGGAGGAAGCTGCCACAGGAGGGCCAACTGCAGGATCAGAGAAAGACATGTTCTCATTCCTCCCTTCTGAAGAGCAGAGGCCCTAGGGACTTTATACAAATCACTTCTGGACATTACTACAGCATCTCCATTGAGGAGGTAGCCCCAGTGTTTTCTTTCTTTTTATAGAGGGCAGAGCAAAGCCTGGGTAAGAAGAAGTAAGGCGATTTCCTAAGGAACCCGGGGCTAAAACTGAAAGAAGGAAGATGTAAACCTCTTCTAGAATCTTCCCTGTTAATTCGGCCATGAAAGTGTGTCTCTTTGGCTCTTTATGGTCCACAGCACGAATGTGCTTTCCTACCATTTTGGATTAAAAAATTTTGTGTTGACTTGTGCCCTTCCCCTCTTGCTTGCTAGGTTTTCTGCTACAGGCTAACTGGTCCATGCCCACCTGAAGAAACCTCTTTCTTATAGCTACATTTGATATAAGAAAGTGGAAAGCTCCCTAATAAGATCCTGTTTGCAAATCTCTAACCCCCCAACAGACTCCCCTGGTATCTGGGTTCCAAGACATTGGCAGGGGGAATTTTCACTTCCCCAAGGAAGACCTCAGAACCTGGGCTAGCAGAAGGCTACCTGCATGATGCTCACCTCAGCTAGGTCCCCTCCCTGATGCTCAGTAATCAGAAGCAGCCTGACTGCAGGTCCCTGCTAGGTACCACTCATTAACCCAGTGACCCCACCCTCAAGACCTAAAAGGGAACCCTCAATCTGTCTTGTGCGTTTGAACTCTCCTCAGAGTCCCACTGAGCACTCTGTTTGTCTGTCTGTGTCTCTGGCTCTGACATTAATATGTTTCTTATTCAAAAAGAGCACCTTAGGGTACCCCATGAAACCTTTCACTCCTTATGTCTGTACATTGAAATCTTAAAGCTTAAGACCTTTTGCTGTGACCATCTTTTCAGATGCAGTTTGCTAGATGACAGGCAAGGAGGGCAGAAGATGGTAGGATCTGTGTCCTTATAAGACCAGGAACTTGGGAGGTGGATGTGTGTAGCGCCACCATCTTGTGAAGAGAACACAGAGACAGTGGTGATATGTCTCTAAGCCGAGGCACATTGGAGACTGTTAGCAACAACAAGAAGCTTAAACAAACACATAAAGATCCTTGTTCACAGTGCCTCTGCTGACATCCTCATCTCCCCCTTTCTGTTTGCCATGCTGAGAGGCAAAAAGTTTCAATTGTCTAACTGCTTGGCCTATAGTACTTTGGTATAGTACCCTGAGTGAGTGACCACTCAGTTCCTCTGGAAAATAGGAAATAGAAAAAAAAATGAACAGTTTTAGGAAAATATGGAATGAGGAAATAGTGTTAGTGGGGCAGTAGCTAGACAGTAGGAGGGTCTGATAGAGTCATCTGTTGATTCAGTAGCTCATACTATTTATTTCCAGGTTTATCACAGTTAAAAACAAGTCTCACATTAATTGAGTGCTTTGCAACTAATAGTTCAGTATGTTGTGGACTTCAGGGAGTACTAAATACTAAAACCCCTATCATAAATACAGGAACGTGGCAGTATCTCTCTTTCTTTTCTTTTGATTATGCATCGAAATACTTGTCCATACACATGCACACAGAAATCAGAGGCCATAGGCATATGTCTTCCCAGGTCACCCTCTACCTTCATTTTTAGAATAGGAGTACTCACTGAACTCACAGTGTGATGATCTAGCCAGACAGCCTGGCCAACAAGACACAGGGACCCTCCTGACTCTGCCTTTCCTGGCACTGGGATTACAGTCTCATTATTGTGCCTGGATTTTGAAAAAAAAAATGTGGGTTCTGGGGTATCAAACTTCATGCTTATGCTTATACAGCAAGCTCTTTCCTAACTGGTCCATCTCCTCAGCCCCAAGCATCTCTATTCTAATGGAGAAAGGGTGAGAGGATTGTTGATGGGTTCCTGAGGATGGCAGTGTCCACAGGCTGGGCTGTGGCCTTTACCCTTGAATCTTCTGATGCAAATGTCTGTGCTAGGGTACAAATGATTCTTTGTCTGCTGTACAGCAAGCCCGTCCATCTAGTCTAGAGAATAAATCAACATCCGCAAACAACTTTCCTCTATAGGTACCTTGGAAAATACTTAAAAATGATTTCTATTGCTCTCTTGCAAGTAAGTTACATAAAAATAATTTTTCTATCAGCTTCAAAGGCAAAGAGAACATTTCTAACCCTTGGCATTGGCAGAATATAGTTCCAAATTTTTAAAAACCACACCCGGGAGCTGCCTACATCAACGGTTTGTGGGTGGCAAAGAGGACCAGCTTCTTGATATATTTTCCACCAAGTGAAAGGGGCAAAGGCAAAAGGTACTTATTTTCACCATAACAGGAATATGTGCCAGCTGAGCTCATGGACTTCAGACAGGAGCACTGAGCTGTGGATAATAGGCTGAGGTGTGTGGTATAGATAGAGTTGTTTGGATTAGGTCTGAATGGGAGATGCTACAGTGGGCCATTAGAAAAACATGCTCGGAGACCCTGGAAGTCTTGAGTTCTCCTTGCTTAGCACCTTGATGCCTCAACTCTGTTGTGGTGGTGGTGGAGGCACTGAGCTTTCATGGCATCTAGGGCTCCCATGCCAACACTGGGCTAAGCGCTCTCTGTCTACTGGGTCATTTATGTTTTTCTTATTAGAAGTGGATGGAAGTGACCATTGCTTTCTGCGCTTTACACAGGTTGTAGGTCATGGATGCATCAGTGTAGGAGGTGAGCCTCAGGGCTCTGAAAGCAGAAGCTCCTAATTCAAGGGCTGGGGTATTGACAAGAGGGAGGGAGGGAGGTGTATTTTTAGAGTAGGTCATATCATCTTTCCCGAGTCTTGAAAATGGCTAGCAATTCTTTAGGCAGGTAAGGAGGAGGGAAGGGCAGGCACAGAGAGTACAAAGGACACAGAGGGCACAGTGGGACACAGGGTCACAGGTATCCACTAAGGCTGGAAAAATGAAGGCACTTGGGTATCTGATGAGGGGGCACTCTTACTCTCCCCAGATCTCCATCTGATCTCCCCTTTCTCAAAGTCAGCTTTCCCAACCTTCCCATCATCCTGCATTTAGCCTGATAAAATTCTCTGTTCTACATGGATGTGTCTGCCCCCTATGTCTCTTTCTCTAGCTCCTTAGCCTCTGCTGGGCTGTAACCCAGGTCTTACTCCTGCTCAACTCTCTTACCACCATTTTATTTCCTCCTTACAGAATTATACATTGACTTCTGCCACCCTGCCTATGCCTTGTGGGTAGGTCCAGCCCTCATACACAGTAGTTTCCAAAGCTTAGAAGATGCTGTGGAACAGGCATCCACTCTGGATATTTTGGGACATTGATGATTATGTTAGATGTCAGTTGCTGCTATAACAAATGGCCCCAGATGTAGATTCATCTTTTTATAGCTATTTAGATATAAAGCCTCATATGCACTAAAACCATGTGGGCTAGCTCTGTGCTTTCTGGAGTCCTTACCCTTTCTGGTTCTTATAGTCCTCCTTTCCCATTCCTGAACCTGTGGTTGTACATCAAATCACCTTCCTTCCTCTGCTTATGAGATCAATGTGCCCTTTCTATTTCTGTTCCCTGGCTTCCTAATTATAATGCTTCCATTATCACACCAAAGCCACCTGGGCAATACATAGTCATTTTGAATTTCCTAATCACATTGACAAGGTACCTTTGTCATATGGGGTAGCATACTCAAAAATGAGAGATTTGGAAGTAGACTTTTTTTTTTTTTAAGTTTTTCTTGCTTTGCATCTTCCGTAGTAATACTTGATCTTTGAGATCTCAATGTTGGTCTCTCATTCCATAGCTTAGGCTGGCCTAGAACTCACTATACAGCCTAGGCTGCTTGGCAGTCCTCAGCCTCCTGACAGATGCATACATCTTAAAATTTTTAACTATGTTTACCTTACTTATTTGCGTGTGTGTGTGTGTGTGTGTGTGTGTGTGTGTGTGTGTGTGTGCGTGCACATATGTCATGGCATATACACATATACAGCAGCTAGAAGACAACTTTCAAGAGCTGGTTCACTCCTTCCAGTGGAGAAGGAAGCCAGGTTGTCAGACTTGGCGACAAACATCTTTACCTACTGAGCCATCTCACCTACTAAGGTATGGACATCTGTGAGGAGATATGACTCAGCTTTACATGATCAGTGAGTTGAGTTAGGGCTATGCAGTTTATTTGGTCCACTGGACAGCAAGAAACAGGGAATAGGCAAATGTATGAGTTTAGAGCAGAAAACGTGGGGGTGTAGTGGTGGGGATGGGGACAGGGGCAGGGGCAGGGCAGTGTGCATGGAAATAGATGTTTGTAGGGTTGGTTCAAGGGGATGCAGTCTGTCATATTACAGACAGCATGGTGGTAGCTGCATGAGGTGACTGGTCACACTGGATCTATAGTCAGGAAGCAGCGTACCATAATTATGGTTCATTTTCTCCTTATTATTCAGCCTGGGACCCCAGGACATAGGATGGTGCCACCCACATTTAAACGTAGGTTTTCCCACCTCAACCAACCTGATCTAGACAGCCCATCACTCGTATCCATAGAGATGCTTTGACTCTTAAGTGGTTCTAGAGCCTGGTAAGTTGATAGTCAATGTTAACCATCTCATCTCTCTTTCTCTCTCTCTCTCTCCATCTATCTATCTATCTATCTATCTATCTATCTATCTATCTATCTATCTATCTATCCAACCATCCATCATCCATCCATCCACCCACCTACCCACCCACCCATCCAATATTTATATCATGGATTTAAATATAATTCAAGTATTATAGAGTTTATCCATTCAAGGCACACAACTCCATGGTTCCTATTCACAGAGTTGTGCAATTATCACTGACTGTAGAACATTCCCCCCTCCCCAATAAGTCCTGCTCCTGTAAGCATTCCATTTCTCATAATCCTTCACCCCAGGGAATTCCTAATCCATTTTCTAAACAGCCTTGGCTCCGGTTGGATGTCTTCCAGGCACTTTGTCCCATGCAAAGCAGCAGGCTTATGCTGGCTGTCAGTCTGCCCTACCTACTCATTTCTCCTGGCCCTGGCTAGTTGGACTTTTATTCTTACCACACCACTCTAATGGATTTTTGAAAGGCTGGCAATGAGCCCTGGGTCTAACCTAATGGCATCTCCTGTAGGCACACCCGGTAGTAAACAGTGGTCACAGGTAATGGACTATCATAACTAGCTGCATAACCCTCATTGGACTGTGGCTGTCAAGTGAAGGGAGGGGCATGCTAGCTTTTCCCGGCACAGTGGAGAAGTTAATATCCTGCCTTTCAGAGTCAGAGTTCTGTATGTCAAGGTTCAGAATCAGGCTCTCTGTGTCTCAAGGTCAGCTGTGGTACATACAAGCTCTGTGATCTCCAGAAACTATCCGTGTATGCCTCTGTTACTCACCTGTGTCACAGCTGTTGTCATGGTAACCACCACTCAGGGACCTCATGAAGAATAAATGAATGTTAAGGCCTCCACAAGTATGTAGTATATAGATTTCTGTGCTGATTCCTAATATAATTATTTAGCTCATTCTTTTGTTCAGTGAATTTATTCATTGCCATTTTTTCTAACAATGTCTATGCTCCGAGGTTCAAATGTCCCACAAATTCAATTAAAGGCAAGAGACTCCAGGCAGTGAAAATTCTCCAGTAGCTCATTTTTGTGATCTCACAGAAGAGTGTAATAGCTCCCTGGGTCTTTGGGTTACTGGGGAGTTTAACTGAGTTAATACATGAAGCACACTGAATGATACCTGGTACATCAAGAACCTTCCAGAGATATTAATGGGAATAGCTGCCCAGTTTCTTCCCTCTCTTCCACACGGCTGTGTGAAGTGGAAATGTTTGCTTTCTTTGGAAAGTCAGTTATGTGAAATGATGCGTTGCTGGGAGCACACAGGTGAAAGGATGTTTTGCTGGAGCAGACATGGGAAAGAATGTTTTCTGGAAGCAGACACAGGTGAAAGGATGTTTTGATCTAGCAAACATGTAAAAGGACCCATGATGAAGGAATATAAATATGGCCCCACAGACAGTGGGAGAGGAGCATTGAACATTGGTTTGGTTTGCTCTGCCTTACTATTCTTTGCTAAGGACACACAAGTATTGGTTCACCTTACATAGCATTGTTGAACTCAGTTTGTGGCAAGGTTGCTATTGAGGGAAACTTGCCCAAGAAGTGCTCATGAGGTTCCTGTGGCAGCTTGCTGCTTCTGCAGCCTCAGACTGTTTGGTGAGCCTTGTGGTTCCTTCAGGATTGAACTAGAGCTGCTGGATCATGTGAGCCTGGTCTGCAGCTGTTGAGTCTTATTTGGTGTTTGCTACAGGATTAAACAGCTGCCAAAGGAGATTGAACTCACCCCCAAAGAACTATTGCTAAACAGCTCCACTTCCCCCATAGCCTGATAACTTTTCTCTTCCACTACCTCTGCTGGGTGGTGAGCTAGAGGAGAGGCTGAATGCTCATTAAGAGTAGGTTGCAAAAACTTATGCCTGCACTGTGGGTCTCAGCTCTTTAGGGGCATCTCTACAGCCTCTTTTTGTTTTTCTTAAACAAGATTCACATCCGAGCTTAGAAACATCTTCCCAGAAGCTTCTAGTTTGTATCTGGGCACTTGCTTCTACAAACTGGTGCCCTCATCTTTTAACTGCCTGGTCTAGTGCAAGAGTTGTAGCCTAGAGCCATTTTGGAATTGTCAATTATTCCTCCCTCTGTCCGCTCTGTCCCTGGGTCATGACCCTGTCCTATGACTGCTTCTTCACACCAATTTCCCTTTATCTAGCTACTCATTCATTTCAAGGCATAAAAAAGCATCCATGAAGCACATTTATTCTTTCCTTCCATTTACACCTTTAGACAGACCTGTATCTGTTTGGTACTTGTATTGGCTTCAAATGAAAGACACAAATATATTCAAGCCATGACTATCTACTTAGAGCTAAAGTGCAGGCTATGCATAATGAGAGATTCAGGACACACACATCAAACAAGTGACTCTGTTTGGGCAGTGACCTTCATGACACCACAGCAAAGGGAGAGATGCATGGAAGGGCACAATTAACATAATTGACTGAGAGGCAACCAGGCCAGAAGGCTACAGTGACAAATTGTTCCCTGCCTTCAAGCAGAAGGATGACATCATCGCATAGACCAGCTCTGGTGAGGCTTTTTGCAACGATGGGAATATTCTAAACTCAACCTGGTCAGTATGGTAGCAACTAGCCACATGTAGCTTCAGAATACTGGAAACTGCATTTTCTAACACTATATAATGAAAACTTAAAGAGCCACCTGCAACTAGGGGTATCATGCGAGAGACTACAGCCAAACTCTTACTGAAACCATACTGCTAAATGCTACACATGGTTCCTTCGGCGGATAGCATAAACATATTGAGAGGTGGGAAAATGGTTCAGGTTCTAAATGCTCACTGTTGCAAGTGCAAGGATTTGAGCTAGATCCCCAGAACCCAAGAGCCCACCAGTGAAGCTGGGTGAGGTGGTGTGTACTTATAATCTCAGTGATAAGGAAGTAGGGACTGGTGGATCCCTGGGGTTTGCTAGCTAGACAGACTAGCTTACCTGATGAGTTCCAGTCTAGTTAGAGGTTCTATCTTACAAAAAAAATGTAGGCATTGCCTGAGCTATAAACAGCCAAAGTTGTTCTTCAGCTTGCACACAGATGCCCTCATAAACATGGGTACTGTGATGGTTTGGCTCAGGGAGTGGCAGAATTTGGAGGTGTGGTTTTGTTGCAGTAGGTGTGTCACTGTGGGTGTGAGCTTAAGACCCTCATCCAAGCTGCCTGGGATCTGGTCTTCTCCTATCAGCCTTCACATGAAGATTGAGAATTCTCAGCTCCTCCTGCACCATGCCTGCCTGGATGCTGCCATGCTTCTACCCTGATGATAATGGACTGAACCTCGGAACCTGTAAGCCAGCCCCAATTAAATATCCTTGTAAGAGTTGCCTTGGTCATAGTGTCTACTCACCGCAGTAAAACCTAAGACAGGTACCATTCCCATGTGTACCCATATACACTTCTTAAGATTCTTGTTTGTGTGTGTGTGTGTTTATCTATGTATACATATGCTCACAGGTATTTGTGTGTATGTGTTTATGTGTGTGTGGAGGCCAAATGTCAAGACTGGGTGTTTTCCTCAATCATTTGCACCATATTTTATGAGGATGAGTTTCTCACTGAACCTAGAGCTTATTGATTCGCTTAGACAAGCTCACCAGTGATCTACAGGGATCTGCCTGTCTCTGCCTCTCCAGTGCTGTCACTGAAGGTTTATGCCACCATGTCCAGCTTCAGTGTGTATACTGGGTATATAAACTAGGCTTCTCATGATTACATAGTTGGAGCTTTCTTGATGGAGACATCCTCCCAGCCCCTTTCCCTGTGTCCTTCTTTAAAACAATCTGGATATTTAATTTATTCTTAACTTTGTTCTCTTTTGCTTTCACACCCGGTTGCAGCAGAAATCGATACCCTGTGATGAATAATGATTACTCTCTAATTATTTCATAGGTTTGTTGGAAACCCTAGGACAGGAAACAGATTGTCTATGATTCATATAGATCTGACAGTTGAAAATACTATGAGCACATAGTAGGTGCCCGTTTCTTGAGTTGTCTAGTCCATGTGACCTAATGCCTGACACATGTAACTTAAGAAAGAATAAGTTTACTTTTGCTGCCCATGTTGGGTGGGTCTTCTATCCTTATGTAGAGACACACCAAGAGGTTTGTTTCCATGGTGACTCCAAAGCAAGTCAAGTTTACTGTGAAGATAATCACCTCAAGTACCCAAGGAAACAACAGCTGCTTGGGTGACAAACATAAACATTTTGTTCCCTTTCCAGCTCAAAACTTCAAGCCCAATCTCCCCCCCCCCGTACATTTAGCATCTGAAAGCAAATGGGACACTACCATATCCCCCACCCTGCTCTGTGTATTAAATCTACAATAAAGTCCCAGACAGATGGCTAGAAAGAACCCTTAATTGTGACTGATATTATTAAATCTTCTTGTCTGGGGGCTCAGAGAGCCCAAGAAAAATTTCTTTTAATCCCCATGGGCTTTATATTCTATAAATGGAGTTAGAGAGCTGGTCCGAGAAGCAATTTCGTGTAAGCCCTTACCAAAAGGGAGGGAGGGAGGGGGGGAGATCATTGCAGTCCGCCCTCGGAGGTTCTCAACCAATAAGCAGACTGTATTCCCTGTCAGCCCAGAGAGCTGCGTGGGCTTGATAAATTGCTGCATTTGGCCCAACTGCAGCTCTAAACAGATGTCTGTAAATATTGTAGCAAAGAACCCTCAGAAAGTTGGTGGGTGTCACTGATGAGTGTCTGTGGTGGCTTTGTTGGCAAACAGGCGGCAGCCGTCTGTCTCCCTTCTGTGGAGGACCAGCCTGCTACACTGAGTATAGCGTCTTTGTTTTGCTGGTGACTAGATCATTTTTGTTGCTTTGCCTTTTCCTGACTCCTCTTCTCTTTTCCCTACCTATCCCCCCATATCTGGAGACAGGGTATCATGAATCTCAGGGTGGCATCCAACTCACTATATAGCCCAAGATGATCTTGAATCTCTAATTTTCCAGCCTCTTATCCTCCTGAGTGCTGGCTTTACAGGATGCACCGTCTTTCCTGATAAGAGAACCTGGAACTGGAAACCGGCACTTCTTGCAGTAGATGCTAATCTGCTGAGCTACAACCCCAGTCCCACGGCTTCTTTTAAAACTGAGATTCTCAACTAGAAACAGCTTTTCCACCACCCTTGTCTCACTCAGTGGCCCAGGGGGCATATGACAATAACGAGAGATATTAGTCATGGAAGACACTCATTTTTCAACATTGCATGAAGGAGCCCCTCCTCCAACAGGAATTATCCAAACCAACACATCAATCAGGTTCTAGGTTAAAAACCATGACTTCTTTTTTTCTTGCCTAGAAACACTGATTTTAATAATAATAATAATAGTAGTAGTAGTAGTAATAATAGTATCTGATATTGAATTGTTTTTACATTTTATCAAATAAGTTAATTGTCACTCTCTCCCTCTCTCTGTGCGTGTATGTATGTGTATAGATGTGTAGATTAGAAGACTGCTTGTGGGAGTTGGTTTGTTCCTCTCTCTGTGTGTGCTCCAGGGATCGTCAGTATCAGTGGCAAGCACCTTTACCCGACGAGACCACTTGCCAGGTCCAGTGTGGCATCTTCAGAAAAGCAGAGCTTGCACTCATCTATTTGTTTAGCAAATATTTATTATTAAACATAGCAAGTGTCCAAACAGCCATGTTTTCTGTGTGGTGCTGGGCTCATTGCCTCATGCATACTATAGCCCAGGCACCCCCTCAGTCTGCTCTCTTGGGTACTAAAGGCTGCAGGCCTAGGTGCATGATCTTTTTCACATAGGGTTTACCTTCTAGTAGACCTGAGAGTAGAAAGGCAGGAGTCAATGCATAGCCCAATTATGCATCAGTGAATATAGCAGAGGCTATATATAGGAGAAAAGGAGAGTGGCCAATGGCTCGGTTGGAAGGCAGCCGTAGAGAAGCACAGACGTGAACGGTGGAGAGGATGTATATTTACTGTATAGGAGACAACCAGCCTCAGAGGCCCAAGGTGGGGAGGGTATGGTGGGAGGGTGGGTTTAAGACTAGAAGACTGAACATAGCTGAAGTGTGGGTGGGAGAGGGTGGGTGGATGCATGGAGCTTGAGAAAATGGTTGGGAATAAAGTAGAGCAGGACTTAACTCATATAGAGAAGTCAGATTTAGCTGGCTTTGAGTGTGTGTGTGTGTGTGTGTGAATAACTCAGGAGGTGGTGGGGTGGAAGTGAGGATGTCATGGTTACTGTTCTATTGCTTTGAAGAGACACCATGACCAGGGTAGCTCTTATAAAAGAAAGTATTAATTTGGGCTTGGTTATAGTTATCATCTTGGTGGGGGAGTATGATAGCACCTTGCACAGCAGCTGAGAATTGTCCAATAAGGCCTCACCCCCTCCCCTAATCCTTCCAATATTTTCAAATAGAGCCATTCTCTGGTAACTAAGCATTCAAATATAGGAGCACGTGGCAGCCATTTCTGTTCAAACTACCACAGAGGAGCCTGTACAGCTCAGACAAATAGAAGTGGACCTGAGGATGGAAAGAAATCTGGAAACCCAAGGTCAAGTCCTAGACTTTCTAAGTCCCAAGCCCACACACAGCTCAGTCAAGAGAGCTGCTAGCCATGGCTTTTCTGCTCCTGGTTAGTGCTAGACCTGAGTATCTTTACCCAACAAACCAGATGAATTCAGTTTTCCATCCCGTCCTGATATGATTCCAGCCTGCACTCAGATATGGCAGCCCCTAATGGTGAAAGTGATCACAAGTCCAGTTGTCTTTTCTTAGACCCTGCTCATGAAAGCACAGCTGCCCACCAGGCTTGCTGGCCTTCAGTTCATCTGTCTTTCCCATTCCTCAGTTTCACCAAGCTCTTCTGGGTTGCCTCATTGCCCAGGACCCTGACTAGCACTCCAGTTCCTTCTGAGCAGACCATACCTTGAGGACCAGCAAGCAACCCCTTTTTACCTTGATCCTCTAGGTAGTAAGAGTTAATACAAGTCTTTATTTGGCCCATCCTTGCTGTCCTGTGTAGGCTATCTTTGCATCATCCCTTCTTGGCTTAGAATAATTCACTTGTGCAACTATCCAAGACGTTCTGTTCCCATCTCTTTGTTCTGGGTAGTGTCTTGCTCTGAAAATTGTTTGGTTAAGGTTTTTACTGCCTTCAAGCACCTTCTCAAAGGATGCTACTTCAAAAGACCCTGTGCAGTGGGTAATTTCACTGACTAACATATTGCTCCAAGAAAGAAAGGACACTAAAACACAAATATACATGGATAACACACACACACACACACACACACACACACACACACACACACACATACACACACACACACACACACACACCTACCTTTAAAATTTTACAAAAGGGAGAAAATTTCCTTAGAAAGGCAATGATGTGAATGAGTTTAAGAATCACTTCTACATGGAAACTAAGTGCCTACCCCCACCTAATTTATTCCCGTTACTGCTTGATTCTGAAACGCACCCCACACAATCACATTTCAGATATTTACTTAGAGGTTAGTGATGCTATTTTAGGAGGCTAGGTCCATCTGGTAGTAACAGATCACTAAGTGGGGGGGGGGGAGGCTGGCTCTAGCATTACTCTCTGCTTCTTCATTGTTCAAGACTAGCCAACGCCACATCCTTCCACCACTGTGCTCTGAGTGAGATCATGAAAGGGATGCTTTCATCTCAGGTGAGCACAGCGATGAGAACACAGCATAACCCCACTATCACAAGCAGCAATTTTCTCATGCGTCTTTGCCTACTTCAGTATCTTCTATTCCTTCACCCTCATTTGAATATAAGCTCTACAAGCCCAGTGATACTATCTCTTTTTAGATATTCTTCACTGTATCTTCAGCATCTCCCCAGAACGCAACATACACTAGTTACTCAGTAGGTATTTAGAGACTCTGCTATTGCTGGGAACAAGGAACAGTGACACGCACTAGCAGAACTCGTGGGGCCATCTGGACCGCTGCCTCTCAGATCTTAACCCTCACAAGCTACCAGATTTGCTGGGTCATTTTGGGTACTAGGTCTAAACCTAAGTCTCTCTGCCACATGGATGAGAGTTGGCCCCCATTATTTCTGTCCTTCTCTGACATGCCACTCTGAATACTGTACAGCTGTCCAATTCATTAAACTAAAAAGATTTTCAATAAAATGATGACAAGAGACTAACCATTCTGGCAATTACCCAGGACAAAGAACGCATTATTGTCTGATTTACTTCAGGAATTAACTGAATCACAATAAGCATCTACAATAGAAAAAAAAAAAAAAAGGACAAAAGGGAAGGAAGCCTGAACATTAACCGCATTATTCTTCTCTGGAATGTGGATGTGCCCTTTGTTTTCTACTTATGCTGGGCTGATTTAGAAATGTCCTGTGCTGAATATTTATTTCAGTTATCAAAACAAACAAGACCTTTGGGTGGCTGTTCTTTTTAAAAGGCTGCCCGTTATACCTCAGTGTTAGGAAGACATATATGGGTAGAGTTTAAGTTCACTGGTCTCAGACCAGTTAATCTGATGGCATGATTGTCCCTCATTCAAAGCCACCAGGCAAACAGCAACACCTTACACACACACACACACACACACACACACACACACACACACACAATTCTGACCCACAGAATTTAGTGTTTGCTGCAACTTAGGTTGCAAAGGTTTCTGTGACTCCCCAGATTTTCAAAGCACTTGGTCCAGGGCTGAGAAGATTGCTCAGTCGGTTACATGGGTGTTTTGCCAGCATTGCCAGCATGTAGGCTGGAGTTAGGACTTCCAACATCCATATGGAAGTTGTTCATTAAGGGGCCATCTGTGTGAGCTGGGTGATGGGAGGTTGGCAGATCTGGGGAATGTGCTGGCTATTAGTTTGGCTTAAATGCCAAGCTCCAGGTTCAGTGGGCAACTGTCTTAAACTATAAAGTGGAGAGCAATTGAGGAAAACACTCAATTTTTCTGTCTGGCTTTCACACATGCATGCATAGGCGAGTGTACCATACATGTGTGCATGCACTCACACAAGCCTGAGATACACAAACCCACACTTCCATCAGATACTTGTTTCCTAAGGAACTTCATCCATGAAAACAATAAAAAGGAAGCCAATACAGGTCATGCCATCTTAAGCATCTTCCTAGACCTCGTGATAGAGGGAGATTTGACATGTCACCAAAACTCAGGCCACACTCTTCCCCTGTTCTCACAAAGTTCCTATACACTCCACCCTTCTCAAGGATTTCTAGGTTTGAGGATTGCCTTCTTCCTCGAGTACCATACAAAACAATCCAACCAGTTCCTGCTTTAGCATCCTTGAAGGTTAGTGTGTTGATGGTCCAAGAATATGATCAATATTGGAACCTTTGGCAGACCACCATCATCATCAACATCAGAAGCAACAAAACTCTGAATCAGTCCAACACGGGACCCCCACAGAATTAGTGTCCACTCTGACAGCTGACAGTGTCTTCTTAAAGGAGCATAAAACACCAGTGTCTGAATATGATTCATTTCCATCTATGAGCTACTTTGAGCAAGATCTCTTCTGTGTTCATAGAGTCACAATAGGCAGAACATTTTCACAATATGCACACCCATCTATAATCAAGGTGAACTGGAGTATCCACGTATATTTGGTATCTTACTTGAAAAGAAAAGGTTCATGTATAAATGCTAGGAGACCTGCATGGTTTAAAAACCTCTTGGGAACTTGCAATGGTCCTCACACTTAAAGCACCATGATCCAGATGTACCAGATGTACCAATCCTGTGGGCCACATGTAGCTAAGGATGGCTATGAAGGTAGTCCCACAGAAATCCATGAGCTCACTTAAAATGAGGTGAGGTATGTATGTGTGATTTTCTTCTTGTTGTTCAACTATATGCTTCTTGAATGTGAACTTGGTACATGACAATGGTGCATTGACACATCAGAAGTGGGGCTCACCTACTTTAGGACATTTGTTTCGAACAAATCTGGAGGAAAAAAAATGGTTTTGAAAAATACTGCCTTGGATGCTCAAAGCTCCTAGAAACAAACCCAAAATGTGGCTTGCTTACCTCCTCCAGGGCCCATAAAGAATCCACCACAGGCTTGATCTTCTTCTGGTTGTACAGGCCTATGAGCTTCTCTACTACCCCTCGGATGAGGCCTGAGCGGCCCTGCTTGAAGAGCAGGTTGAGGAGCGAGAATCCTGCAATGACCTTGTTTTCTTCATACAGCTTAATGGGGTTCACTTTTTCCACCTGCCACCACTGCAGGAGAGAAGGTTCTGGGTTATAACATTTCAAGATGGGGTTACAGCACTCAATATCACCTATGACATGAGAACATCATATACCCCAGAAAAGCAAAGGTTAAAACTGGGTAGAGTCCAGTGGACCAGCAAGTAGTCCTAGTGATACACCCTTTAAGCATCTATTTATGAATCCTCTGCAGTTGGTATGCAGGCTATACTAGACAGCAGTGCTATGAGAGAGATCTAGCTTGGAGGGAGGAATGGAGGGAAGAAGGGAGGGAGGGAAAGAGAGAGAAACACACACACAGAAAGAATATCAAATCTTTTGAGTGCTAACATGATACCATGAAGGGATGCTAAAATATTGTCTATGCTGGAAAGAAGGCCCAGTTGCTTGCTTACTACACACAAAATTCTGGGTTCAAATCCCAGAATCACATAAAATTAGCAGTGTAGAGGTACATTCTTGTCATCCCAGAATTTAGGAGGTAGAGCCAGGAAGATCAGATGTCTGAGGTTATTTTCAACTAATGAGTTTTGTAATGGCCTGTCTTAACACACACAGGCACACAGATACATACACACACAGACAGACATACAGATACATACATGCCCACATACATCAGACTCATATTTTATGACTTACATGCAAATAAGAACCATCCCAACATCAGTCCAAATTCTGAAGCTCTTTTGTCCCCATTCATTTGTATGAGGTTCCTCAGTCTACTCAAGGCCATAGGGTCATACTATTAAGTGTGTGGTCGAGACCATTGACTCCAGAGTTAATCCAAGATGTATATATCTCACTCTTCACTCTTTTCCTCTGAACTTCGGCCTTCTCAGCTGACTTGAATGAGGGGACAAACTGGTGTCTTCCAGGAGGGTACAGGGTAAAGCCCTGGCTCTGGGCATGATTGTGGGGCTGATGAAAGAGTCGTAGCACAGAGAAATATACAGAGTGATGAAGTGTTGAGTGCATGGGGTGAATAACCACTCTGAGTGCAAGAGGTCCCCCTCTCCCCTTTAATAGGGTGGGTTTGGGTAGATAATGGAAAAATATGGGGCAGGTAGGTAGGAAGGAAGGGTAAGTTAAGAAGACACCATTGCACGGGGTGATAAAGCTAGGATGTTGAAACTACATAAATGACTGTCATGTAGGCTTAGCCTCTGATATGTGGTAAGAAGCTAGTGGTCAAAAGAACAGCTCTTCTTGAGCTGCCCCACTCCCGGCTCTGTTAAATATGCTTAAGTGGAGAATTCCATGTATGTGTCTGTGGGTGGATCTAAGTTGGTCCATTGTGTGCCTGGCATGTATGAAACTCAGTTTATGATCAACAGCACCCGTCCCAAAAACACTAGATACAGAAGCACCTGCGAAGAGCTTCATGTTAGTTTTTAAACTGTCCTCCCTCCAGTTGGTCTCTGAATGAAGTATCCCAACCTAAGAGTTCAAAATCATGGGTCCCACGATTAAACTTGATACCTGTTCACTGGTAGGACCTCAGTGCATGTTTGTGTCATGCAATGCCAGATGATGCTGTAGTTACTGCTTGGCTGGGATTAAGAGCTCTTAGAGATGGCTCAGTTGGTAAAGACACTTGCCATAAGACCTGAAAACCTGAGATGGATCCTTAGGACCTACATGGTGAAAGCAGAGAACTGCCTTCTGCAAGTTGTCCTCTGACTTCTTCATGTATGCCATGCCAGGTGTACACACACACACAGACACACACACACAGAGACACGCGCACACACACAGACAGACACAGACAGACACACACAGATACACACAGACAGACACACAGACACACACACACACACACACACACACACACACACACACACACACACACACACACACAATGTACCCCAAACCAAAATCTCCAGTGTTGAGTGTCATTTGATAGCTGTGTAACTCTAGGCTACCTACCTAATCTCTCTGTTCAGCTTCCTTACCATACCTTAGGGAGAAGGAGGTCATTGTGCCATGTAATTGTGCTCATAACAAGATATATGTCATTGCAGCAGGGTGTATGTCCAACATGCATCATAAAGATAAGCAGATTTAATTGTCATCTTTATCTGCAAGCCGTGTTTTAGATTTACTGAGCAAGAGCTCGAAATTGGGAGTCACTTTGCTCTCTAAGTGGTAACTTCATCTGAAAGAATTACCCTTAAAATGGCCCAGGAGTGAATGGCAAGTCTGACAAAGCACAAAGTATTCATTCTGCTGAAATCTGAAGCTGGAAGGTAATTAAGATGGCAGAGTTAGAACTCACTATATGACTCTAAATGTGCCTTTCTTGATTGCAGAGAATTTTCTTCCTGGAGCAAAGCCATCTCTGTATTTCTCAGAAAATCTGCTCTTCAGTTTACTGCAACCAATCAGCCTGCTCGGACCGGGCCTCTGATAGGGAATGACCTTTATTCATGACCTTCAGCTCCAGAGCATAATGGTATTCATTTGGAGAAGAGGAGTCTGAGTTTCTATCCAGGCTGTGTTGTTATAAGTACTTTCCCCAAGCACGAGCACACTGTAATTATTTCATTAGCCCTGTGTGTTGAGATTGGGCCTTAAGGGTGAGAAGAGGGGAAAATACTTCTTACAGTTAGTTGTATATAATGTGGCATGATTCCACAGAGAAGTCTTTCAGCATCATGCAAATTGTATCCATAGCAACAAAACAGCCATGAGTGGTACAGAGCCTGTCTTCAGGGACAGGCAGATGATAGCATCCAGCACAAGTCTCTACTATGAGCCCTGGCGTTCAAATGAGTTTTGACCTACACTTATATTAAAATCCCTTATGGAAAACAATGCAAAAAGCAGTCCTTTAAATTTTGATTTCGTGTATAGAGGGAATATTGACATTCCCTGATTCAGCAGATGTTTGAGGATAAAATTTGAGCAGTCAGTATTGGCATAAAGAACATATAAATACTCCTGGAATGTTTAATACTAACTGTCAACTTGACAGCTTCCAAAAACATCTTGGAGATAAATTTCTAGGCATGTATGTGGGGAGTTTCTGGATTGGGTTAGCTGAGATGGGAAAACCATCTATATATGACCAGTAGAATTTCATCATGTTATACAGAAAGCAAACTCTAATGTCCTCTCCCTGGCTCTCTGATCACCTTATTCACAGTGCCTCCACTGTATCCTGCCCTTTTCTATTCCAGAATCCTGTTCTATTCCTCTCTAAGGTTGGCTAGGCATCCATAATTAGGTTATTAACACTGTACTTGATTGTTGGGTTTGTCTGATTAATAGAGTATAGAGTGACAAGGGTTCTGCATGCCTGTCTCATCCATTGAGACCTTGACGTCTTCAAATGCTACCCACAGTAGATGCTCAGAAAATGCCTGTGTAGTGACGATCGTTATTGTTATAGAAGATGGTCCTCTGAGCAAAACAGCTGCCATATTCATCATAGAGCCTGTGCCTGTGCACAAGTAGGCTTGTTGACTGTTGACATCCCCTCAGAGAAGAAGAAGCCAGAGAGGATCATGACCAGAGGTTCCAGATCCTCCTTCCATCCAAAGCAACTCTGCCCTAGTTGCATGTGGCCTAGCAGTCTCAGGAGGTACTAGAAGAACATAATCTAGGGAAGGTTAAAGAAGGGGGTACCAGTTATTTGTCTATGTACAAGCCATCATCCACACTGGGTATGGACTTCCCAGTGCAGTTGCTTTAGGGTCACCTACACTCCTGCCAGTAACTTCTTATGTATCCTCCATGGGTGAAGGCCAAAATCTCAGTGGCTCCTTGGGGGAACTCTGGTGAAATCATACTTTGCTTCGTGGTCAGGATCTAATGAGGAGAGGAATGTTGCTTACATCTCTCCAAGGAAGAAAATGCTCACGACACTTTTATAGTGAATTGGTTGCACCAGAGATGGGGAACATAGAGACAGAAGCTGACAGTAGTGAGAGACAGAAGTTTCTTGCTCTAGTAGGTGGGGGTAAAAATAAATAGGACAGGACCAAGTTAGCTTAATTCTAACACACACACATGCACACACACACACACACACACACACACACACAGAGAGAGAGAGAGAGAGAGAGAGAGAGAGAGAGAG
The DNA here is from genome assembly GCF_963924665.1 of Micromys minutus. Classification (NCBI taxonomy): domain Eukaryota; kingdom Metazoa; phylum Chordata; class Mammalia; order Rodentia; family Muridae; genus Micromys; species Micromys minutus. The sequence continues at coordinate 36,844,481 of NC_137959.1, read as the reverse complement.
AGAGAGAGAGAGAGAGAGAGAGAGAGAGAGAGAGAGAGATATCTCCGCATGGGACTATCCATATGAGTAGGTGCAGAGAGGGTGACTGCTCCTTAATGGCAGATGAAGTGATAACATACTCAAGAGGACATTTCCTGTTCCCATCTCCAACACAGGATGGGGACAAATAAATCTACTGTGTTCCCAGAAACCTGGGCAGAAAATGATCAGAATGAAAGACTGTCCAGTCCAGGGAGCAACCACAGTGCAGTCACTCCAAGTTTACTTTTGATATAGGGTTGAACCAATCTCTTCTGAAATAAAAAAGAAGCTTCCCAAAGTTTCACTGATGCTACCACCTCCAAGTCCTGGTCCTGCCTGCCTGCCTGCAGTTAGCAGGGAATGAACAGGGATTGACTGAAAACGCATGATGAAGATGTCAGATCAGCAACTGACCAATGTCTTAATTTTTAAGACAGGGTTTCTCTGTGTATCCCCGATTGACTTGGAACTCCTTCTATAAAACAGGCTGGCCTTGAACTCAGAGATCTGTCTGCTTCTGCTTCCCAAGTGTTGGGATTAAAGGCATGTAACCATTTACCAATGTCTTTAGAAGGAGTTCAAGTAGACAGGCACGGATACTTACTGACTTTGCAAAACTAAAGAAACTCTTGGTCTCTCCAGTTACCATGTTGGATGAACCTGCAAATAAAAGATTCCCAAGTCAAGTAATTGTTCATGAAACTCAAGATAAATTAAGATGCTCAGGGAGAAATGGCTCCCTTTCAGGGTTCTCAGTTAGGAAGGGGTGGGGAGAATAGAGAATATCCTAGCACACTGCCCAGTTCCATGGACTTCCTGTTTGCCACTAGATGTTTAGAAGTGTATGTTTTTCTTAGAGAATTGTCATGGTTTTTAAAAATTTCATATTCTAAAATTGATCATTCAGTCTGGCTAAACTATTACCCAATCAGCAAAACATTCCTTTATCTTTGATGGGGTGATAACTCCCAGGATTCATAGCACCAGGCTTCCATTATATTGTAACCAAATGATCAATATAGAATTGATTAGTGTATTCAATCAACTTGGATAATTGTGAAACAATCAAGTTGAAGGTCATCCAAATGTCATCATGGAATTGCGGCAAAAATACAACTCTCAGCTAATGAGGAGGAATGAATAAATTGTCTATCTGCCCATTAGTCATGTATGCTGGCCTTAAAATAGTACTGGCCCTGTGGGTTGCCATCAATAATATTAATCAATTATTTGCTTTTTAGGTCAGGATATAAATGACCAGAACACATCTGCAAAGGAATGCTGCCCATCTGCCTAATGAGCCCAGTTCTTTGTAACAGTCATCTGATGACGATAAGACACTTATAACCCTCAAATATCTCTTTTTAAAAGAAAACTTACTTCTTTTATTTTCTTTCTGAACTGCTCAATTTCTCTTGCAAGAGCCTGGCACACTGGTTTTAGGAATCTCAAACATCAGATACTTCAGTATTCTACTTTGGAAGATGGCCTCTGGCTTTTTACACATCTTTTGGAATTTGTGAACAGCAATGTTTAAATTCGTGTGGGTGCACACGTGCTCTCGTGCACGCACACACACATGGGAGAGGGAGGACAGGAAGGGTCAGGTGCTAGTTTAATTTTGCTGTAGAAAACTTGCTTCTAATTTTCATACCTTTCCTGAACAGTCAAGAGCATAGTGGATGTGGCCAGTCATGGTGGCTTACGCGTGTATTCCAGTCAGTCAAGTGGCTGAGGCAGTGGTATGAGGAATGCAAGGCCACCAAGGAGTATACTGTGAGACTATGACTCAAACAAAAGGAAAATAAAACGAAAATAAAGAATTTAAAAAATGGTAGTGTAAGGGATATGGCAATGGACAAACAAGTTAGTTTTCTAATTAATGATAATAATATCAACATAATAAGTGTACTAAAAAACTAAACAATCCCAAGTTTGCCAAGTTTGTCCTCAGTATATTAACATCTTTCATCCTGCCGAGTGTGGTAAGCACAGTGGGGTACTTTCTGCTCTTGTTGATCTTGCCCTATGATGCACACACTCACCATATAGAATGTAGGTCCCCAGAGGTTTGAGGAGACTGAGCCCTTTGCCAGTGTTGTCCCCACACAGGCAATCCAAAACGATATCCACACCTTCAGGTGAGATCCTGCACAGCAAAAGACAAAGTAAAGTGATGTAACTTGCCAAACTCTGAGTCATTCCATTCCATGTCACATGATCTGATTTCCAGAATACAAAAGTGAGCAGCCCAGGACCATCCTCCCCATGACAGACATTCTTCACTCACTGCAGATGCTTTCTCACAAGTCCTCTGTAAGCTGAAAATATCTTAAGTTGAGTCCGTTGAATTCATCCAACCTAATACCTGGTGTAGCCCAGCATTGCAGTACAGTGTGGCATGCCAATGCCTTAACCTCTTGATGATGTGGCTGCTTTGGCACTGTCCCCTCCCTCTGCCATTACAGGGGAATTTCTATGACATTTTTGGTAGCTCAGGACAAGGTCAAACCCAACATCTGACGTATGGTACCTATGAATACCCACTGCTTAAAAGAAGTTTTCCATTGAATCACTGTGAGTCAGGTAGAAGCTTTTCACAAAGTGGGAGGCAGAAAACCATCTCTCCCCAGGGCCACCCTGGAGTGCAGTGATGTAGAGGATCATCTACATAGCTCAGTGGTCCTCAACCTTCCTAATGCTGTGACCCTTTAATACAGTTCCTTGTGCTGTAGTGACCCCCATCTCAGCCACGAATTTTTTCCCACTGCTACTTTATAACTGTAATTTTGCTACTGTTATGGGTTGTAATGTAAATATTTTTGGAAATAGAGGTTTGTCAAATGGGTTGTGACCCACACATCAAGGACTGCTCATTTAAATTCTCCAAAGTGATGGGCATAAAGCCAATATTTAAAAATCAGTGGCCTTTCTATATATTAATGATGAACATATTGAGAAAGGAATTAGGGACATTCAAAACAGCCCCCAAAATAACTTGGAGCAAATGTAGCCAAAGAAATAAAGGAACTCTATGGTGAAAAGCTAAACTACTAAGAGAAGAAATGGAGAAAGACGGTATAAGATCAAAAGGCCATCTGTGCTCATGGATCAGAAGTATCAGTACTGTGAAAATGGCCATCCTATCAAAAGCAACTCACAAATTCAGTGCAATCTTCATTAACATCTTAATTATATTTTTTTACAAAAATAGTAAAAGAAAAAAATGCAAAAGCCCATGGACAACAGAAGTAACCCTCAGCAAAAGAGAACTGTGCCGGGGGGTTCATAGTATTCCACAGAGCCACAGTAATAAGAATGGCTCAGTACTAGCATGAACACAGACACACAGATTGTGTACTCCCTAGGCTACAACTCAAGATATATTCAGGATGGATAGGGCTACTAGCAGCCATGAGGTAGAGGCTGGATGTCCTTAACCTTTCTAGGAGTGTGCTATACTTGTATTTATGTGCATTTATTATGCCCCAGGCTGAGGAATGGCCAAGTTCATCCCATTTGTGCCTCATACCACTCCTGTGGCTCCAGAATAATGTGACACAATTATTTTTATTTTGTAAAAGAAGAAAATAGGGATTAGTCAGATCCAGGAACTTACCCCCAGTGTCTCTACAGAGATATGGAGAAACAATTACAGTTTGATCTGACATATCCAAAAACAAGTTGTGGTTTCCAGAGGCAGAACAGATTTTTTTCAGGATAAGCTGTAGTCAGCTCTAGGTTGAGCATCATTGTCCTCTCTAGTCTTCCTGCAGGAAATGAGCCAAGCCAGGACCTAGTCCTCTGACATCCATGTTAGAAAGAAATCACAGGCCTCTTCTGTATTCAGGCACCCACTTTCTCTCACACTCCTGGCCACTTCTTAAGTTTGTCGGGGTCAAAGAAGCCATACATCTCCCTTTGGATTCCATTGCATCCTTTTGAATGTCAAAAGAATTTATGTGTTTGTTATGGGGAAGAGAGGAGTTTTGTAGAGACAGACGACATCTCCGGGCTCTAGGGTACAGGTGCTTGGTCACTTCTGCTCAACTGTTTAAGCAAGCGTGCAGTAGAACTCTGTCCCCTGGGGATGATGTAGCTGCTGCCATATTGAAATCAGAGCAGGTAACCTCAGATTGGGGCCATTAACCTTCCTTCATAGAAGGAAGAGCTCAGCCCCTTGCCTAAGAGTCTAGCTGCTCCCTTCCTCCTGTGCCATTGTCTTGGGTGGGCTACAGTATTTAGGAATCCAGATATTAACTGGGGTGGGAACTCCAGAGATTAAATTTTTGTAAGTTGTCACCCACACTGGGGTGGGCTTTTTGGTGGTACTGCTGCACAAGTGAGTTACATTTTTATGGAAGTAATGGCTCAACTAAAGCTCCGTAAGGAACCCCCATAATAACATGCACACAGTAGGGTTTTCAGTGGGCTATCTGGCATATAGTAGACTTATTTAAGAGCACAATGCCTGGAATCATAGGCTTCCTACATGGTATAGAACACAGTATTGATACACATTAGGCTTTTCACAGGATGCCTAGTGTTCTGTGTGGTGAAAACTTCTCACAGAGTGTTTGATAAAATGTTTGGTACATATAGTTTTCTTCATATGAGTATGTCTGGCATACAGTAGGTTTCTCAGAGGGTACTGAGATCAATACTTTGTCCACACAGAGCAAACCTCTCTTGAAGAGGACTAGCCCCAGAATCTGGTGCACATTAGGTTTCTTATAATTGCTGGGCATGAGGCCCAACACACAGTAGGCTTCTTACAAGTCATGGTATCTGGTGCACAACAAGCAAGCTCCTTACATGGGCTTTTCTCAGAGTGCTAATGGTTAAGTGTAGATGCACTGTAGACTTCTTGGGAAATGTTCACTACCAGCGGTTCATGTACACTTCATAATATTCTTCCCAGGAGTCACCTTTGGACCTGCCTCCCTCTTCCCTCCCAGCAATTTGATTCTTAATAATTTCCACCAGTAGCTGAGTAAGCACCTACTATGGGCCAGGCACAGTGGTAGGCACTGAGATGACCAAAGGGACAATCTGCTTTTTCTGAGCTCACACTTCATGGCTTCAGCCTTAATCTGGGTCTGCAGACTCAAGTTCCATGAGCAAGCAGCAGACCCTTCCAGCGGGAGCTGGGTTCTTTCCTCTAGATCAGGTGCTGCTTTGTCTGGCTTTTCCTCAGCTTTTCTCTCCAGCCTCTAGAGCCAGTCATGCAGCAAGTAACTGCAATCCAGGTCCACACCCTGTCTTCCCTGGAGGCTTCACAGTCATGCTAAAGAACATCCCATCCTCACAGCTCCCGAGCCCACAGCAGCTGAAACATGTTTCCTTTCCTTTTGTGTTTTTCTCCTTAGTCACTGGTCACTATGTCTATATTTTTCTATTTTCCTCCTATGTGTACACATGGATAAATGCCATAGGTTAAGCTGAGGCACTGTTCCTCAGACTGGCTACTTTGTTTTGTGAAAGAGGAGCTCCTTGCTAGCCAGGAGCTTGCCAAACAGGCTACATCAACTAGCTAATGAAACCTAGGAATTCTGTTCCCATCGGTATTATACGTATGTTCCATCATGCCCAGCTTTTTAATGTGTGTGCTGGGGTCAAACTCAGATGTTCCTCTTCATGCAGAGAAGCAATTCATGAACTGAGCTGACCTCCTAATTCCCATTCCTGTCTTTTGACATGGCCCATTCCTGGACCCTGACTCCTAGATTCATTTCACACACTAGCTCTTAACTGCCTCAAATCTGCAAAGGATTCTAGATGTTTTAATATATTTCAATTTTAACTCCATCTAAGGTCTTTCAAGAGGCTCATCCATGTAGCTAAGAAAGTTATGTTTAAAGTTTACATATTTTGGGGTTGGCAGGCAAAAGTGCCAATTATCAAGACTGACAACTTGAGTTTGAGTCCTCAGATTCACACAGTAGGAGGAAAGAACTCACTTCCATGGCATCCTCTTACTTCCATGTGTAAACCATGGCACACACCCCTCCAATCAACTCACCAACCTACTAACTAACCTACTAACCAACCAACCAATAATACATGTAGCAAAATTTGATTCTTCATGTGCAATAATTACATGCATTTACAGGTCACAGGGTGATATTTTGACACATGCATACAAACCACAATAAGCAAGCCAATCTGAGTAATTAGCATATCCACTGCCTCAATCGATAATCATTACAAGGTTGCTTAACTTGGAGCTGTTTGCTCACAGCTCTGCCCGGGTGATATCCAGGGACGGTTCACATTGTCATGACTTGGAGGCTATGGTGGGTACTAGCTAACAAGATCTATTAAGTAACATTGCGTAGGATGACTCCCAACCACAGAATGAGTTAAAGGGTACCCAGTGCTGGGACTGACAAGCCCTGATCGAGCCTGTTCCTGCCATCTCAGCATCTCACACAGCCACAGCCTTCAAGTTGGATGACTTGGTTCTCTAACTGAAGCACAGGGGGTAGGGTGGGAGAAGCCATCTCTATTGCCTTTGGGAGAGTGACCATAACTGGTACAAGGTTTAAACTATGGAAGCAGGCCATGCAGGGCAAGTCCCAGTATGTGTAGATATGTAAAAGGTATTCAAACCTTTTCTACCTTGCCTCCTCCCTGAAAAATAATAGTGTCCACATCGTCAAATTTGCAAAGACCTGAAAACGAGCTCCCATGTGTGCTTTCAGCTTTCAGCTGCTTCTGTGTGCCACCCTAATGCTCTGCATGTCTCTACTAAGAGCTGATGCAGTCACTACATCAACTGTGACTACTAATTTGGAAATGTCAGGACACAAGGATATGTGTGCCTTGGTTACTATTGTGTACACGTACCATATTTGTAGGCATCAGTAATAAAAATAATACACGAATGCACGAACATAGGTCTTAAATGATACTGTGCGCCATTCCCACCAAATGTCTGATTTTTAAAGGCGCCTTTAAGCAGCCTTATTGAGCTATGATTGATGGGAATAAAGAGGGTACATTTAAAATGTCCAGTTCACAGTTCAATGGGCAGTGGCAGTCCACACCAGTGAAACCAATTCAAGGGAATGGATTCTTCCGTTTGGCTCAAATGTTTCCTCAGGTCACCTTGCAAACCATAAAGAACTGGGGAAAGATGGAGTCCACAGATTTAGATGGTAAACCTGGCTCTAAGCTTTATTCTTCTCATCTCTGAAATGGAATGTAAAAGATGCTTGTGAAATGGCCACCTAACCAAATGGAGTCTGAGCATGGCTGCTCTTGTCTGCCTTGCCCTGTTCCAGCTCCCCTAAGGTTGGTTCCCACATCTCCTGGTGAGATGCTTTGCGCCCTTCCAGGGTGCCATGGGGCTAACTGTGCTTGGGGCTCAGGCTTCTAACTACTTGGACCATTTCATCTCCCTTTACACACAGATAAGAAAACCAATGCAAAGATAAAGTCTATATCAGAGCTGTTTTTTCCCTTTATGCTCAGAAGATGGCTCAGCTGTTAAAGTTTGTACCTCCTAAGCATGTTGGGTAGAGTTAGGTCCTCCCATATGAAAATAGTGGATCTGGTACACAAGATGGTAATCCCAGTATTTGGAAGGCAGAGAGAGGAAGAGGTCTGAGGCTTCCTGGCAAGCCAGTCTAGCCATGATGAGCTCCAGACCAATGAGAGACCCAGCCTCAAAGGGGGGGTGTCAGTATTCTTGAATGCTGTCCTTTGATCACCACATGCATGTGTACACATGTGTGATCACACCTGCACATACAAAAACATGCATACACACACAGCACATGCACTAGAAAAGAAATATTTTTTTTCTCTAATTTCTTTCATGGCTTAGGGTAAATTTCAAAGAGGCTCTCCATTTGGTTGGTCTGTGAGTTTTCATTGTGGGACATTTTGCTTTATTATTTTTTTGTAGTTTGCTATACATAGATTACTGTAACTGTATTTGTGAGGAAAACACGGAAGAGCAATGACTCTGCACAATGCTTTACTACATGTCAGTGACTATTTCCCTTTTCATTTTATGTCCCTGTGCACAGAGAATTTGAATCAAGCTGTGATCACAGTCTCGATAGAATTTGGCATTCTGTTTCCGTCCCTTAGATTCTACCACAAACATTTTTCTCTTTCTGTGACACAGCCTTCACAATTATCATTTTTAGGGGACGTGTAATGTGTACATGTGGTGGAGCAAAAAAAAAAAAAAACAAAATCTCTGCACCATTGCTTTCTGTTGACAGCAGAGGCTGGATCTGAGGGGCTCTGTCGAAGACAGGCCTTTTATAATTCACTGTCAACATAAGCTGAGCGCCGGGGACCATGCCGAAGCGGAGCGGCTTTGTGCCTTTGGCTTTGATCTGGCTCTGGATATTTCCTGAGGATGGGATTGCTGAGTAGAGGGTATAGTTACAGGCACAGTTCCCTCTCCATCTTCCAGATCTTCTGGGTCCCTTCTTAAAACAAGCTGTGGGAAGCCACCTCTGAAGGCTGGTGGTAATGAGGTAAGATTCCAGCCACTGTTTCCTTCCATTCTCCTAATAACAGAGATCACTGATTCAGCCTCTGTGTGGGGCAGAGAAGGAGCAGCTGTGTGGGAAGTGAGGCACGCAGGAGTCCCCTAGGCGTGGGCTTCCCTTTGTTGAGAACAGCTGTGGTGTCCTGATCTTCTGTTCTTACTGCACTTCATAATGGCCACATTTGTCTCATTTCAGAACCCTGGGTTTCCTTGGCACCTCAGCTATGCTGCACCCCCTAATCTAAAATGCCTTTCTCCCTGGTACTTCTCATCTTTCAGCTTTGAGCCAAGACTTTTACTTAGGTCAGTATCATGTCTCCACAGCCTATGTCAAAAGGACAAATCAATATATTCTTTGAATTGTTTCCTTTTTTCCATCTCCTTTCTTTTCTTTCTCCTCCCTCCCTTCCTCCCTCCCTCCCTCCCTTCTTCCCTCCCTTCCTTCCTTCCTTCCTCTGTTCCTTCTCCCCCACCTTTTAATTTTCTGTCTCCTTTCCCACAACCAGACTCCAAACTCCCTACGTATAGAGTCTTTCTGATTGGTTGTTGTCAGAACTTTTTGGCACATGTCCAATCCCATCCCAGACCCTAACGTATTTATTAAGCAGTAAGTAGATGAGTGCAAAATTATCAGTTAAAAATGATAACTAAAATATTATTGAAGAAACAATATTAGTTAATATTCTAGACCACAGCTTGATAAACTGGAGTCAAAAGCAGGTGACTGGATGAGAGGTCTTCTAGGGTATCTATTATCTCTGTACCTTTGAGAAATGGGTGGACTTCTAATAATATTATATATAACCGCCCCCCCCGTGTGTGTGTGTGTGTGTGTGTGTGTGTGTGTGTGTGTGTGAATCTTTAGACAGGCTTTCCCTATGTAGTTGTGGATTGGCTGGAACTCATTATGTAGACCAAGCTAGCCTTGAATTCACAGGGCCTGTTTCTGCCTCTCAGGTTCTAAGGTTAAAAATGTACACCATCGTGCCTGACTTTACCTTAGGTTTTGAGACTGGGTCTCATTAAACCTTGAGGTATACTTGGTTTGACTGACTGGCCACCAAGCCCCAGGGATCCTCCTGTCTCTGCCTACCCAGTGTTGGGAATACAGCTATATGCTACCATGCCCAACTCTTTTACATGGGTCTAGGAATTGAACTCAGGGTCCTCACATGCTAATGAATTAGATATATTCTTATCTAACAGCCCTGAAGCTTTTACTCATCAGAAAAATTTTCTTTCTAAAAATAGTCATCAGAAAACTCTCCTTTCTAAATATAGTCATCAGAATAATCTCCTTTCTAAAAATCCTCCACTTAGAAAAATCAAATCTAGTCTGAATTTCTGCTTGAACAATCAGCTTTGTCCCATTTCATCTTAATTTGTGATTTGTAAAAAAGAAAAACAAAGTTCCTTTACTGCTGGCTGGAAAAAACAGCTAAGCTTTATAATTTAGTATTAGACTATGAAAAGAGAAAACAGCAGCTCTCAGTTAGAAATGCAGAGACTGAGTTCACACTGGGCAGCAGCCAAGTGAAACACACACACCATCTACAGATGTGCTATCACCTGGGCTGCAATTCCCTTGTAGACACAAATAACCATAACAGCTTCTGGATTACAGGTATACCATCATTAGATTATGTAGCCCATAGTCAGATAACCCTGGCTTTACATCCTGTTGAGTTCTGTTATTTGTGCTTGACTTTTGAATCCACTGTTCAATGTGCAGGTAGGTACTTCTATCACTAAAATATTCTCTTCCAGGTTTCCCTCTTCCTGCAGGTAACCATGGCTCAGGCTCAACTCTTTAGAAAGCCACCCTCTCTACAGTGAAAGCGTGATTTCACAAGCCAGAGGGCCTGGTCTGAACCCAGCTGTTCACCATTTCAGGAAGGCCAGGTCAGCCTGCTTATATTATTAAGTGATGGTTTTCAAGTTTGCTCCCAGTAAAGTGTGCTCAAGGACCTGAACATGAGCATCACATTTGGGCAGCATGTGTTTATCTATCCCAGGACTGACCAATAAAAGCCACCCATGCATGGTCTCTTGCTATTTTTCCATCTACTAAGTAGAACCAAAAGATCAGAAGACTCAGGAAGATAGAACCAAAATGTAACGAGCCTGGGTATCAGCATCTTCTTACAGATGAGCATCTACTTTGAGCTTTTTATGTGAATGAATGAGAATTAAATTTGCATGTGTCAAGACAGTGTAGTGGCAGGTAGCATAATACCAACACATTAATTATGCAAGTTGGAGGACTGGATTCTTCCTTGGGGATAATAACAGGGATGAGCCAATAACCTGATGAGCCAACAGGTGTGAAGCATCATGCTAAGAGCTAGCACTAAACCTTCAATATATGTTGACCATCATCATCACCATCACTAGTCATCTTTTAAAGACTGATTTTTATCTTATGTATATGAATGTTTATCCAAATGTATGTATGTGCAGCACATGAGTTGTGCTCAAGAAAGACAGAAGCGAGCATCAGATATCCTGAACCTAGAGTTACAGTCAGTTGTGAGTGTCTAAAAGGTCCTAGACACTTTTCTGCAAGAACAACAAATGCTCTCAATCGCCCTCTCTCCAGATCCACTACTATTCATCTTTTAGATGAATACTAACTATCTTCAAGAGAAGAGCAGGGACCAGCCAGCCCATTGCCCTGCACAGCCACCCCCTTACCTCTTTACTTCTTGTACATAATCAGCATTTCTGTCGAAGAGGTGGGTCACAGAATCTTTGATGGCCTCATGCTTGAAAGTAGAGGCTGTTCCAAAGACGGTCACATTGGGGATGGTAGAACACAGCTGAGCCACAGCTTGACCCTGGAAATAACACACAGTAATCGCATTGCACTTGAACATCAGCATTCTGAGAGAAGTATTAAATAACATGGGTCAAGAGCATGGCAGAAAACATTCCACTTAGAGACACAGTAAATCTTAATTATTTAATAGCTAGTCTTGCTGGACGGAAAGTAGAATTTCTCAACTTTGGTACAGTTGACATTTTTTAAAGCTTGGATTTATGTTTTTTCAGTTAAGGGTACAGGATATTTATCAGCATCCTTGGCCTCTACCTTCTTGGGCTAATGAACATCTCCAGATCAACTGTGACAGCCAAATATGTGTTCAGACATTGCACCATTCTATCCTGAAGGACAAAACCTTACCTTATCTGGCAACAACTTGTGTGAGGGAAAAGTCAACAGGAGCCAGAGAACCTTAGCTCTAAACTATTATTTAAACATGCTGAGCTAAATCTCAGCAGCAATTCTACCTGCTCCACAGCAATCTTGGAGAATGTCTTAGTTTGGCTCTAAGAAGCAAATTCTGAGCAAACACTTGAATATAACTGTTTTATTTGTAAGACAATTTTAGACAATAACAGGATTAAGACCCAAACATGGAGTCAGCAAATGTCACATCTTATAAGTGCATGGCTTGTAAGACCAAGGACCTGCGCTTATCCCTCCACAAATTATATACAGTCAAAGGGGTGGGGGCAAAGCTAAGAAAGAAAAGCAAAAAGTTGGTCATGGTGGAGCATGTTTGTAACCTTAGTTCTGGGTAGGTAGAGACAGGAGAATGTATAGAGTTGCTGGGCAGCCATCCTAGCCAACTGAACATGTTCCAGGCCAATGAGAGACAATGTTTCAAAAGAAATGTGGATGGCAAACTGAGGAACAACATGGAAGACTCTTCTGAGGACTTTTCACAGTGGTCCACATGTGCATGTGAGCATACACACACACACACACACACACAAGTATAAACATATTCCCCTTACACACAAAAAGACCCAAAAGAAAACCATATGATTTAACTCAATGGCTCAGTTCAATAGTATACTGCACTTTTGAGAAACAAAATCCCTCAAAGAAAGAGCTGACCTTGCATGTGTTATCAAAGTATTACCTGCTATGGACACCCAGAGCTCAGTCTCTGACACCTCCATGATAAAAAGCAACCCAACCAATTTCTATCTAGTACTGACAGGGAACTCCTTCTGTAAGAGTAACTCTTGACGTATCTAGTGTGTCCTCATGAGTAAAATGTGTTCCATGGCTAGACTGTGTTCCAACAGCAAGCCACAATCAGCATGTTGTGTGTGGAGCAGATATGGCTGAACAACAGTGTCCCATAGGGAGGGGTTAAATGAGGTATTATACCAGACTGGGACAAAATGTAATTATGACTAGATACTCAATCTTAATCATCTATTCTCCCTTGGAGACTTATTATATCCGGGGCTAAAGATGGCCAGTCAAATAAAAAGGTCAACATGGACTTTAAATGGCAAATAGTCTAGAGAGGGGATTATAAATGCAGCTAAGAGGTGGGTGATTTGTGCCTTCTCTACAAATATGGTCAACATTTATGACATTGAACAAAATTATGTGAGCATGTGCATCTGGAAACTTTCTAGTCAAAACCAATTTGCTGGTAATTAAGCTGTATATATATGTAATATATAATATATCATACATCATATAATATATAACATGGCTCTCCAGCATCCCGTTTACCATTTAAAGGGGGGAGATTTTTTTCTCCCACTTCTCTGCCACTGCCATTTCTGCCTATTATCTTATTTTCATGTCCTCATGTTGGTGGGACACTTGGGTTGGCAGGTCAATTTACTGAAAGATTAACTCAGCACCTTTCCCAATTAAGGCAAGATGGAGAGATTCGTAGAATGTCAGAGTTGGAATACCACCCCATGTGTCCTCCCCCAACACTGTCTTACAGGTGAGAGAAAGGTCCAGGCCTCTCAGTTTTTCAGAGGCATGGCTGGGACTCAAACCAAAGCCTTCCCAACTTCGGTCATTTCCATTTTGTTATTCTAGACTGTCAACTTATTTTGACACAGCTAAGCAACTTTAGCTTGCTGTCTAAAATAGATATGGCATGATCCTTGGGAGGTCAACATTTCAGAACATGGAAATCAACATAGGACGCTACACAGGGCACAATTCTCTATGCTAAGTATGGTTTGGGTATTTATTTAATGTTTTATCCCAGATTTCATAGGACAATGAGGGCTCTGTCTTCTGAATGAGCATAAATAGCATCAGCCATCAACTACTGTGACTCCTCCAAGTTCACTGACCTCATGTCAGTCTTGGTTACATCCCTGAGGTGATATGACTTGAGTACACACCCTGACAGTAATGGAAGAGGTTATAATTAATATCCTTGCCGCCCCTTCTTTCCTCTGTCTTTGGGCAAATGTAACATTTATTCATTCAACTATTCCCCCAATGCCCAATTGCTTAGTTCAGTGCTATTGACATGTGTCTCCATGTGATGGATTCCCCCAGACAACACATCAAGTTCATCTGACCCAAAACACCAGTCTAGACCACTGTGAGAATGGACTGATTGTGAAATCAGTTTGTGAGGAATGCTCCAAGACTGACGTGTTGCACTGGTGCCTCTCATGATAGAAGCTGCTTTTCTCACACTTTGTAACTCCTTGCAAATCAAGGTGTGATTCCTTCCTTAGCTTATGAGGGGGATTTCTGCTCCAGGCTGCCCTTACTGCCCTGCAGATAGCTACCCACAGTCTCTGTGTCTTCATGTCATCTTCCTTCTACACGGGTTTCTTATGTACAAAATTTTCTTCTTCTGAGGATGCCACTACCTTGGATTAGAGACCTTTGTAAGAATCACACTTTAGTTTGATGGCTACTTCTTTAAAAATCCTGCTATAATTTGAACTTAAAAATCTGGCAAAGGTGTGGGTGTTCAAGGCTTATGTCCCAGGCTGCAGTGTGGTTCAGAGAAGGTATCACCTCGAGGGTGGAGCTTTTGGGGACTTTTCATGACCTTGACAGTAATGGTTTCCTTGGAAGGGGATGTTGTGAGATTCCATATCTCTTGCTTCATGGCTAATTATGGTATGGGCAGCATTAGTCTACCATGTGCTCCCACCATGATACTCTAACTCAAAATAGTCCTAAAACAGCAGAGTCATAACAGGTGATGATGGTTGTACAGAGATCTGTTGTTGACTGAAATCAATATATAGGCATGACTCTATGCCATGTGACATGAGTATTATAAATAAAAATCAAGTGTATATGACATGTATAGACAAAACTACATAGAATACTGTATAGTTCTATATTAATAATAAATATACTTGTATAGTAAGTGCTATATACATAAACACATATGCATATAATTAATACATAATATGGAACATTTAGGGGCTTGAGAGATGGTTTAGCAGGTAAGGGTGCATGTTGGCCTCCTCCTCCTCCTTGGGCACTCTCATGCACATGCACAGACAGACAGACAGGCAAACTGGCAGACACACACACACACACACACACACACACACACACACACACTCAATCTTAAAATCTTAAAAAGGAATATTTAACAATAATCCACATTCTTTCAATAATTTTTGTACTGTGTAGGTATGAATATGGTATAACATATTATTATGTAAGTAAAACTGGTCGGGAAGCAGAACTTTAGCTGTTTGTAGCCGTTTAGCATCCCATCAGCTCACTGGGATGATTAGAGACCTCATATGATCTCAATGATTTTCTTAACAGTAAATACCGCTCTGTGTGCTGTAGTTAAGCATTTCTCCTCACAGTTATAGGAAATCTGTCCTCTGCTTTCTCTCGCTCCCCAGGTAATGCAAGATCAGCAGCTCATTCATTCTTCCATTCCCCAGCTAGCCTAGGAATCGCAGGGACTCAATAAACATTTGTGGGGACTGGAATGACTTCTCCATAAGAAGGATTTTGCAATTCACCTGCAGACCCACGGCATTAAGTGAACAACACAATCCTTGTTCTTGGCAGCAGCAAACAAACGGAGTTATGCACATGCCTGCTTTAATTGACTCTCCTTCCCTTAGGAACAGGAACATTCTGCTCCAAGCACCTCTGTCCTTCTCTATGGATAACAATGCAACAGAAATGGCAGCTGTGCTTCCTTTTGTCCCTCCATGAGCCAGACACTAAAGGCTTTGTTAAATCCTTAAACCTCTCTAAAGCAATTCCCCCCCCCCCATTTAAACCTCAAAATGGGCATTCAGAGTGATGGGAACTTGCCCCAAAGTTATGGGGCCCATGAATGAGAAAGCCAGACTCTAAGGTCAACCACTCTCCTGTTAGTTTTTCCTTCTGTCCATCTGATCATGTAAGCTGATGACCCAGGACCTGACCTTTTAGCAGTTCAGTCTTTTGGCAACACGGTAAGATGCTGTTATCTACAGTGTTTGACTGCATCCATGATTATCCTCAGATGCATGCAGCCCTTGCTTGAGTTACCAATTAGATACCCATAGCTTGGCCTCAATTGCAAAGGTTTCACTGGTCTGCGCCTCAGGGTGAACAGGTTTCTAGCTCCATTTCTGCCATTCCATTGCCACAAGGTTACTGGAGCCTCCCACCATGCCCCATAACAGAGAGAACTGGAAATCCAGGGACAATCGTAAGGAAGCATCTCAGGTCTCTGAGACTTTGAATAACAAACACAAAGGGAATGCAAGGCAAGATCCTGCTGCAGAAAAGCCAGGAGCAGCAAGCAAGTGGTTAGAGGAGGGGAAGGATTAGCCTTTGGCATGGTCCACACTGAGTGCTGAATAAGCAGCCGCCTTCAGCTATAGTTTTGGAGATGGGAAGAAGTTCAGTGAGATTCTGAAAAGTGAGCATTGAAGCCACGATCTCATCAGAGCACTGAGACTCAGGACCAGCACTGGAGACTCAACTGTACCAGAAACATGAATGGGTAGCTCACGAGAGACCCTGTAATGCAGATGACATCAACCTTCCTAGTCTTGTTTCTCACCATGGAGTTCACTAGAACTCTGACTTTGATCCTAGGGAAAAATACCGTAGGTTACCCTGTCTCTCACCACAAGATCTTTGGCTATACAGTTACTACCACTTGGAATCTTCTTCCCCATCATTTAATCAGGATGATTCCACATTATTCTTTACAGTTCAGCACCCCAGGTCTTTAACCCATGTCATTGAATCCTGCAGATACACCTGTAATGGTTCCTAAATTGCAAAGCAGAGTTATACCTGGCCCCTCTTGGATTATGTATTTTAATGGAGGAAAGAGTTGAGTTAATGTATCATTAAAAGTCCAGTGACATTCCTAAACCAGTTCTAGGAAAAGTCACGGTTCAAGACCCAATGCTGTGCTATGCTTTTGTACATACTCAGAGAATAAGAGCTGTGCATTGAGGAGGAATGCGTGTACATTGACAGAGACTAGATAGAAGAAAAAAGGACACCCCTCCCACATTTAATATGGTTCTTAATTAAATGTGTCATGTGACTGGGGGCAGGTTAATCTCTTGGCATCACAGTTTCACTGCTTTAAAAATGGGAATTAAGGAGGTTAAAGAGATGGCTCAGCACTTAGGAGAGCAGTGTGTGTATCACAAGGACTGGAGGTTGGTACTCAGCACCCAAATAGCAAGCCCGTTGTTCAAGACATTCCTGCAAGCCCGATTCTATAAGGGGTGGAGACGGGAATTACTGGAGATAACTAGCTTTTGTCCTGTCCAAGAAAACATGGCGCAGGTTCAGTGAGAGAGCACACATCAGAGGAGCAAGTGAAGACTAATAGAGAATAGTTACCTGATACCTCCTTCTGGCCTGTGCACAGGCACAGATGTAGACATACACAAACATAGACACACAGTAATGAACCCACTGATCAATTTTAAAGTGGATGGCTTTTAAGGTTCAGTTTCAGATTTTTACTCACACTAATTTATTCTTTAATAGAATCCCAGAAAGTCTATCTGAAGATGTTTCTTTGAGACAGTGAGGGCCAAACTAGACCTGAGGGCACAAGTTATCCACCCCAGCTACTTGAGAAGTGGGGGCAAGGAGACTGCAAGTTCAAGGCCCGCCTGGGATACAGAATGAGTTCAAGGCCAAGCATGCTGGCTGCCTGGAGTCCAGTGCCTGAAACCATTGAAAAGCAAAGCAAAAAGAGAAAATGGGAAAGGAAGTTTCTATTGGCATCATAACCACTTCTGAGTTTGCTTCAAAAATAGACTTCAGCTTAGCTCCTCTAAAGGTTGTTTTCCCTTTTAAACAGCTTATGGAAACCACAGGCCATTAATGTGGTCAGAGAGTGGGAAAATAAACTTAGCATAATGAACCTGTGTGTGCACCGAGAAAATGCGCAGAGGAAATGGAGAGGAAGGATTTATTCCAAAGAATCATAGGCTGGTGTTTTCTCTTTTCACCAATGCACAGAAGCACATAGACTTGCAAAGGTATTGTGGACTGCATCACAAAGCCAGGGCCTCTGGACATTTACACTATCCCTAAGCCTTTCTTGTATGACAATATAAACTCTCCTGTTGGGACTTCACAATTGATGTCCTTTAACTGCTCAACAATTCAGTCCATTCCATTCTGGGAAGGACATGGCATTCAAATCACACCTTGGGGACCACTCTCTGTGACCCACCACCTAAAGCAGCAAGGTGTATTCTATGGGTCCACCCAGTGATCTCTAAGGACTCGTCAGTTTTTTTTTCCTTTGTTCTGTTCTTGCAAAGCTGTTGACCTAAACATGGTGCTAATTGTAACAGGCAGGTATTGAAAATTTCAATGCCAAGAAGTACATGGTCAAGGTAGAGAAGATGGAAAACAAGTCAAGAATGTGGGACGATGCTTTTTTAACCACTTAGGCTATGAGTTTGGGTTTATTGTGGTTGCTCTTCTTGGAGTGTATTAGCCATTATCATCTTCATCAGAGCAGTGTGGCTAAAATAGACCTTCAGGATTAAGTCTGCTCACATTCCTTTGTAGAAGGAGAGGACCTGGAGTATTGCCATGTAATTCTTATCTGGATGCATATGGTCCTATTAAGTGGCAGAGAATATAGAAGTTGGAACTGGTGGGGGTGTATCTTATTTGAACTGTATCTTAGTTTGGGTCACTACTGCCATGATGAAACCCAATGACCAAGAACAAGTTGGGGAGGAAAGGGTTTGTTTTAGTTGAGTTGTGCCTCCACATCCATAAATCCATCACTGAAAGAAGTGAGGGCAGGAACTTAAACAGGGTGAGGACCTGGATGCAGGAGCTGATGCAGAGACCATGCAGGGGAGTCACTTGCTTGCTCCCAATGACTTGCTCAGCCTGCTTTCTTATAGAACCCAGGGCCACAAGCCCAGGGATGGCACCACTCATAAGGTCTAGGCCCTCTCCCATTTACCACTAATTAAGAAAATGCCCTACAGGCTTGCCAATAGCTCTGTCTTACGGATGCACTTTCTCAACTGAGGTTCCCTCCTCTCTGATAACATCACCTTCATCAAGTTGGTATAAGCTAGCCAGCAACAGAGCTATGGGGGAAGCCATCACCCAGCATAAAGTGGGGCTTTCCAGTAGTGTTTTAGAACCACTGGCAATCCTGTGAGCGAGCCAGATAAACTCATTGGCTCACCAAGGGAGACTTGAATGTGTCACCAGGTCCCTATTTGTGTGAGTAGGCGTTTGCTTACACCTTCTAGAATTTATACAACAGGGCCTCCTTCCTTTTATTTCCCCCATCCCCGAAAGCAGAAGACACATTGTTGGGGTTTTGTTGTTGTTGTTGTTTGTTTGTTTTATTTTCGTTTTCAGAGGTTTGGTAGATGCTGTTAGCCTTCCACCCTTTCTCTTTTACTAGTTGTATGAACGAGTACATCTCGAAACTAGTATCATCCACTCTCCTCTTTAGAGGCCTCTTAAAACGCAGATTCCCAGGCTCCATACAGACCTTCAGTAGGCCTGTACAGATGGGGAGATGCGAGTTTAACAAGTCTTCCTGAGGAGTCAGATGCACATCACTCTGGATGCAGGTAATCCTAAGTAGGTGACATCCACTCTACAGGGCGGAGGTAAGAAGTCCACCCAACAGAACCGAATGTCAGGATTCTATTCAAATCCCAAATAGATCTTGGTTCTTAGTATATCCTTTCTATGTTCCCCCGGGATTCTGACATGCAGCGGTGCTGGGACCCAGTGCTTCACGATGGTTTCCCGTTTCTAATGTGTTCCATTACGGCCCTGTCACGCTCCATTTCTTCTTTGCCTAAGTGAGGTTGACATCACAGCCTCAAACAGGCCCAGTGTGTGGGATCCTGTCAGTCAAGACAAACTAATGTAGGCTCCTGTGACTCAGATACAGAAAGAGGAAATAAGTCCTTAGCAGCAAGAGCAGGGTCTGAAGCTCTCAACCCTTTGGGGGTGCCTGACTCTGAGCTACTCGGGTTGGAGCCACTGAATTTCCCAAGAGTTCTGACTCATCAGCTAATTGCAAATATAACTTCCTGTAACTATTTTCTCTGAATTTCTCCCTTCTGAATAGGGGCCTTGTAAGCCTCAGGAAGGGGAGTGGAGGAAGCCTATGCTTTTCTTTAGCCAGAGTGCTTTGAGCTCCTCCCCCAAGCACTAGGTTAAAGGGTAAGGTGGGGAAGCTCTCAGCCCTCTGTGTGCCATCCAGGCTTCTAGGTGCTCTATGACGTCAATTCTCTCCCTCTTCAGGAAGCATTCCGCTGTACACACACCAACTACCCATCCTCATGGGGATGAAAGAAGTGAAGCAGAAAGAACTCAGGGAACCACCACACCAGGTCTCAGAGCTACAGCCACAGGCAGGATCTGAACCACCTTTGTCTTCTTTGTCTGCCTAGGCTGCTATGAGATAGCAGTGGGTATGTGAGCTACAGTAGGCTACAATGAGTGGGGAGACAGAGAGACAGAGACTCTTAACAGGCTAGTTATTTTTCATCAAGCATTGTGACGGAAGCTTGCTGCCATCTCATCTTCCGCTGAACCTGTCCTTGGTCCCCACTATGAACAGGGGCTCAGAGAAGACGAGGGCACAGCCTCAAGGTAGTTATGCCAAGACTAGAACCAGGTTTAGAAGTGTAACTGGAAGTGGTGGGATTCACCCCATGCCCCTGTAGTGCCAAGGGCAAGCTCTTGGTTCTTTGCTATTGACCTTCAGTGAAACTAAAAGGGGACAATGAAGAGGTAGGTGGCTTGGCAAGATGAAGCTCCCACTCTTTGGACTGAAAGGGTCCAAGGGGAGGAGACAAGAGATGTAAGAGGGAGGGTACCTATGATCAAACTACCATATATACTTGTATGGTTATATCAATGCAAAATTCATGATTTGTTCGATGAATATATATTCATAATTATAATAGGGACTATCACAGCTCAGTTGCTAGAATACTTTCCTAGAATGCATAAAAGCTTAAGTACACCCCCCCAGCACTGCTTAAAACTAGAATTGTGGCACAGGCCTTTAATTCTATTACTGAAAGGGTAGGGGCAGAAAAGTCAGGAGTTTAAGATGATTAAACTTGGCTCACTAGCTAGCTTCAGGCCAGCCTGGGCTACATATGACTCTGTGTCAGAGAGAGAGAGAGAGAGAGAGAGAGAGAGAGAGAGAGAGAGAGAGAAGGAAGGGCTGGATGCATGTGTGGATTCAGGCCTTTAATTCCAACACTTGGAAGTCAGAAGCAGACAGGTCTCTGTGAGATTACAGGCCAGCCTAGTCTACAAAGCAAATTTCAGGCCAGTCAGGGATACCATAGTGAGAACCTTTCTCAAAAAGAAAATATATTATGATAAGTTTTGAAAAAGAAGGAAGGGAGAGAGGGTCAGAAACCCCTACTCCTGGCTGGGGAGCTTTTGACAGTTGATGGTTTCTTGGGGTTGGAGAGTCAGGATTTTTTCTTTTTAAGTCACCTGGTAGGTTGACCATAGTCTAGTGGGAAGCCCCACACTTGAGAGTTTATGGGCAAGACAATTAGACTCAGTGAGTTAAATTAAAAATTAGAAAGGAGCTGGATATAATCAAAATATAGTGTATGCGTGCATGTATGAAATTCTCAGAATTGATGAAAATATTGCAATTTTTTTTAAAGATGAAGTTTCAGGCTCCAATCCCTGGGTTATTCCTGGACTCTCAGTCCCTGGCTGATTCCTGGACTCTCATTGGCTGGTTGAACATAGGTAGGTGGAGCCTAGCTGAGCCTCAGAGCTCCTCAGATCAGGGATGATGATGCCTACCCATAGGGTCTAATGTGGTTCGAAGGAGGTAACTTCTTTTATGCTATGATTTACACAGGCTCATACCAGAGCAGGTGTCTCACAATGTGTCCTTATTAGTCGCTTTTTTGTGTCTGAGACAAAAACTCTTAACAAAGCAGCTTGAAGAAGGGTAGATTTATTTTACAGCTTACTCTCTGAGACTACAGTCCTACATGGTAAAGGAGGCATAGTAGCTGGAACAGGCTTGTTTGTAGCAGCAGCTTTCCCATGATGCTAGACCAGGACATGGAAACAACACTGAACATATGTCCATGACCTGTTATTCACAAGCCTGTTTCCAGCAACCCACCTCCAGCAGCTATGTGCTCCATCCCAAATGTTTCACAACCTCCTGGAACAGGGTCATTGGGGACCAAGGGTTCAATGCATAAGCTGGTGGGATTACTTTTCATGTTCAAACCACAGTCACTGGCTTTTGGCTCCCTCCCCCCCTATTGCTTTCTCAAACCACTGCTTCTGGGATGCTTCCCACAATTCCCTGGGAGAGTTAGTATCTTGTGCTCTGTCAGCACGCCCACTACAGCCTTAGACTCTGCTCTTCTACCCATCCCCACTCATTCATTGGTCTTCCGCCATCCTATTATTTTTAAAGTTTTGCTCTTTTGTGACTTACCCTGTAGTTCAGGCTGACCTGGAGCTCACAGCAATCCTCCTGCCTTAGCCTCAGTGTTCTCAAATGTACATTTGAGAAAGTGCTGACTACTCCAGAGGTGAGAAACATGCTCACCGCATCAGGGGAGTTTGCTCAGCATGGTGAGTACCCAGACCAGGAGCTCAGTGAATTCTAGGCTTTTTATTCTTATCCAAAGCATGATTTCACTCTTTGCAATAATCTTGGGTCCAGTTATTCCAGGTTAAATGGCCTTTTCTAAGGCACGCTGGGACCTACAATTGTCAATTGTAGGGCAATTAGCTGGGTTGGAAGGGTTCCATTTCTGACTATTGTCAATCTGAAACAACATCCTCCTAGCATTTTCTGTGAATTGGAAAGATAGCCCCAAACCCACATAGGTGAGAGTCTGGGCAACTGAAGTGAGGATATTTTCTTGTCTTGATGAAGTCGGTGTCCTTGTGCAGCATATAGCCTGCCCAACTGAATGTGCTAGCCCTACTAACCTGCTCTTGTAGGAATCACACCAAGTCTTGTGTCTCCTGTGAGCAATACTCTCCAGGTCATAGAGGTGACGCACAGACACAGGAACATTCATCGCTCACAGATTGCCTTTTTGCCTCAAGTTGGACTGCAGTAATCTTGTAGCTAGACTAATGCCAAGGAGCAGCCAGCCCACCAGATGGCAAAGTCCCCTTGCAGGACTCTAAATCACAGAGAGTCAGAGCCCTTGCAGGCTGGCTGCCTTCCATCTGGTGCACCTGGACCGATTTCTGGGATGGCTGCATTTGCATAGTGGGGTTGCCAGGTTCCTGATTGTAGCCAAATGACAATTTGTATCGGGTTGTAGCTATGGTTTTTATAAATGCACCT
The DNA here is from genome assembly GCF_963924665.1 of Micromys minutus. Lineage (NCBI taxonomy): Eukaryota > Metazoa > Chordata > Mammalia > Rodentia > Muridae > Micromys > Micromys minutus. The sequence goes on along the minus strand of NC_137959.1, from coordinate 36,821,339 downwards.
CTTTCAACCCAAACCAAACTGAATTACAGTCCAGCAAGGTGACCAAGCACACCATATAACTTATGGTTGAAATGGGAAAGTGGGAAACGCTATTGTTAATTTTCCTTGATCCATAGATATGAACTACAAGTGTCTTGGTAAATTGGGTCGTACTGTCAGGCTGCTGTTGAGCCAAGAAAAAGAACTTAGAAGGGTGGACAATCGGGAAGAGCCTCAGTAAGACTTGGAGTCTGATCTTTGGATCCTATTGCTCATTATTTGAAGGACTTGAACTGGTTACTGTGAACGGAGGATTATATTCATACCCCAGACAATCATGCCAACAAGCTAAACACAGAGGTACTGAACCTTCGAGGAAACATATGCTTATCTCTCTTACTTGGAGCTCCAATCTACACAGAGTCTCCTCCCTAAGCACAGGTGTTTGTGAACCAACTTGCCATGGTGCCTGGCAGAGATTACGTGCTCTTCCTTGGGATGTCTTACAACTCAACAACCTACCTTCCGACCTGCTTTAAATGTCTGCACTTGCTGAAGGCATCTCATTCACCAGAGTGGTTGACTCCAGCTGGAGACCAACACTGGTTTCAACACCTTCTGATGTGATGTAGCATTTCATCTGACAACTCCTACCCTGGCCATGAACTTTTCCAGCTCAGACTGGTGCTCTGATCCTGCCAGCCTTCACAGATCAGTCATCGGGATTCTTTACTGTGGCTTCAAATCCTGAAGCTGAGGTGCTGAATGGGGCAGGTCAGGGCCTGTCACTGTTGGAGGTGACATCTGAGGCTCCCAGATCAGACTAGTTCACCGGCTAGTACTGTAGGAAACTGATGTGCAGTGGATCAGAATCCAGATAAGGTTTCCCACTGGGGTGCTTAGACATAAGCCACTTCATCTTTCTGTGCCTTCATCTTCAGACTGGCTCTTTGCAGGGCAAAAAGTTTCCCAGCAGCTCTTTGTCCTGCTGCTTAAGTTTAAGGAGAAACTTTCAAAGTGAACTGAAATTCTTTGAGGATTCATCAGGAGGATAATTATTTCATTCTTCATGTTGTTTACTAAGCCATCTTCATTAATTAAACAATGGCATCCTTGATATGTCCTTAGTCACCTCTCTCTCAAGAGCAGTGGGTTTCAACCTTCCTAATGCTATGAACCTTTAATATAGTTCATCCTGTTGTGGTGACCCAACTGAAAAATTATTTTCATTGCTACTTCATGTGTAATTTTACGACTGTAATGAATAATAATGTAAATATCTCTGTTTTCCAATGGTCTTAGGTAATTCCTGTGAGAAGTTTATTCAGTCCTCAAAGGGGTTGTGATCCACAGGTTGCGATGCTCTGGTCTAGAGTCCTAGCATAGTATTAGCAAATAGAAGCTATTCACAAAACTTAGAACAGATGAATCAATTGATGTTTTGGGTTTTTTTTCCCTTCTTTGCCATCTCTGTAAGGCTACATTGTTCCTGTCTCTGTCTCCTTAGCATCTCACAATGTTTTGTTCAGTGCGTGTTTTATTCAGTAAATAGTTATGTGTGATACACATGTCAGTGGCTCATGCACTGGTCATCAACTTTCTGCTGCAGGAATTTTTAGGACCACTGAATAGCTTGTTCTGGGGACAGAGCACCTCCAGAAATACTTTATCATATTTACTAGCCACCACGGCGAATCACACAAGCAGCCAGAGCACATGTGTGTGGTCATGGTACCCTCTTCAAGGTCACTATAGGTGGAAAGGAGAGAGTCCTTCCCGAGTCTCAACACACCAATCAATATTGACATGAAAATTTCATCTCATCCTATCTGTTTGAGACGAGTTTGCATCAGACATTTGGGTTTGTCCCTCCACTGAAGTCCAAGAAGCACAGGCTGGAAGACATGGGTCTTAAAAATGCTCTTGGGTCATTCAGTTCGACCTCTGGCCTATGGAGAAAGTGCTTCGCGACTCAGCATCCTCCCATAACAGATCCAGAATGAGAACATATCCAACAAGATAGGAGCTGATGGCCTCTCGCAGTAGTGAGTGCTTTGCTGAGGTGACCGTACTATCTCAGAGGGTCTTATTTGTGGTGATCGATAGACAGCCTCACCATAAATTGTGCTGCCAGGAAGGATGGCCCCCAAAGCCACAGGCATGTTTGTACTGTACCCTCTCCATTAGGTTTGTTTGTACTGTATCTTCTCTGTTACTCTTATGGTTCCAACATCAATCCTGTATCCTGGGTCTTCTGTTTCCTGGCCAGAGCTTGCTTACCCCTGTACCTCTTTCCATGGACTCACGTCCAGTAAATAATGGCCTGAAAGGTGATAACTCTCTTCAACGAGGCACAACGGACGATCGGCAGTAGTAGATATTTTTGTGTTCACAGCCCTTTTATGTGCGTAATAGAATTTGTGGCAGCATAGATGGATCAGAAAGATCATAGTAACACTAAAGACATAGAAAGAAGCAGGTCATTTGCACGCCATGACTTCTTGTCTTCATAAAGACACCAAAGTTGTGAGACTACATTGTGGGTGGTATCACCATCTTAGAACCGCCACCTCTCGTCCAGTCTAGGCCTTTTACAGAGATACATGAGAGACACAGTCTAGACCACAGATCTTTCATGCAACCAACAGCTTCCACAAGCTTTCCTTTTATTTGCAGCATATTGCATCCCTATGCAACCTTGATCATGTCTACTCTCTGATGGGCAGGCAGAACAATGCACCTGGTTGCATAAAGTCAAAAGGGAATGTGGGTTTAGTGGCTGGGGGTGTCGTTCAGTGGTTGAGAGCTTGCCTAGCAGATTGCAAGCCCAGGGTTTGATCTTTAGCACCTCCAACAAACACACAGAAACAGAAGTTCACTGCTGTTCTAGCATGGCGGAAGCACAACACAATGACCATGTACCTGAAGCACCAAGTTACCTGGTGGGTGGGGGGTGGGGGTGTGGGAAGTGTGTTTGTCATTGGTTCCCTGTAGCCTCCCACACACTCATTGCAATATACACAGATCACAATCAACAGAAGAACTAAGTGTGAATGACTGTTGTCTCTGTTCCTGATATGACCTTCATTCCTAGAAAGTGACTAGCATCACAGGAAGCCGTGTATCCTCCAACACAGCAGAGCTCTGAGCATCTGAGTTATGTCTCTTGCAACGTGCAAAAAGTGGAGAATAAAAGGTGCCAAGTACCACGGTGGCGATCTACACTGGCCTCCGTCAAGCTCTTTGCAGAGACAGCAGTGTTACAAAAGCAACGCATATTTGTTGCCAACATAAAGAGCTACATTCCAAAACTCCAAAAAGGCTATAAAAACTCATCAACTGTAACAGCATTTGTCAGAGAGAAGCATTCTGCCCGTTTGGCTTATTTCATTCCTGTTTTCTGATCATGTGTTTGTTTACCCACCGAACTGGAATGGTGATGAACACCACTGTGAACTTTGGTGTTTTGTTTTTTTTAATTGCTAAGGTTACACTGTATTTTAATGGATCATGAAAAAAAAAATCTTAACACCATCATGTTTTGAATAGGACGATTCTACTGAATGGCTAAACTATAATTCTTTTGAGAAAATCCACATCTTACTTGGGATTTTAATATGTACTATTTTAAACCACATTTAACTGACTACCTTTGTGAGGAGACCTCTGTTACCTGCAAAAGATAGAGTCTCTTTTATCCACAACATATAACTTGTATCCAGTATAGTACTTGACAGGCTGTAGGTGCCTGATGTTTGAATGGAGAGTGGTTATCTGTGAGTTTTTTTTCCTTCTGTGTGTAAGTGCGTGTGCGTATGCGTGTGTGTGTCCGTCCATAGGTACCTGTATATGGAGGCTTGAGGTTGATGTTTGAAATCCCTCCCAATTGCTCTTCTGCCATGTTCACTGAAGTAGCATCTCTCAGTCAGATCCGGAACTTGCTGACATAGAGTCTTATTGGCCAGCTCTTCTGGGGATCTCCTGTCTTCATCTTCCAAGGATGAAATTACATATGGGCTGAGATGCCAACCCAACATTTAACGTGTGTCCTGAGCGTCTGTACTCCTCTCTCTGTGCTTGCTAGGCAAGAATTTAGCCAAAGAACCATCTTCATAGCCTCTTGATTCTAGTTCCTTTAGAAGAGATTGGCCATTATTGAAGTTTTCTATTATTTCATTCTGTAGTATTGGGGATACGTGGCCATGAGTATGTGCTCAGCAAACTCACCGAGATACACCTGAGCACTATGCCCTATATTTTTATTTAGCAGCCTGACCAGCAGGAAACTGAGTTCAAAAGATGCAGTGAAGTTCTACAGAGAGGAATTGGGGCATTAAAACAAAAAATTTCCATCTCTTTAGTCTATAGAGGAATAAAGCAGGGCCCCACCAGGAGGTATTTTTGCTTTGAAGAATACATTTGGGTAGTGGGAAATCAAATACAGTTACTGGCTTAATGCTTTACAAGCTGTTTTAAATAATGAAACTGTCCACACATGGCTTGTGTTTTGATGATAACATATTCACTTATTAATTCCACATAGTTCGTGTATCCACTGTCTTGTAATTAAAATGCTCATTATCAGCACACAGATGTTGACCAATTAGAACAGATGAAGACCATCAGTTTAATGTAATCCAACCCTTGCCAACCCATTCCCTTCCTTGCGGACACAGTGCCACTCACTGGAATCACAGAGATGTCATTTAGCCAGGAGGATTGATGGGAAATTGCACATTACCCTTGCCTAGCATACAAGGGCAGCCAATGCATAGCTGCTGGTGGGTGGATGCATTAGTAGATAAGTGTGTGTGGATTAACTGGGTGGGTGGATGGATGGGTCAATAGGTTGACTGAACACATGAATATATGGATGGCTATATACTTGAGTGGATGGATGGCTAGGTTGATGACTGGGTCTACAGATCAGTAGACAAATGAGTGAATGGGAGAAAAGATGGGTGATCAGATGGGATCTGGTGAAGACAACATTAGAAAGACAAGGTAGAGTGTGCAGAGGAAGAGGCATGGAAGGTTTTAGGGGGAGGTAACCTTTAAATGAAATATAGAATTGTCTAGGTGGAAGGTCAAGTGTGGATGGTATGTGTAGGCATTTGCAAGGCAAAGGGCAAGGCCATATCTCAAAAAAATATGATTTTAAAAAGAAAAGGAATGTCCACAGCATGTCAGGAATGAGGTTAGAGAGAAAAGTCTCTTACAGAGCTGGCATGTTCCCAGCAAGAAAGACAGGGCCAGAAAGGCAGGGCTATAGATAGACAGTTGATAGCAAGCATTACAGGGAGAAAGAATTGTTTTGACCTTGGGCTGATCATGGAAGATGGATTTAAGACCTTGGGTTCACAGCCAAATGCATTGTAAGAGAAAGATAGAGGTGCATATAGTTATCTCAAAGTAATCTCAGGAGTAAGGGGTAAGTCGAGGGAGCTGGAAAAGTTCAGAAAATGGTAAACAACATAACTCCACTCTATTGGGAACACTTTGAGAGGTCAGATAAAATACAAAGCCAGGGTCATGATTCTCCCATCAAGAGGAACTGATTCCTCAGTTCTCATGTGGCATTTACTGAGGGGAGCTCCTGGGCACACTAATGTCAGAGCCCTTCCAGCCTGGCCTGAGCACATACCAAGTTGCCCAACAGTAATCAGCCTTGGGCAGTAAGCTGGAGGATTTTCTGGTAGATACTCTCTGTGCTGATCTCAGGATGAGAATCTGGGCATGTCTGCTGCCAGGCCCAATGATATCTCTGTTTTTACAGCTCTGCATGAAGAATATCTGTTCCAATGAGTTCAAGCCATGAGTAATACCTGCCCCAGTGTTTGCTGTGACCGAAGGCCAGTGAGGTGCCTTTCCCTTGCTTTTCACATAACCATATCTGTTTTAGCTCCAGTGTCATTCCCTGGTATGGGAATGATTGTATTGTAATACGATCTACTGGATAAAGTCTACAACTCACTCTATGGACTTTTTCCTCTTTCAGAGGAAAGCAGAAGCAGACTTGTCCTTCCACTATTTCCTTTTCCTCCAGGATATCCAGGCCCTGGGTTAACAGCAAGGAAAGAGCCCTAAGTAACACAGGAGTGTCCACCTCTACGTGGCCCTCTGGACAGCCCAAGTCTTAGTACTGAATGCACAGTCTCTCACCATGGGGTTAGAACAGGGCTCTCTCAGTCACTGCTCTTGAGGCTTAAAATATTTGCCTGGCTTAATGCATTCCTGACCGGACCTCTCTCCTAATCACCCCAAATCCAGGCTTATTGCCTTCCAAGTGTAGATAATCCATTGGAAGGCCTAGAACTTTCTGTGGGAAAACTCACAGTTCCCTAGGAAGTAAAAATTACCAGATGAAGCTGTATTTGTTCAATTTAGTAAGAGATAGATGTGCCATCTGTTGGGGCTCTGGAGAGGAGGAAATACCATGCCTATCCTAAAACAGGGGTGGCTTGGTGCATACCTTTCATCTTGGATAGCCTGATGCACTTCTTTCCTACTCTCTCGATCTCTTAATATCTTCTTGGAGGCTAAAACAACCCCCATATAATATCAGAAAAGATGCTTGTAGCAAGCTATTATCCATGCTCCAAAAATAGGTGAGTGGTCAGAGGCCATGAGCAGATGGCTGAACCTGGACCTTCTGCTTCCTTCCTTCTTTTCTGACCTATATTCCTGTTTTAAAAGGCTGGCTTTGAAGAAGACCCACCCAGTGTGGATTTTGTCTCCATCTTTTCTACCTATGCATTTCGGTATGTGGCTTCACTTTAGTCAAGCTTGAATATTTTAAAACTTCAAACATGTCAGTGAATCATAGTCTATACTTCCCGAAGTTGTTAGGAACATAAGTAAAATGATAAAGAGCCCACAGCAGCATGCTTGTGTAAAATTGGGCAAGGAAAATACATACATATATATTTATAATGTTTACCTAGGGCTATTGTTTTGGCTATGCAATGTCCCCCAAGACTCGTGTGTTTAAACACATAGTCCTTAGCTGGTAATGTCATTTGCGGAGGTTGTAGAGACTTTAGAAGATATATCTTAGTGGGAAAAACTATGCCATAAAGTGGTGGTGGGTGGTTATGTAAGACTTCCATTTTTGTTCGGTAATATGTAAGCAAGCTGCCTCATGCTCTACATCACACAGATACTTTTGCCTATGTTTTCTAGTTGATGACAAACTCTTTACTCAAGCCATGAGCCAAAATAAGCCCTTCCTCCCTTAACTTGTCTCTTGACAGGCATTGTTAGGTCATACTATTAAGAAAAGTAACTACTCCACCTAGTAATATCAGGAAAAGTGCCATTTGGTATTATTTTGACACCCATTTATCTATTGGTTTAACATCAAAGATTTGTTTTCAATAAGACTTAATTGGTGGAGCTGGAAGTGTGGAAAAGCCTACATTATAGGGGATGGGAAGGGTCAGGTCCCTCATGGTGTGTCATCAGCCAGCTTTCTCATTTGTCAGGACCTGCCTTTTACCCTTTGCCATATCCAATGTTTACGGCTCTCTCAAAGGATTATGTGGTCTTGGGCTTCTGTGCCATTGATGGTTACTTGAAAACTTTTATCCTTAAGAATGCCTAATATATTATCCCTCCTCATTCCAAGCAACCAATCATTTCTTCTGAATACTTCCATTAGCTCTATCCCTGCAGCCTCACGCTATGTCCATATGTTTACTTGCTCATTGGTGTCTTCCACAAATCCAGGATCCATTTAAACGCAAGGCCTTTATCTTCTAACCTCTGTCTCTACAGGGCCTTGTATAGGACATGTTCCACTGCAAGCATTCATCTGTGTAAATATATTCCAACAGACTCTTAGGTTCATTCAGCTTTAGACAACATTTTAGATTATCCTTGCAAAAAAGAAAATAGCCTAATTTTGAAAAATCTAGGTAGCTTCCTTTGCTGGGTCCAGGCTTGGGTGCCACTATGTATTTGAAGTAAAGTAAAATTTAGACTTGTTCTTACATGAGGAGGGACTCCCTTTTCACTATCATTCTCCAAATCTGGAGTGAACTCAGGCTGGTCATCTCCAGAGAAACAGCTTACAGGCTCCCCCAGTTATACAAGAAGCCCTGTTTTCTTGGTCTAAACATCTGTCCCAAGTCCCTAGATCAGGGTATCTAAGGGGCAGGGCGACTGCTTGGTGTAGTACAGCTGTGTATCACTAAGTCCCACTCATATTTATAGTCTTCATCTTAGAGAATGTGTTCAGTTTTGCCTAGAAGAAGAAAATACTAGAGATCAATCACAGTTATAAAACCATGCCATTTACTAATGAATGTATTTACTCATGTGGTAACAGGGGACAGTGGTTAGGGCTCTATATTTAGCATATGAAGGTTCAATTTCTGGCTCTACTATTTGCTGATTTATAGCCTTTCTTGAGTTCTCTAAATATCAGCTTACTCATTTGTAAAATGAGAAAACCCAGGTAATACATACTAAGTAGGCAGTGAAAGGCCTGGTGTACAATATTCTCATCTATTTTTGACTGCAGTACTAAAAGTAGTCTTGGTAAACTTTTCAGCATAGATTTAAAGAGGTAGATATTATATATGCATGCTTGTTTTACATTCCCTTCTGTCAGGTTAAATTGTGTTTACAATAACTCCAACTTCAAGTCATATATATATATATATATATATATGTTAATGCAAAACTTAATTGTCCAATCAAATGTCCCTGCATCAGCAGGATTGCCCATTTATATTCCAACCTTGTTGGCTCATTTCACATAGCTGATCTTTACACCCACTGCTTGCAGTCTTTGGGCAGTAGAGAAGTAAATTCCTATCTCTTGTTCTCTTTTGTGAATGCTGGTACTTGGCAGTTGTGCAGGTATGCACCCCCATCAGAAAATTGACCAAAAGGCTTATCAAGCTGTTGACTTAATACACTGGAGGAGGCCAAAATGGTTTAGATTTCATTAGCTTCTTGGTCCATCCATTTATTTAATCCATTAGCATTCTTTTATTTATTTGTGGAGTGTCTGAGTATTCTAAACCAGAGTATTAGTTAGGAACATGTAGGAAAATCTAGATGAGGTCTGTGATTAAGAAGTATCAATAGGCCAGCCAGTTTGTAAGGGCACACATATGGTGCTTAATAGAGTATTATAATTTTTGTAGTCCATATTCCTGGGAAAGAGCTATGAGGAAAGACCCAAGGAATATGTGTGAAGGGATGAGCATAAAGCAGAACAGGGCAGAGGGAGAAGCTAAGTTTTGGTATGCTTGAAGATGATCTAGCCAGCCACCCAAAGAGCTGAAACTCTACTAGATATCCCTTCTAGGCTGTTCCTGCTGAGGCAATAGGGCCGGTGAATGTAAGTTGCCCTTGGTAATAATGAGCAGAAAAATCTTTCACAATTTAGCTCCATTTCATTTAAGGCTATTCTTAGGGAAGGCTACTGTCAGCAGCAGCCAACTCTCCTGACAGCTAGAGGCCATGAGTACTTTGATCCCAAAGAATGTCCTGAGTTTTACAGCATAGCACTTAGTCCTGTTTTATTTGGCAATTTTTATGTTTATGTACACTGTGCTAGGCATTTTCAAATGTTTTGCACCAAGTGGGTTATTAAAATATCACAATATTTTGAGTAAAAAGAGACTATATTATGCATGGAAAAATAATGGACAGATAAATAAGCCATAAAACCCAGTATTCTAGTTCAAAAAGTCTCTAGGGATTGAATGCTTAGTGCTGATTGTTAATTAGCTTTCTAATTCTAAGAATTTAGAGAATGGGGTCATAGTAGAGGTAAAAGGAGTGGTGGTAACGAGATTAATAGATAAAGCAATTTTCACACAGGGGCTAAAGATAGCTTCCCCCAAAAACACACAGACCACAAATGAAAACAAACCAGGACTATAGAAATTATCTGGTCTACTTCACTTTTCATGAAGTATTAAATCTACCTCATGGAAGAAATATCTTGTCTGCTATGCCTTACAGAAACATCTTGATTATCTCATCTTAAAGAAGAAGCATCTAACTCAGCAAACAGAAGCAACATATGGTCTCACTTACCTTACAGGAGCAGTATCTGATCTACCTCACCACACAGAAAGAGCATTACCTCACTAACAAAAGCAGCATCTGGTCTACTTCACCTTATAGAGAAACATCTAGTCTCTTGCACCTTGCAGAAGACATGCTGGATAAAATCGTGTTATAAAAAAAAAATCTGTGGTCCAAGGATAAAAAGGACTCGTCAAGAAAAACATAACAAGCAACGACAGGATGTAGCCCTTGATGATCAAATTTGTCAACACAATTGTAGTGACAATTTTGGCATTTTGGTTTCTCTTAAAAATAAAGTATTAGAAGAAGATGTTTTCATTCTAATACCAGGTGTAGTATATGGGGCTTCTTCAGATTGTTCATAGCCACTGAGTATACTTTTCTTTGTGCTCTAGCAGGAACATGATTTTGCCAGCTGCAGATAGTTTCTGCAATTGTAGAACATTTGGAATTCTGGGAACTTCTCAGAGGGCTTGGGTCCTGAGAGGCAGGGTGAGTTGTTTGCTGTTAGTTATGATCTGTTATGTCATCACATTCAAAGAAACGACAAGAAGAAATTAGATATCCTGACAGCCAAGATCAAACTTGCCTCAAGTAACTTGAGAACCATAATCAGCAGGAAGTAGTCTAAGGATAACCTCACCTCTTTCTCCTTGATCTGTTTGTCTCTCTAGTGTTTGTTATCTAGTGTTAGGGAGCTAAAGAGGTGGAAGAAGGAAGAACCCACAAAGCAGCAAGCACCAGGACACAGTCTTTTTTCTCTCACTGCTCTGGGAGATCATGGAAATGGTACTCTGGAATGCATCCCATCTCAAAACCACTTGGTTCTTACACTGGCCAGATCCAACATATTCATACCCAGCCCCCTCCAACCATTCTTCATATAAAATCTTTTAAAAACGTCAAAATGCATATCTATTCAAAATCTTCCAAGGATTCCATATAGGTTTAGAGTAAGATTACCACTCTCAACTTGGCTTCTATGAACTCAAGTGCCAGCCCATTTTTATTGTTACTCTCCATTCTCCTCTCTGTCATATTAGCCCTACAATAGGTCCAGGTTGTGTAGTTGTGGCTATTCGTGCAATACTCTAGTTCTGTTCCTTTTATTCCTTTCTTCTTCTATGTTCTCCCCATCCTAGACACCAGTTCTAAGTTTAGTTCATAAGAAGTCATATGTGATGTCCGAGAGTCATGTGTGGTATTTTTTGGCCTCAGAATTCTCTACCCCCCCATGTAGTTCCTATCTCTGTGACCAGTTTAAAGAGTTTAAAAAAAACTATGTCATAAATTTTAATTCTCAGAAGGATTGACTGATATAAAATATCCAAGACCAACACAGTTGTTTCTAATGCTCATACCTCACATATATTAAGAAGGAAAGGTGAAAGGAGGGAAAAGAGAATTAGAGTAAGACAAGGGAGAAAGGAGGCAGGAAAGAAAAATGAAGGAGAAAAGAAGAGAGAAAAAGAAAGGGAGAGAGATGTAGAGAGAAAAGGTATAAGGTAAAACTAGAAATGAAAAAAAAAAGAGGAACAGTAAAAGAGTCTGTGGGGGGATGGGGAGAAATGAGAAGTCACAATGGGAAGAAAGGGGATAAAATGTTTTGGAGACAGTTAGGGAGTTATGTCTGAGTGTAGGGTAGGAAGAACTCTGGTTATAAGGGAAAGGGGGGCTGTACTTTTATTTTCCTGTTCTGTGTATAATTTAGGGGCACAATTATATCTTGAGCAAGGAGGATATGCCAGGAAAGGGCAACTTGAATTTACCCTGGAGTGAGCCGAGAAGAAAGTGGCCAGGACAATCAGAGGTCATCCTAGGAAACATGGTATCTAGAACTGAGGACAAACAGCATAAGAGAATCAGCTGGAACTGATGTACCTCAAATATGAAAAGGGTGTAAATTCTACATACCTCATTTATTCCTATCTGAGCCAATTATTTTTCTTAATAAGGCAATACTACTCTGAAAAGCAAGAGTGACCTTTTAGGTATGTCACTGGGAAGCTGGTGGGTCCCCAGTGTCATCTAAACCCAGAGAAGACTTGGTTGAAGATCTTGGCAACTATTCAAGGGCCTAGAGCTCTGAAGCTAACTTTTTCTTAAAGTTTAATGATCTCTTCAGTGTTCAAGGAAGCTGATGTTTGAAAAGGCACAAGTGAGACAATTTGAATAATCCAAGACATTCCAGTGTGCTAAACATACAGTGTCAGAAAAATAAACAAAAGATGGCATGGGTAGCCTTCTCTGCCCTTGTCTGAGCTGTAAAGAGTTAGCAACTGCCAGACTGTGCTGTTCATTACTCATCTGCTTCTGGCTGTGAATTCCAAAGCACCACTGAGTATTCCTAAGTGGATGATAATGATGATACTGTGTTGATAATATTATTATTAATTATGGCAACTAGCATATGCATTTTCTCTATGCTGGAGAATGTGACAATTTCACTACAAAGTCCTCTTTCTAAAAGCAACACATGAGAATCACAAGACAGACATTATATCCAGATTCTTAGAAATAGATAAACAGTATCCAAAGAAGTCAATCTTCCTTACCTTTGTGTCTTGGTTGGAAACTAGAAAAGCTATGATGAACTCCAAATATGGTATAGAATCTAGGCTCTCTACTACAAAAGCTTTCGTTTACTTTTTAAATCTTGAGATTTTTTTCCCTTGTGATTTCTTTATCCTTTCTCCAAATATTCATCAAGCTATGTGCTTGATGTGGGCTCAAGATGCAGGAGTGAAGGAATGGCGCCGTCTTAGCCCCTGTGAATGTGGCAATTGAGGATTTAATTTCAGATCGATGGTTACAGTCAAGGGAAGAATCAATGTAGCTTTGCCAGATTCTGTGAGAAGTAATCTGCTGAGTCTTCCCTCCTCCTGAAGATTCCTGAGCTCCTGGATGGACCCAGATTATTCTCGATTTAGAAGAGCCCAAAACAAGATGTAAAGAGGATAATCCATCTCATCTCTCTCCACATGGAAAGAAGGCTTCTGTTTGCACAGCCCACTCATCTACATAGCCAGACCCTTTTAAGCCTTGAAACCCTACACAGAGAGTTCACATACCAGTTCTCATTAATAGCACAACATAACCTCAAATATCCAAGACACCTTTCTATGACTTAGTTTGCTCTATTAAAATAGAACTGTAATAGTTTCTGTCTCACAGGCAATGAATGGGAATTATAGAGCTCAACCTACTTGAGTATGTCTACTCTAAAGAGCTGATATATTTATTCAGCTAATATTGAGTGAATGAATGGATCCTGCCTCTGAGGCCAAACTCAACCTTTACAATATTTATGATAAAGGTAGTTTTTCAAGCTAATTATGATTTATGTGCAGGAGTTAAAAGCAACTAGAATACCGCTCTAGGAAGATTTTGCCAGACCTGGATTGAGCTTAGAAGAGTTTATAAATATTTCCTATGCCATCAAATTGTTTAGATCTAGCTAACACATTTAATATCTCTATATCCAAAATGTGTAATAGCTATCTAATAGAACATTTGTGGCATAAGGAATCCATCCTCAATTTTGTCATCAAATGTTTCTGAGGATGGAGAGTTGGAACCCCGTCCCATCTCATACCTCAGGAGCGTGTTGAACATTCAGGAAAGCAAATGCTTGTCCCCCAGGGTTGGCAGTTAGAGGAGGTCTTAACCTCAGTCCTGGCCCTTTTTGCTGATGTGAAGATGCAGTTAATTCTGGTGATGTCAATTATTCATGAAGGACATGGCAGGGCCACTTTGTTCTCTTTAAATTTTTAGCAGTTCTGTTTCCTATCATTGACGGCCCTTAGGGACCAAGCGTCTTGCCACAATTAAAAAAAAATCTTCTTTGTTCTATAGCAGAACAGAAAGTGAGGTAGGCCAAAAAAAAAAAAAAAAAAAAAAAAAGAAGTGATGAGGGTGTTTCTGAAACCACAGCTGGTAGGGTAGTGTCAAGAGCACTGCTTTGGGAGTTCCCAGAGCTGAATACTTGGGATCAACCTACCCTTCTGACTAATGAACTCCATGGCTTTGGAAGCATTGTCTATACTCTTAGGCCCACTGATTACATCAACTAAACTTTGGTTGGTGTTGAAGGTATGACAAGAACCGATCTAGGCTCACCAGTAACTGCTAAGGCAGGCAGTAGTAATCTTACTCCAAATTTACAGATGGAGTGGTTAGGAACATGAAAGAAGAACTAAACAGAAGGATATGCAACTGGGAGATCAAGCTCTCTTTTCCCTGGTGTTACAGAGTGCAGCAGAGAGAACTTAATAGGAAAAAAGCAAATGTTCCACAGCATCGAGTGCACAGCTGGTGATTGACAGAAAATGGTGATGTCCTTTTCTCCTTCCAGCTCTGTAACTGTTTGTAGGTAACTGCAATTTAGGTCTCTGAACAATAAGACTAAGGATGCTGGAGAGGTGGAGGGGTGATGGGAAGACAGAGTCCATGAGAATGCATCTCATTTATCTATACATACCATAGGCAGATCAAACTGTCTTAGAAAAGCATTGGCTGGCATGATCAAGAGCTCCCCAAAACAACTTTGTAGATTAATTCTGGGGATGTTATTTTTCCTTTGGGATTAATTCAGTAACAGAACCTCTTAGCAAACAATTTGTCTAGAATCTTTCTTAAGTGATGAGCTTTTTGGTATACAACTATTTACTTGCGAAGCAGGATATATGCAAAAACTATAGTGAGATGTGAATTTTCTGGATTGAGGGGATAGGATGAGGCAAGTTGACTCTCGTTTATCATTGCCAATATGCTATGCCTGGTCTTCTGAATTGAGTGTCAGCTCCTTCAGCGTCGAGAACTTAGTAGCTGCTTAGTTTCGATTCCTCATATGAATCAGGAAACTGAGTTGCTAAACAATTTCTCAAGGCACTGGCCTTCAGACCTAGACTACAGATCTGACTGCAGTGCTCAAGTTAGAATTACTGCTCTTGGTAGGGAAAGCTCAAAAAGAAGGAAGATGCAGGCTGGGAGGCAAAAACACAAGACACAACCTGCAAGGACTTCAGGGAACATAGGTGGCTGGAAAAGGAGATCCTAGGAAATTGGGAGAGGTTTTAGATGGTACCAGTTTCTCTTCTTCCCTTTGCTTCCATGAAGTTCGTCTTTGGTAAGGTAGAGAATAAATGGGGTCAGGGAAGAAAGTGAAAAATTTCAGGATTCCAGTTTAATGAAACAGTACGAGGTTCAAAATGTCTCTTGGATTGGACTCAACACCTTCAAGAAACTGGGGAGGAAAACCATAGGAGATTCTGATGGGAGAGACAGACTTGGAAGTGGTGTGTATTATATAGAGTCTGGCTGTACCTCATCATTGGCCAGATATCAGTACATCATCCCAGTTAGGGTGGGGCATAGCTGGGTCAGCTTGAAAAGCAATCCCTGGGTATGCAGCTTTTCACAAGGAGGAGGACACAGAAGTGGGTGTTCCCATGCCTCTTTTGGATGCTAAAGTCCTTCTGTCCCATGGAGGCAAAAATATAAGTGTCCAGATAGGAGCTGCAGGCGGCACACAAGAAGGCACAGCAGTTTGGCTTAACCTGAGAATAACCTGTTTTTTCCCACTGTCTCCACCAATGACTACAGCCAAAAGTATAAGAGCAGATTGGTAGATATTGCAGCCCCAAGCAAAGAGCTACAAAACAAACAAAAAAAAAAAAACAGAGAGAGGTGGGGCTGGGCACATAGCTCTGTGGTTTAAGTCCATATCATGCAAACAGGGTGACCAACATTTGAGTCCCCAGGATCAGCTTAACAGCCAAGTGTCGCAAGTATGGTAGAATACCCCAGCCATCCCAGCACTCCTATGGTGAGACAGGAGGCAGAGGCAGGTGAATTCCCAGAAGCTTTTGGGCTGGCTAGCCTGGGGTATTCAGAAACCAAGAACCAAGAAATGTTGTCTCAAGTAATGTGGGAGAAAAAGACCGACTCCCATGATTGTCCTCTGATATCCACATGCTTAACATGGTACACACCTGCACATAGCCACATCACACACAGACATGTAAAGAGATAACTAAGAGGGAGCTTGTGAGCAGGAAGCAGTTAAAGCACTGCAGCAGTAACATAGGTGAGTGATATTGGGATAAATGCAACTGCAGAAGGTTGGGCTCCAAGTTGGCTTAAACTGCAGCTTGACACAGCCCAGAGTTGTAGGAAGGAACCTCAATTAAAGACAGGGATAGGAACTGCACAGGAAGACCAATGGAGTCAACTAACCTGGACCCTTGGGACTCTCAGAGTCTGAACCACCAACCAAAGATCATACACGGGCTGGACCTAGGCCTCCCCACTTATATGTAGCAGATGTGCAGCTTGG
The DNA here is from genome assembly GCF_963924665.1 of Micromys minutus. NCBI lineage: Eukaryota > Metazoa > Chordata > Mammalia > Rodentia > Muridae > Micromys > Micromys minutus. Next base: position 36,804,973 of record NC_137959.1, on the reverse strand, counting down.
TCTTCATGTGGGTCCCAAGCAACGTATTCCGAAAGCTGTTGCCTGTACTTGGGATGTGTTCTACTAGCTCGGCTGCCTGGTCTGGCCTCAGTGGGAGAAGAAGCACCTAATTCAGAGACTTGAATAACCACAGTGTATGAGTGTGTAGGGACCCAGAACCATCCACTTCAAGGAGAAGGGAAAAATAATAGAAATAAAATAAAAATTTTAAATATTGCTTCAGTTACATTGGCCTTTAGCCATGTCTGTAAGCCATGATTCTGACTGATGTTGGTGGTCCCAGCTCCAGGCAGGTGGTCCTGGGTTGTATAAGAAAGCTGGTTGATAATGAGCCATGAACAACAAACTGTTAGGCAGCTTCTTCCATACTTTCTGTCTGAGTAACAGCCCACTGAAGTTCCTGCCCTCTGTGAGCTCCCACTCAGGCTCTGATGACCAATGAGTTATAACAAGATGAGAAGAACCCATTCTCCCCAAGGTGCATTTGGTCATATTTATCGCAGCAACAGAAAGCAAGACAAGACAGATGGGGAGAGGTTGGTGGAGATAAGAAATGTCCTGTTGTCTGGGATTCTTTAACCAAAGGCATATGCCCTCCACTTCTCATAAAAGCCCAACCCACCTCCATTTCTAGTAAAGCTCCTCCTAAATTTGCTTCTCACAAAGGTCTTCTGCTTCCTGTTAACCCATAATCCTTAGAGTGCCAGCCCTGCCATGAAGAAGTGGCTTCCTGGTTCTACATCCTGCTCTCTCCCAGGCCTGTTCTCTGTTATAAGCATTCATGTTAGCATGCATCTCCTTCCGAGCCCACAACAAAGCTATCTATGGGATCATTTGATTTGTGTGTCTGCTTTTGATTTATGGGACTTCTCCTTGGAAGGGGAGAATCTGCTTTATTCCTTGTTCAATTTCTAGTGCATAAATCAACGTCTTGAACGAAGTGAATGTGTGCGATCTGTGTACTGGATTGTATGAGTGAATGGATGAATGCCGGGGTGTGGAAAGGACAGTGTGTCAGAGACGAACTTGTTATCACTCAGATTGTCGGCTTGAGTAGTCGTGTCAGTGCTCATGCCTTTCTTGATTAATCACGGTTTTGTTTCCAATGAAATTCTCCATTAAGCAGAAATCTCTCTACTCCCTGGTTGCTGGGACATGATCTCTGCTGTACCATACACCCCCCCCCCCCGCATCACAACATGCTGAGATCTTTAGAAAGACCAGCTTTACACTATTGAAAAGAATCCCATATCAAAACTGACTCTTGCTGAGATGATTAGTGTCAACTGTCAACTTGCCAGAATCTAGAGGGGGACAGACCTCTGGGTCTAACTATGAGAGATTATCTTGATTGGATCAACTGAGGCAGCAAAACTTGTTCACTGTGGGTGGCACCACAATCTAGCTAGCATCCTGGACTGTATACATGGAGAAAGGGAGCTGACAATACTGTAAACCAGTCATACTGTTTCCTGATTGTGGATATGAGGTTACCTGTTGCTTCCATCTTCTCCTGCTATGACCTTTTCACCACGATTTACACTACCCTTGAACTCTGGCTCAAAAACCCTCTCTTTCCCATAAGTTGCTTTTGCCTCTCTATTTTTTTTTTTTTTTTTTTTTTTTTTTTTTTTTTTTTTTTTGTTATCAGAACAATGAGAAAAGAAACAGAAGTGTTACCCTACACACCTAAATTTAACACATGATGCTAAAGAATCACGAATCCGTCATTCAGAGGGGACCACCAGTGTTGGGAATGTGGGATGATTTACTGGGTACTTATGGTGTTTCAGTAGAGACTCCTCATTCCATTTTGAGACTGCTTCTTTTCAAAGGCCTGAATGATACTTGGAGATACCTCATTCATACTGAATGATGTGGATTCATTGAGCTGTAGCCAAGTAGCTGAAAGTTTTTTCCCTTTCCAAGTTGACCATGGACAGATCAGCTTTTCACAGCCTGCTTCTCTCATATTCTCTCTGTCTCTCTGTCTCTGTTTCTCTGTTGGTCTCTTTCTCTCTGTCTCTCTCACTATTTTTGTGTCTTCTCTTTTATCCCCTTCTCTTCTTCCTCCTCCCTCTCTTTTTCATCTTTCTCTTCTTCCTCCTCCTCCCAATGTCTCAGCAGGGAGGCCATGCATAAAGCGTCATTCACTTCTAGAAAGAGTTGCAGATGCTTCATTCTGATTTGCAACTAAAGCCAGAATTGATGGAGACCTAGTTATTTTCTCTAAAGCATTCTTTTGTTAGGGGGAAATGAGAGAGTGCTGTAGCAGGACTGGAGAAAATACATAGGCTGTGAAAATCCATTGACCTTAGCCAAGAATCCCCCTAGATGAAATAGTCTACTTTCCCTTGCCCCTTTAAATTAGAATCGTTTTAGATTTTTTTTAAAGAGGTAGAAAACAGAATATAGAGCCTTTCACCATGCTTTCCTTAATGGGAATGCTTTCCACTAGAGGGTACATTCACCTGAACTAGGGAATAAATATCACATTAACTAAACTGCAGAATTTCTTTGAATTTCACCAGTTTTCCATTTAGGCTATTCTCTCCACCCCAGAAGCTAGGGCACCATATTGCATGACACTGATCAAAGCACCTTAGCTTACAACCCCCCCCCCATCTGTTATTTAGAGAAATCAGGGCAGGAACTTAGTCAATAACCTGCAGTCAGGAAAAGAAGCAAAGGCTGTGTTACAGGTTCCCTCAGTCTGATTTCTTATGCCATCCAGACCCTCTTCCCTGGGAATGACGCTGTGCCCAGTGGGATGGTCCCTTCCACATCACCCATGAAGAAAATCCTCCCCCCTCCAGATGTGTTCATGGGCCAGTATGATAAGGACGATTCTTCATTCGTGATTCCCTCTTCTGGAACCTATCTAGCACCAACACATGTATCCTGTCTTCTTTTGTCCCCTCTCATATGTGAATGCTTCTGAGGTGCTACTTGCCTTATTTATTTTCCTTCTCCTGTCAGGTGTGAGGGGTACTGGTCAGAAATGCTGAAGGCATCCCTTTGATCTGAGCTTGTATGATGCTTTGCGATTAAACTATACATTTGAGTAGAGGCGAGGTGTCATATCTTTAAAAGTATGATACGAGAGCAAGCCTTTGTTTGCATCCGATATCTGCCAGAAAGGCTCAGTTACCCAGCCATGTGCATTCCTGGTACTGTGAACAGAAAGATGAGCCTCTCTGTATCTGTTCTTCCCTCCACCCCTTCCAAATCTCCATTCTGTCACCAGCCTTGCTTTTTCTCTCTCTTCCTCTGTCCTTACCTCTTCATCTCCCTCCCTTTCTCTGAAGAATTAATGGGTTCTATATCAGGCATAATTTTAACCCCATTTTCTCCTTTATATGTGATGTTATAAGGCAGACGATGGCATTTTCACTTTATAGATTTTTAAATTGCTTACAATCATGTAGCTATTGGAAGACAAATCTGATTGTTGGATTTATGGTTTTTGATCCATGCTTTTAACTTTAGCAAAAGCTTAGACTACGAAAGACTGCTCTGGAGAAACCATTTGAAAGCAAAACTTTATGGCTATAAGGCTTCTCCTGTAGCATTCACAAAAGGAATTACCTAGACGTGGACTGCTGTATGGGTTCTCAGAGGAGGTGACATTTGAATCATGGAGGAAGATAATTCTGGAAAGAAGAAATAGGATGTGAGAAAGCGCAGGTGTGCTCTGAGAACAGTGAGCAGGTCAACACGGCTGAAAGTTAGGGGAGGGAGATGTTAATCTGGCACCATCTTATCCTAGACTCCTTTACTGAGGAGCTCTGTAAAGGTCAGAGGTCAGCCCATCTCATCTCCTTTTCTCTTTGATGCTAGAGGCAAGGTGGCTGAGCATCAGGAGCACAAATCACAGGGTCGAGAGGATGGGTGGGCATTATGACTTGGACATGGGGACCCCTATCATTCTCTATCCATCTGCTCCTATATCTGTCGAGCAGAGATGGCGCTCACTGCCCTGGGATCACTGCTTAGATATGAGGGGGAAAAATCCAAAGTAGAGAACAAGTCTATGCAAATGGCTTCCCAGTGGACATGGCTTGACCATGCCATGTACAGAACTGGAGCACACCCCGAGTCACAATGCCTGAACCCAGAGCTTCATCAGCTCTGGAATGGGGTTGGAACATGCCCATACAGTTCCTGACAGGAGTTCCACACCATTGCTTATTCTGTTACTCTTACTTAAGGGCTCATGAACCAATTTTTCTTTTTACCAGTTTCTCAAGATTTGATTAGGGGCATTACCATCTCCAGCCATCTGGCCATTCTATAGTCAGAGGAAATTGATGTATCCAAGGTTTTGATGAAGCAGTGGCTCCATTTGGGCCACTCCAGTGACCACACATCCTGCTCTGGTCTGAATTATTTCCCGATGTCCAATTATAGTTCTGAAAATTGCAGCTTAAGTTTGTATTCTTTATGAGCTATCTATTTACAAAATTTCCACCCTAAACTTTACTGCAAAGCTGACAGAAATCTTGGCACTATGAAGACTTATATTTTACAGAAACTCAATTTAGGTGGTTTTATCCTAGTGAGGATTAATCTTTACTACCACACCAATATAAGCCAGAATATGTATACTTAAATTATGGTCTCACAACTTTTTAAATGTCTATACTTATTCCTGAAAATCAACTAAATAATGTTATATGTATGTATGTGTGTGTGTGAGTTTATATGTGTCTATATGTGTGTATGTGTGTGTATGTATGTATGTGTGTGTGTGTCTGTGTGTGTGTGTATGTACATATGTGTGCATCCATGTGGAGGCCAGAAGTCATTCCTCAGGAATGCTTACTGACTTGAAATTTACCAAGTAAATTTGGTGGACTGGCTGCCACCAAATGTCCTTGTCTTTGCCTCCTTGGCTTCATATTTTTTGTGCAGGTTCTTAGAGATCAAACTAGTGTCTACATGCTCACGTGGTGATCACTTTACTGACAGCCATTTTCCCTAAGTCCTAAGTAAGTGGAAACATTAAAACAAATGGCCCATGTTCTCCCAACATTCTGGGTTGCAGAGTGGAGAATAGGTTTAGAATCATCCAGAGAAGGGTACAAATTGTATCTCCTCTGTTGTTTCATGTGCTTTTCTTAAGTCACAGTGGGATTTCCACTGTGAGCAGCAGTCCAGGAAAAATGGCCTCTGTGACACATTACTACACAGGAACTCCAAAAACATGTCTTTCTTATATTATACCTCAGAAATCTCACATCTGAAATGGATTTCACTCAGCTGAAACCACAATGTTAGTAGTTTCCTTCTGTGGGCTCAAGATTCTGTGTCTCTCCCAGCATCGAGAGGCCATCCGCTCTCTTTGGCTCATAGCCCCACTGTCCTGACTCTTCAGCTTCTCTCTTCTAGCTTCAAAAGCTCTTGGGATTAAATAGGGATCAGCCACAATTAGATAATTTCTCCATCTCAAGTTCTGACCTTAATCATATCTATAAAATTCCCTTTGGTATGTAAGGAAATGCATTCAAAGGGACCAGGGACTCGAGTATCTTCAGGGGCCATTATCCTGTCTATCACAGCAACTGTACACAGGGTGGCGTGGACAGTGGCAGGAAATACCTTAGTTCTTCTCCAATGGTGTCACAGATAATGCAAGTACACTTGCCCTGAGGGGGCTCCATGACCATCTGTAGAGTCACCAGACATTGTCTTAGGAGAAATCTGGCTCTAAATTGGAGGAATTACTTATTTCCCCAGTGTGGGTACAGGTAGTCTGGGACTTCCTTAGGCCAGTCTTCATTTCTGCAAGACACTGCCACCCCTGCCCAGCATGCATGACTGTCTGTGTATCTACATCCTCAGTCCACACTCTTTCCTTTAATGGTGACCTTGAATTGCACCACTAAGTCTATCAATTTGGTTTGGGAGAAATGGCCTTTAAAGGGCCTCCCTCAGGAGAGACAGCAAGCCCAACAATACCTTTAAATCTTTCCAAAGATAAAGCCAGACTGCATCTTCTTGGTACTCACATTTTGACTCTCACTGAATTTTATTTTACTTCAATGTCATTAGATAGTCTTGGTGGTACAGCATCAGCAGAGTTCATGGAAACACAGCATGTCCTGATGAAGCTCTAGACAAGATTCCCATGGCGTTTCCACATACATTCATTATGAGAAATCACAGGAGAACAACCATATAGTCTCCAAACCAGTATTTCTCTGTATAATGGGTTGGGTTGCGTTAAATGAACTAGCTTTCTTACATCAATGGTCCTCTCCCTTATCACCAGCTATGATGAGACCAAGAGAGAAAACTGTTGTCCATCTCAAACAAAGCTTTAAACAGGCCAGCCTGTGTTGTGCCCATTAACTTATTTTCCTTCTCCCAGTGACCCTTTCTCTAATCTCTTCACCTCTTTCTCATCTTAGTTATTGTTGGTAATATCTGCAATCTCAGAATGAGGCAGAGTAATTATGGTGAGTTCCCAAGATTTTCTTTTCCTATATGAGGAATATAATCTTGATATGTGCCTATTTGTTTCTCAGTGTGGAAAGAAAGAGGAAAAAATATTCAGTACTGCTCTATGCAAATGGGATGTTCTAGTTTGCTTTCTGTTGCTGTGATAAAACATTCCAACCAAAGGTAGTGTGGTAAGAAGAGGTTAGTTTGGATTACAACTTCAGGTGACAGCTTACTGTCTAAGGAAGCTATGGAAGAAACTCAAGGCAGGAACCTCGAAAGAGGAACTGAAGAGAGACCACATGGGAACGAATGCTGCTTAGTTGCTTGCTCAGTCCATGAGAACAGTCATCTCAGCAGTCCCAACCTGAAGGCCCTGAGGATTTCTGGAGACCTATTGGTCTTTGGTTGCCATTGGAATCCTAAGAAATTGGTTCTACTACCATTGAAAGAATGTTGCAGCAATAAGATAGATGGACTTTCCAGCAAGACTACAGGCAAGAAGGTAGAAAGCAAGATGCATCTTCCCTGTCTTTTTTTTTTTTTTAAATCTTGGTTGCTTTTGGAAGATTCTGACCATATTTAGTGTGGCCTTCCTGATTAAAATAGTCTGATCAAGAAAGTCCCAGTAATAGCCAGGAGCTAGTATTTTAGTTGACCTCAGAACCAATCAAAATTTTCAAGTGAGTGGAATGAACGATGGTTCATACAGCCCTTGCCTGGACTGAAGTCAGCATCACCATACAGATGGGCGCTTCTGCTGGCAACATGAGAACATTCCCACACTGTGTATGCAGAACACACTGAGACCATAAATGCCAACTTTCTAAACAGCCTGCTTGCTCTTAGATTTCTGGAACAGAAATCTATCTTGTTTTCAGGGGGCATTTAGTTTTATTCCATTTCTACTAGTGGCCAAAAGAAATCAGTAAATCTGTGAGTGAGATTAAAGATCTGTTCTTAAGACACTCTGAAATTTCACACCCTTGATTTTTGGATGTGAGGCTATAGAAATGACATTCTACATGTGAGTAAATGTAGAAATGACTTTCATGGGATGGAAAAACTACTCGTGCTATACAAGCATGAGGATCTGGGATCCATCTTCAGCATCTGTGGTGGTTTCGATAACCCCAGTAATGGTCAGCCAACCTGGGTAAATTGCAAGCATCAGGTTCAGTGATAGACTTTGTTTAAAAAAATAAGGTGAGGAATGACTGAGGAAGACACTTTATGCCCCAGCATCTCTCTAAAACACACACACACACACACACACACACACACACACGAGAGAGAGAGAGAGAGAGAGAGAGAGAGAGAGAGAGAGAGAGAGAGAGAGAGAGAGAGAGAGAGAGGAAAATTTTCTTAACACTTCATAAAATTCTGGTAATCAACCAAAGCAAGGGTTTTTATTTTAAATCAATATTAACAATTTTACAATTAAAGTATCTGAGATAGATTCAATCATAAGATTTCATCTCAGAGATCACCAGACTCACACTTTAGAAACTTCTCAAATTCCTTTAGATCATACCTACTCTTCTGTAATCTATGCATCCATAGATTCTAGAGCATGGTGTGTGCTTAATGAATATTTGTTGAGTTAGTAATGCTGCCTACTCTCAGAAAGATGAAAGTTTCAGCCAAACCTCAGTAGAACATGCCAAGCCAAGATTTGTCCACATGAAGACATACAGTATGCATTGGACATAAACACCAAGACAAACTGAAATCAGAGAAGGAAAACACATTATTCCTAAACTATAGAGCAGATAATTTGATTTCCTTCATTGCCCCACATGTCAAAGATACTTCTGAGAGCTTGCACATAGAATACTCCTATGTATGATACTCTCCTGGGTGACCTAAGGGTCATGTGCCATTCTCAGTGTAACAGGTTAATTTCTGTCCTCACTTTCTCCATTTAGCCAAATATACTAGAGCACAGGTGCATTAGAATGTTACGAGAACCATGTCAAATGCTGCAGATAATTGAAAAAGGTAATATCCACAATTTTGGCCTCTTAACATTTAGTAGGTATCTTGTAATGTTCAACACAACACTTCATTATCAGTGTCTCTCTACAAAAGCCATGCCTGAGACCACTGTGACATCACATGACATTCTGAGACCACTCTAAACCCGAGAGAGGTCATCTTTGAAACTTAACACCACTGTAATAATCTATAAAGGCAATTCGTGTGAGTGCCACCACTATTGTAAACCATTACTTCCAATGACCACGACTCACATAAGAACTACATTGTCTATTGCAACTACATTGGTACCATCATGACCTTGAAGAAACCGAACCACAAGCAGCAAACTTACCACCCCACCGCCGGCTGAGTGCACAAGAACAGACATCCCTTCACGGAGGTTGGCAATCTCAAAGAGCATCATGTAGGCAGTGACAAAGTTCATGGGGAACGCAGCGGCCTCCGAGAAACTCATGTCATCTGGGATCTTGTAGACAAACTCCACTGGAGTGCAGACCACCTCAGCCCAAGCATTGTAGTTGACAAATGCCATGACACGGTCTCCAATCTGGGAATAAAGAAATACAAGCTTAAATGGGGTTCTGAGGAAGAGGGCCAGATGCACCAGGAGCTGTCCATGGTATAGAACGCACAGAACATTTCTCTTACATACTATGCACAGACTGTTTCTCCCAATGTGTGAGTTTGGTAGAAATCCTAATAATTTTTGTATTTGTTCTTTGATGAAACAGACTCTTTTGTATACATCTGCAGTAAAAACTCAAGCAAAGTGCTATAAGTAATATGATTATGTACTGAGCCATTGAGAGCCCTGGGTCTCTGGATCTAGAGATCTGGAGCTACCTACCCATCTGCTCTGCTATTGTTTCTCTCACAGCCACAAATTTGGGGAGAGTCATTCTGTTACTAGAATAATTCTCCTTCTTCCTTCTCCTCTTCCTCCTCTTGTTCCTCCTTCTCTTCCTCTACCTCTTCCCTTATTTCTCCATCTCAAACCATCTCATCTTTAGGATGGCCTAAAACTTGCTATATGCCCGAGGATGACTTTGAACTCTGATTCTCCCGTTTCCACCTTCTGAGAGGTGAGACTGTAGGCATGTACTGGAAGGTCTGGTTTTTATATAGTGCTGAGGACTGCGCATCAGTACCTCCTGCACACTAGATAAGCATTCTATTAACGACGCTATACTTTTGTCTTCTGTCACTAGACTTCTGAAGACTGTCTAGGTGTGAGCAGAGACTGAGCTGTATTGGTAACCTGATAAAATAAACGATGATACCGTCCTTCCTCTCTCTTTGCCATCTGCTTGCACCCTGTGCCCTTCCTTTAAGGCTTTTATTAGCCCTCACATCCCCTGAACTTATACCCTGGCTTGGAAGCTGTCTTCTCGAGAAGCTCTTCTATTTGCACATTTGATTGTAACAGAAACAAATTAACATTTACTGCACAAAATTAATTATATACTATATACTAAACTCTAATTTCATATTACATCGGTTATTTAGTCTCCATGAGAGCTTTCTGTGGTATTAGTCTCACTATGCACACGTTGAAACTGAGGGTACATTCTATCCCTGGCCTGAGGTCATAGAGACAAAGGACTGTTTGTCAAATAACTTTTTGTAACATTACATACAATATTCTCCTGCCATGATTGTTCATTTAAGCCCCTTCTCAGTCTTAAGTTCCAAGAACGGGCAATAGAATGGTGAATGAATTACAACTCACTTTTCAGCTGTTTATATTGTCTGAAAAACTGAAGGTGGCAAACACTTTGTGTGGCAGGAATTAGAGGTAATTCTATCTGGAAGGAATATCTTAGAAAATCAGCTCATAGGCTGAAGGCACGAGAGAATGGGGGTGTTTCAGACATTGCTCCAAAAAAAAAAAGATCATGTTTTCCTGTATGAAAGGGTTGAAGTAGTCCAAGAGATTCCATAGGAGTCTGCTGCCCAAGACCAGACAACTCTATTTATTGCAGATAAGTTGGCTATAACCTCAGTTTGTGAATTCCACAGTGTCTATAACGACTTACCTATGTGCTCTGGCACCTATCAGACCTGGATTAAGAGGAGCTCAATTAGATATGTAATGGGAACTATAGGGGTGAGAACCACATTTACAATGTTCCTCACATCTCTGTGCCAGAATCAATTTTTCCCTGCAGGAGCTGGAATAACTCAATTCAGGAGAGATATATGAGTCACCTAATTCTGGTAGGTTTACCATCAATAGGAACAATGTGGAGCAGGTCCGTTTGCTCAGAAAGAGCAATTAATCACCGCAGTGATCTGATGGCTGGATACAGAAGAGTATCTGAAACTTTCATCTTTCCTTTTTCTCGGGAGATCTGGCTTAGACACAAATGGGTTCTCCTGTCTCTGACTCCTCTCTGGTCTTGACAGTGAGAGATGCTTGATCAAACTTATCTGTGGCTCTGGTTCAAACTTGCCATCTTTCCCCCTCCTTCTCTCAAGTCTGTAAGTACTCCCAGACTCACTGGGTACTGGATAGAAGTTCTCCACTTCAGTGAACATATTTTAGGTTTCAAGTTTAAGCATAAATATATTTGACAGTTTTTTGGGTGGCTTCTGGAATTAGAATCTGATGGATATTAACGTTTCCTTCCCATGAAGCCAAACTTATCATATTCATGAGTACCTCCTCATCCTAATTCCTAGATGCTTTTGCTCTTTTCCAACTAATGGATTAAAATCTTCCAAGGGCCATGAAGCCCAGGTTCTATCATCCCCTTCCCCGTGAGTGACATATCATGCATTGCCAATGTCAAGGTACCTCCTCACTCAGATGTCATAAAATCTCTCTCTCTCTCTCGGTGGATGATGAGAACATCAGATACCCCAGGCTGGTGGCACTTCCCTGAGCACTGAGGACAGGACTAGGAGTCCAGAACACTCTCATTTCTTTGTTTTTCAAGCCTAGAAAGATGCCCTACCAATCTAGTTCATTGTGTTTGTGTCCAACGAGATCCCAGGATTATTGATCCTCACGGACAGAAAGCTTGGTAGAGGAGAGATCTGTATAAACAAACAGGCATGAACTGGACAAGAGAAATCAGGCTTCGGGTGAAACAGGAGAACAGCACTGGATGGGAACAGTAATAAGCAACGTTTACTGGATGTGTGGCATGAGAAGGCGGTTTCCTAAAGGCTTCGTGTGGTTTGACGCATGCAAGCATTGCTGAGCCCCACAAAGGCACCGGTAACCACTGCACTATCAATAGCTGGCCTATCCCAACACTGTGAAAATGGGAGGAAAAGAACAATCTTCCTAAAATGACAAGTTCTTTTATTTTTTTAAAGTGGCACATCATTATTAAAGATAAATGGGAGCAGCAGAAGAAACACTAACAGTTTGTATGAGTCACCAAGTGCTAGATAAATGAAAACATTCTGGGGTTTGGAACATCATCTCTCTATATTACAGCTTTCAAATGAAACAGGGTTGCTGCAGTCAATGTCAACTCCTGAGAGTTAACGGCTTTCCTGAAGAAATGGTTCAGTTTTTACATATTTTTCTTATAACTGATGCTACTGTTCCACCCTCCCCCATTGCTTAGTGTTTGCTTTTTAACCTTATCCAGCAGCAGCAGCAACTCCTTTAAGATGGGTTCATCATGACCCCTGTGTACAAGTGAATGGCCGTTCATATACGCATTTAAAGGAAGCCAAAGAAATATCGAATCACTGCCAAAGGTCAAGGAGCCTGAGCAGCGTCATGACTGGCAACCTGGTGCTTCACCTCCAGACACTAATAAGTAACCCACTGTTCTATGAAGAAAACACACTGCGTACAATGAGAACATACACAACAGGGGAGTCAATGATGCTGGACTGAAAGGAACGAAGGCACTTTCCTCATCTTTGAAATGGACACAGCGCTCATGAAGCAACATAGATTCAGTGCACCTAGCACAGTATGGAAACCAAGAGAAGAGCAATACACGGACCTGTTTTACAAACGATAAACTGGAATAGATGCCCAGTGACAAAACTGAGAGAGAAAAGAAAGGCCACCCCACGGGCAGTGACTCTGGCTAATGTTGTCTTCAATGTAACCATTTGGACCAGATCACAAAGAGAGCCCAGCGCTGGCTTCTTCTTTATGGAATTGTGAAAATGGAGACATATATTCAGTACCCCAGAGTAGCTGATGACCTCTAGTGTCCACATGGAAGGAAATGAGTTGAGTGTCTAGATGTGCTTCATGGTGGAAGTGTATGACCTCTATCAGAGTTCTCTCTCTCTCAATATCAGTATATCATTCATATGTTTACTTTATTCTCAAAATCACAAGCATAGCTAGACAATAGGATTAGCATACACATACTCACATACCTGTAACATATGTATGCCTATTTATCCAATGACTTGATTCTAGTAAGAAAACTAGAATCAGCCCTGAAACCATGAGCCCACATCAGTCCTTTACTGATGGCCTCTGGCAGCAACTTTTCAATCTTTAGCTATCATCGATCACATTGAGTGCCATCAACCATGTCGCCGCATGGGATTCCATCTCCAACATTAAGAATCTTAAGTCGGAACCACACTTGAGGGTATTAGGATTGGTTTTCTCCCACATCACACTCTGAATGGAAACATGCAGGGGTCCTTTTTAAAAAATATATACTCAGCTGAAAATCACTGGCAGAAGAGAGGGGCTGACACAAAGGCTTGATCTTATTGTCAATCCGGAGCTAACTAGAAGATAAGCTATATTTAGAGAACGAACACATCTAATTGAGAATGTTAAGTTATCCCTCTAAATCAAGACCAATAACATTTCTGGTAACTGATATTTATTCACTGCTCATGACCAACAGAGCAAGCAGACTGAGATGTCCCTTTGGGGCCATGTGGGAGAGGGAAGAACAAACAGGTCCATGTAGACGCAGCATTTCCAGGGAGAGATGTGTGCCTTGGTGAAAATATCTACTAGGAACAACGAAAGTAAAGTTGTATTTAAAAATCAAAAGCTCATTTTTTTCTTCTTTTCTGGGCTATTCTTCTCCTACGTTATTTGGAAATCATTGACAGAAACATCGGTGAAGGGATGAAGCTTCCCGGTGCTCATGGCCATGAATTTGGGACATTTGGTATTTTCAGGTAGAGCAAAGTTCCATCTGGGGAGAGGATGAGCTGCAGGTTGAAGGTCAAGTTGGAAGAAGCTTTGGCATAGGATTTTGTAGGGTTCACCTTCATCTCCTCCTCCTTTGCATGTATTTCTGTGGTACTGGGGGTGAGGGTGGGAACATGGGTAACGGCTATGAGACTATAAGAAGGGTCAAATGTCTTTGGTGACCCGAATCCGAGATCAGCTTTCTTCCTTTTAACCTCACAAAGAACTGCTACACCTTGTGAACCTAAGGGAATAGTAAAATCCTTTACTCTCTCTCTCTCTCTCTCTCTCTCTCTCTCTCTCTCTCTCTCTCTCTCTCTCTCTCTCTCTGTGTGTGTGTGTGTGTGTGTGTGTGTGTGTTTAGAGGACACTGTGTAGTTCTCGCCTTCAACTAGGTGTGTTGTGGGGATGGAATGCAAATCCTCAGGCTTGGTGGCAAGCACCTTTAGCCAACAGCTATCTGGTTAGCCTCAGTGTTTCAGGTTTTATAGATTAAATTGCATTTGGTTTTTAGGAAAAGCCATCCATGTGTTCTTTTTCTTTTCTTTTTCTTTTTCAAAACTAAGTGTTTTATTGTAGAGAATTTTGTATGTGTATGAAAGCAGAAAAATGGAATAAACCACTCACCCGTTGGCCTCTTCAATTCAGCACCAATTATACCTGATTATCAGGGAAAGATATTCTTTGACTTAAGGTATCATATTTTGTAATTTAAAGTCCTGCTCTATCCATTCCTAAAATAGTTCAGAATTTGTAAATGAGAACTTAAAAGGTATCAACTAATGCTTTAAGGAACCACATTATAAAACAAGTAACTTCCCTTATTTTTGTGTTTTGTAGTTGGTTAGATGGTGGGAAATAGCAGCTGTAACTGGGACAAGAGGATATGCACTTAGCTACGATCAAATAGTCTTAATAGGTATATTAAGTAATTATGAATAAAGAATATAGCAACACTTGTCAGGCCTACTTCCCCAAACTTTTGCCAAGAGCAACCAAGACAATATATGAAAAAGAAAAAAAAAAAAAAAAGCCATGAGATTTTATTTGGAAAGTCCTATCATGCAAATATAGTTAATATTACCACATAACAAAATGACAAAATAAAACATGGCTGCTGTTATCTGAAATATGCCTTCACAGTTTTACTGCCTCACGGGCTCTAGATGATGACTTTTGAAGTCAGACTTAAAACTTTACCTCGTATCCTTTTACGCTGTCCCCCAGAGCTTCGACAATCCCAGAGCACTCAAATCCTGGCACCAGGGGTGTCTTCGGAGGGTTGTCAATGTTCCCCTGCCGCACCATCAGGTCAATGAAGTTCAAGCCACTGCAAACAGAAAGCATTACGATATTCAAAATGAGACTCACTCTAAATAAACACTGCTCTGCGTTTTCTTCCCTCCCCCTGCCTCCCCCCTTCCCTCCTCCTTTCCTCTCCTTCCCTTTGTAAAAAAAAAAAAAAATCCTACTTGCCAAAGTGTCCCTAATAGTAATGCCACTTAGCTAGATATCAGCAATAAAACAAAATTCAATTATCTCTGTGTGGATAAGTAATGCTTTCCTGGCAGTGAAGATGGTTGCAGCTCACTCTCTAATTCAGCCCCTTTATCCTCCCTCAGACTTTGTTCACTCTTAGTCTGAAAACACATATTGACTAGATAGGTCATTAAACATTCCAGCACTTAATCAAAGGCTTAAAAAACATACTAGGGAGTGGTTAGAAGCAGACGCCTCGAAAGCAGCCAGATGTAATGGCTACCAGTCTATCCATGAGACAGAAAGAGAAAGGGCACCCAATTTAAAGGGCTCAAGACAACCAACCATCTCTCCTCAATCACTACACACATTTACGCCAACACTGTGTATAAACAGCATCCACAGTAATAAAGGGAGCCATTGAAAGGCTGCACTATTTCCTACAGGAAGAAAGTAGCTCAAAGAAGGGACATCAAAAGTTGTCCCCAAGGATCTGTGAATATAGAATCTAAGTCATATCTGCATGAGAGAAGTTACAGGGTATTTTCTGTTAATTCATTACTTCTAAAATGAGACAGTTATGAAAATTATGTCTAAGTCATTGCCACAGGAAATCACATGCTCAATTTCACGGATGCCATCCATGCACCCAATAGCTTTGTGTTTTAGATCTATTCTTAGAGCTGCATTTAACTTCATTTGCTAACCAAATGAAAGAATACATCTTGTTGAAAATGATACCTTTTATCAAGGGATACAGTTCTTATGAGCTTCTTTTTATTCATTAGCCACCATCTGAGAAAACAAACTGTTCCATCCAACAACCCAAGATCCGTTAGCACCTGGCCAGCAAAATGACTTGAACTATGATGAGCAAGGTGAGGCCACTTTCAAACCAAAATCCATCTAATTTTACCAGTGTCCCCTGCCCTTGTGCATGGGTCTCATTCATACAGGAAGAAGGAAGTCAAAGTCATCCTTGAAGGATGGGTTGGAAGTTAACGCTTTCTTGAGGCTCCCCTGATCATGAGCCAGGTGAGTTCCCCATCTCGCCTCAGATGATGCAGATCTCGTAAGGGGCCCTTTGGGAAGCATATGTATGCTTGGAGAAATGTATTTGTTTCTATAGTACCTGGCATACAATGGTCCCACAGTCACACCATAAAGCAGATGCTCAAGTAACATCTGTGGAACAAGCGAATTGTCATGGATATGTAAAAGTTTACACTTCTAGCTTGAAGACTAGTTTCTTTTGCAAACTCCAGCATAATGGAAACACGTTTAAAATGGACCTTCAGATTTCCTACTTTGATGGTTAATAACCATTCCTGTCATTTGTTTTTTAAACCAAAACGTTCTCCAGCCATAAGTCCTGGCTCTTAAGGAGCCGGGGAGATGGAGTTAAAGTCTCAAGTTTACTACTCATAACCACATAACCTTTGAATAAAACAAGAACTTGGCTTTCCTGTCCTCAGTCTCCTTCTCTGCAACGCAAGGATTGGGCAGCACCCAGTTTACCATCTTGTTGTAAAAATTAATGAAGTGTGAAGTCCTGGGACATGGAGCCAGTTCCCAAGAGACACTGGTTCAGAGCACAGGGCTTTAAGAAGGTAAGAAGGATGTAAACATTTTAGGAAGCCTCATCCCCACCTTTTAAAATACAAGAGGGAATGTGCTAAAAATGGTTTCAGAGCTGACACAGGACAATATCAGCTGTGTACAAACTTCACTTCTATGAAAAGAACCATTGTCCAAAGTGTCCCTGTAGAACAGTAAAAAGAATTTCTGTCTCCAACCAAGCACTTCATCTCACCCCACGCATAGTTCAGCTCACTGCTTCCCTTTGTGCAGCAACTAACGGGTTTTCTGAGACCCTGATAGAGAGATGCCAGGAAATAATCACTCAGCCATTCTGGAAACACAGATGCCCCTTCATGCTAGATGCCTGTTCACAGCTTAGGAGGGTTGTCTTCAGTCACCTTCGACATGAAGTGGGTGTGGTGGCTGTGAATTGAGAACCTAACTAATGAACTCTCAGAAGGACTAAGACAGACTGTTCTTACAGTAAAATATTCAGTGACTCCATCAGGTCATGGGAAATGCCACTATTTTTCAGGTGTCAGATTTGTGGTTGGGACCATACTGAGTATTTTCATTTTATTATTTTAAACTCAATGATATTGATGCGAGTAATGAATTGTGGTACCCATTTCCAAAGAAACCAGAGACATACATGTTAAGTCAGTATTATCTTTAAAAAACATGGAAGAATTTGACATCAAGCAGAATATAAACTTGAGTCCTTACAGAATATAGTGCACTATGCATGCATGTGGTACACGTCTCTCTCTCTCTCTCTCTCTCTCTCTCTCTCTCTCTCTCTCTCTCTCTCTCCCTCCCTCCCTCCCTCCCTCCCTCATTCCCTCTCTCTCTCTCTCTCTCTCTCTCTCTCTCTCTCTCTCTCTCTCTCTCTCTGTGTGTGTGTGTGTAGTGTATGTATGTGTGTACATGCCTACCTACATGGAGGCTAAAGGACACTGGGTGGCCACCTCTATGCCACTCTAAGTTATATCCTTGAGTCAGAGTCTCTCTCTAAATTCTAATCTAGGCTGGCAGCCAGCAAGTTGCAGCTTGCTGCCCCTTCTTCCCTCTGTCCTGAGGTCACACTTATGTATGATACCATGCCTGATTTGAATTCAGGTTCTTGAACTTATAGAACAAATTTTCTTATCCTCCTCGCCATCTCTCCAGCCTTCTGAATATGCTCCCCCTTCGTGGAAATGTGTCCACCCACCATGCTGGGTGACATGGCATTCCCAAG
The DNA here is from genome assembly GCF_963924665.1 of Micromys minutus. Lineage (NCBI taxonomy): Eukaryota > Metazoa > Chordata > Mammalia > Rodentia > Muridae > Micromys > Micromys minutus. The sequence continues at coordinate 36,787,085 of NC_137959.1, read as the reverse complement.
GGTGACATCTGTAACTCCTTGCCTTCTACTTGTCAGGTGCTGAGTGTGCCAAAGGGCATCCAATATTGTAGGAGTGGCCAAAGAGTGGCTGTTCCCAATTCAAGCAGGAACTACTCTTTTTCTAAAGAAAAAATATTATTTTATTCTTAATTATGTATATGTGTTTATGTCTTCATTAGAGTATGCTCACAAGCGGCAGGCACCTGATTAATGAGTCTGGAGGCGTGAGAACTCCCTGATGTTAGAGTTACAGGCAGTTGTAAACCACCTAATGTGGGTGTTTGGAATTAAATGGGGGTGCCCATAAGAGTACTGTACTATCTTAACTGATCTATCATCACATGCATGTCTAATGTCAATGGAGGCAGACTGTAGGTACAGATGGTTGTGAGCTATCATGTGGGTGCTGGGAATCTAACCTGAGTCCTCTATAAGAGCAGCAAGTGTTCTTAACTACAGAGTCATTTCTCCAGCCTTGGGGAGCCATGTTTACTATGAGCAAATATATTACCCCAACAAACAGCTGCTTCCCAAAAGTGGAGAAGTGGGGCCATTCTGAAGAGAGCAACTTGATGTCCCACTATGCAACCTGTCTTCAGAGTTCCTTGTCATTCACGAATTTTCCTACTGGGATCTCTTTACTTGAATCCCCTGTGTGATGTTGGACACATAAAACCAGAAACTACACACTAAGCAAGTATTATTCCCAACCACCCATTGAAACATTAATTATTTTTTTCAGACAAAGCCATGTTGTTTAGAACTATGAAAACACAAGCCATTGCACTTGGTGCTTTTATTTTCCATGGCTACAAGACAAAGCAGGGGCCAATCAAGCCACACAGCTTTGTAATTACTGTTTCCAGTACTCTTGGAGGTAACCTGATTTTTCCCTGGACACTCTTGCAGGGGAGTTGTTAAGGACTAGGCATAATCACCCAGGTGCACATGGGGGCTGGGGTGGTAGTGGAGAAAATCTCTAGATGACTTTCTTACTGAATTTTTTTTTCTTAATTGAAGAACAATTTATTTTGACTCTCAGTCTGAGGATATCTATGGTCCATTATAAGCTAGAAAGTATGGTAGAGTTTGTGGATGTGCAAGGATGTGGCAGGGACTCTTCACATCTCTTACTTGAGTTGTAGAGTACACCTTTCAAGCATGAGATGTCATTGCAGAATAGTGGTTGAAGAAACGTTCTGATATAATCCTATCTTTAAAAACTTGTATAATTTTAATACAGTTAATAATAACATATTTAATATAATCAGCATAACAAACATATATGTTACATATTAAATACATGTAAATGTTAAATATATATTTATATAATATACATTGTATGTGTAGACCATTGTTTTTCCTCCCACACTAAATTGCTAGTCAGAAATTAGGTATAATGATCCATTACTGATGCATAGTATCCTGAGGGCTGGAGACAGTAGTGTGAAGAAGGTATCCTAAAGAATTGTGATCATAAGAGGGGGTTCTAAAGTTATAATAGAAAATATGGACATTCCTTTTAGATAATATTGCCTTACATTTACCTGGCATAGCGGAGCTCACAGTAAGTTTTCATGCAAGTTTTTTTAAACTCTACAACAGTTCCAGAAAAGCAAAACATTTATGTATCATCTCCCCCATCAAATAGATATACCTGCTGAGAATCACATGGAGAAATGTGTGTAGTGTGTGGCAGAGCTGAGACTTAACAAAAGCCCTCAGATTCCCTTCTTATTTTATTGCCCAAGACACTGAAATGAAAGACAAAACAAGGGCATGGAAGTCAAGACTCTCGGATTCAGAGGCAAGAGGACTAAGAGGCAACTATGATGAAAATGTGGGTAAGTATGTAGGTTCTAGATCTTTCACTGCATGTGCATGGCGGATCATCACAGTTCTCCTGATGGCCCTTTAGTCCATGGTTTCTACTTAAAATAAATAAAATCAAAGCCCAGGGAGACAGGGAGAGACACTCTGGCCATGAAAAAGATACAGACTTATAGAAGTTAGCCTTCCTTGGCCTCTATAATTTTTATTTTGTTTAGTGAGCCATGTCACCTAGGAAGTCTTTGGAGAGGTAGGGAGAGATGTCACACTGTCCACATCATGTGATCAGCATCAGCAATCATTGCTCTCATAATGAAGACACTACCTGTGAGTACTGGAGTAGGGACCATTTTATTCTCCCTGTACAAAAGGAAAGTGAGACCATGTGGGGATCCAGTGCCCCATACAAGGCTGTATTATAGGACCCAGATAAGCACACACATCCTTTCTCTGTGACTTCTGAGCTGGGATTTTAACCACTAAATCAGCATCTTGTTATTCACAAACCACAGGACTGCTTTGCCCTCTCATCTCTTGGCAATTTTGTGATAAGCTATCTTTTTTAAATGCTAAGTTTTCATATGTTAACAATCTTAAGAAAGATACAAGTTGTTAAGTTTGGTATTCCTTAAAAGGTATCACTAAAGAAATAATGAACCAGTCAGCCCAGTCATGGTGTAATTGTTTCCCAGTTTGAAAGGGTTGACATGAAGGAACTGTTGGGCTTTTGCCAGCCCTGAGCATAGGGTCCAAACAATGTTGTCATTAAGATAAACGGTGAAAACACTTCTTGAATCAACATTTACATAGACATAGATCACAAAATCTCCACCCTGAATGTATTCTCATCAGAAACCACAGTGTCTTCTACCACCGGGGCATCTTATCTTAACTTCTTAGTCTTAAGAGTTTTAGAAATCTCAATTATACTTAAATCTTATATTTTTTACAACTATTTACAAATGTACTTATCTGTGTTTGAAGGTGCAAATACATGTCATGGCACATGTGTATATGGTACATAAATATCTGTGTATGCTCTTGTGATCAGAGGTGAGGAGTCAACCTTGGTACACAATTCTTCAGGGGTGGTTTGCTTATTTTCGGAGGCAGTATTTCTCCCTGGTACTGAGACTCACTATTCAGCTAGGCTGGCCCATTAGCAAGCATCAGGCATATTTTCCTGGGTCCTTCTGTATGGAGTAGGGATTGAATCCAGGTCCTCGTGCTTATCAGCAAACAGCTTATCAACTGAGTTCTCTTCCCAGCCCTGTTTTGAATTTTTGATTGCATAATAGAATTCCCATGAAAGCTTGTTAAGGTAGCTTGTTGGTCCCCACCTGTGACTCATTAGGCCAAGTTTCCAAGCAATGCTGCCAGGCAGTGAAAAATGCTTGGAGCATCACTAATACAACTTTCTGAGCTAATAATTCAAGACCTTGTTGGAATGAGATAGGGTTAAGACTAACTAGATGGTCATTAGATAGCTATGAAAATTTACCAGGACAGTTGAGGTTTCGGACCTTGGTCCAGAAGATTATATTTAGCCTTGTTAGATGTGGTCTTATTAGATTAGCTTTATTTGTCTAATTTGTCTGTCTCTTTCTTGGATCCCAATTCTTTGATCTAAAACCTTGGCTTGCCTTCATGAACTTCTGATCTCTGAACATGTCGTCACCAAGGCATTATACCTATGTCCAAATTGCTGCTAAAAAGAAAGTATTAGATTGGTTGTCACATCTCTGCTAATGATATTTATTAAAAAGCCAACAAGAGAGGTTGTAATGGGAATGTAAAATATAAACTGTATCTGGAAGATCCTCAACTCATGGTATCTCCTGATTCTGTGAAATAGCTTCAAGACACCATGGGCTCCTGTGCAGTGGGTATTCAGGGAAGAGACTGAGATCCCCTTAGCTGTGGTTGGTAGCAGTCAGTGCTCTCTCCCATTGCAGCATGGCCAAGTAACCCAGATTCTGTATCTTTGAATACATGGCAAGACCCCGGTAAGTCTTTTCTCCCTGTAAGCATGAATATTCTGCCACAGAGCAGAGGGTCTTTAGCTTAAGTGTTATAGATTGAATTTAAAATGTGCCCCTACAGAGTCATGCTTTGAATGTTTGTTTCCTCCCTAATGTTGCTAATTGGAAGTCTGTGGAAATTCTAAGATACAGGACAGAAGGAAATAAATAGGGACAGGCCCTCACTCTCTGTTTTCTGGCTTGTTTCAATGTGAACAACCTGCTTCATGCTCCTCGAACCATAAACTAAGCTGACTTGCCTTCCTTGCCATGTTGAATTGTAACACTTCAAAAAGGAGAGTCAAAAGACTTTTTGTCAGACATCATGGTCACGGTGGCATGAAAGTAACAAATATGCCAGGCAATCCCCATTGCCATAAGGGCTGCAAAGGCACCTTCCCATGCAGAGGGATGTTCAAGAAGGAACTGGGGTTCTTACAAACAGACTTCTCTGAAGATGGAACCCAGGGAGAAACCCGATTCATTAATGGCTAGTAAATATGATAGTTATGAGGCACTTACTGCATCCTAGGCTAAGTGACTTATACATATGGTATCATTTACTTTATACAATGCCCATAATAATGCTAAGAGATAACGCTGTTGTCCCAATTTTACAAAGAACAAAATGGGGGGGGGGGGACACACTGAGGTTCACAGTACCAAGATGGGGTTGTATGAATCCAAAATCTCCCTACTTACTTCCTTTGGAAAATATTACCCAGCATTCCCTGTTACAAAGACTGACCCTCTTCATTCAGCCTACTGAGCACCTGATGTTTACCAATCACTATGCCAGGTCTTGGAAGCCCAGAGCTCACACATTTGAAATCCTCATAGGAGTAAATTCCTGAAAGTTCACTACCATATGATGAGAAGAAAAAGTTTATAGAACGTTGAAGCAGAACACTTGTTGGCTACTAGCAATGTGCTGAGATAGAAGGTAGCAAGGGAGTCAAAACACTGACACCCAAAAGGTTTTATCAAATCAATGTTCCGGAGATCCTCTGCTATCCCCGAGGATTGTATTTAAATCCTTCACTTTAATTTTCTTCTTTCTACATGAGCTTGACTCCCTTGGGCACTGGGCATTCCACTGGTCATAGTGTTGCTACGGCTCAAATGTCAATGGTGCTTGTGATACAGAACTGGTCTCACAGGGCAGCTGCTCCCTAAGTGTGAGCTGCTTCTACCACCACATAACACAAAGAGGGTATCAACGGTCAAGTTTGCTCAGAAACAGGCTCTAAGATTGAGATTTATGTGCATTCTAACAGTAAGTACTCTAGGAAACGATGCTTGAATCATTGCAAGGGATGTTGGTTGGGCAGAAGAAAGGGTGGTTTCTGATGTAATCATATAGAGGTATCTGAGTCCATGAAAACTTCTGTCCTCTTAGCAGTTCTTAGTCAAGACAGGGCAAGTAGGCTTTATATTTTGTACTGAGTAGTCATGAGTTGAGAGCTACAGGGGGGGTGATGGAGGGAGGGAGAGAATGCTATTAATTGATGCTGGATAAAGGGGGTCTCTTTGGCTGAAATTGATTCTTTAGAAGGGGATGGGCTATAAGTTGTTAGTAGCAATAATACCTAGTAGCAGGATGAATAAAGCAATATCCCAACATATGTTGCAATCCACTACAAGAACAGTGGTGAAATATCCACTTTTAAGCATTTTATTCCCTCATGCTCATGGAACAGTTATTGCTTGTGAATATTTAAGAAATCCTTTTTTTTTTTTTTTTTTTTTTTTTTTTGTGGGCCTGGAGAGGGAAGGTCTTGTGCATCCTAACAACTAATTATATAAAACGTGAAATTAGGATAAGACCATTGATTAAAGATGTGAAATAGTAAGAGAAAAGGAAAATGAGGAATCAAGGAGATCAAAGGACAAAGAATGGGGGCAGAAGGGAGGGTGAAGAAAACAAAGGGCTCATCAGGCAGGGCCACCAAAATACTCACAGGATTTGCATATTTCTTGGCATAAAAGTCAGAATTAAATGATATCTGAGTGCTTCCTGTATGCCTGCAGGAAGCTGAGATCACAGACTGTTGTAGAACAGGTGGCATCAGAGAAAAACCCCTTCAAATTCCAAGTGGAACATCATCTACCAATTAGGAGAGTGACCAAACAAATCTGATATGAGGCTCTGAGCAAGCAGAAACAGCCAGAGAATGATGGACCACTCATTATTCTGGTCTTGTTTCGCTGATACGTTCATCAAAGCACTTACCTGCAATCTAAGTAGGGTTAAGAAGCTAATGTCTGACTCATTTAATTCCCTCACAACTATAGTTTTGTTATCTGTTTGTTACTCCCAGCTAGTAGCATGTGCATGCCCAGGAAAATAGGTACTGATTGATCTCAGAAAAATCTTGTTCATATTTTTTCTTTCTTCCTTGGCTTTTTAAGCACCCACCTTGACATCTCAAGACTGTGAAAACAATTTGCTCCCGGAGGGAATATTACATGCAAAGCAGGGACACTTCGGATGTAACTCTGAAAGAGTAACTTACATGAGGGACATCCAGAACTGTCCTGAGTGAGTCACAGTATGGAGGAGACCCACGTTCAATCAGAGGATGGGAAGACTCTGTGTTTTAGATGGCCCCGCCCCCTTCTTCTTAACTTTTCTCGACCACAGTCCCCCTGGAGAATAGATCCATATAACTCTGCCTACCTTTTCTAACCACAATTAAGTAAACAAGCTTTTACATCCATATGGTGCATAAGGAATTCCCTGATCCATCTGATGTTTCTTTGTAGCTTACTATTTTCTTATTAAGTAGACAATGGGGCTGTCGCCCCACCCAGATCACTTTCTCTATAACAAAAACAGTGATGATGGATGCCATTAGGGAAGGATATTGCTGTATGAGTTCTTTATTGCTCCTGTGTCTGGGGAAAGAACTACATTCAGATCATCTGTCTAAATTAGTATTCAAGACACACTCCACTGGCATTTTCACCATGTGATAAAATAGCCAAAGAGACATATTGAGAATGTAAATACCCAGAGCCAGTTTTCAACAGACAGAGAAAAGCATGGCACCAATAAGCTCTCTTTGATGCCAAGACTAACATTTTGATTTTGGCAACTTGGAGTTATTTTATCTACTCAACCCATGGGAGAGGCAGGAGGTATTTGTTCCTATGACACTTGCTGAAAAGGTTAACATCTCTATGCTCCAGGTTGTGTGCTGACCAAGGCGTGAGCCCCAGAAGGGTTCTTGGTGGCAGTTGCTTGTATAAAACATCCATTCTTATCCAATTTAGATTCAACAGACCCTCTGTGTTTTGGGGGTTGGCTTGGCAATGATGCTACAACACTGACAGTGACATCTGTGCCTCCCAGGAGTTCAGAGCTCAGCAAATAAATGACTACACAGCGTGACAATTCCACAAGAGGCTGCTATACAAGGCTCATAGCTAGCATGGAGAAAGTACTGATTAACTTGTCTCATTGAGACTGGGTGCTCCTCAAAGGAAAGAATTGGATGGACGTGTTTTTATATTCATTCTCCAAACCCTCCGGCATTAACCCACCTCTCCATAGAGAAGAAAAGGGTTCAAGAGTAACCCCAGCTTGATTCCTTGATAAAGCTATGAAGGGCACTGGAGTCCCAAATAGAAACAGTCCACTGTTGCTATAGTAGGACAGTTATTACCCAGGACATTGCTGCTGATTAACCAGATGTATCAGAAAAGCTATTGTTTTACTAGGACAAATGGAGAGAGGGAAAGACTAGCACAGAGATGTCTGTGTCATCCTAAGGTAATGGTCTAGGTAGCCACGGGACACACATATATAGATACCAAACACTTAAAATGTGGTCATTGTGACTGAATACAGTACCCACTTTTATGGTTGATGTGACCAAAGACCCAACATAAGTTAGGAGAAGGAATGTTTAATTTTGGCTCACATTTATAGATACTCAGTCCCTAGTCAATCACTCCATTGAGTCTGGGTGTGTTGTGAAACAGGCTAGCATGGCGGTCCGTAGGTTCACTTCACAGTACACAGGAAGCAGGGCACCAAGGAACTGGGGACCAAACATAATGTCCAAGAGGCCCCTCTTTCTCCATCTAGGTTCCATCCATTAGAACTTCCAAAAAAAAAAAAAATCCCAAAATAGTGCCAGCAGTTAAGGACCAAATGCTCAACACATGAGCCTATGTGTGTATGTTTATGTGTATGGGCTATTTCAAATCCAAACCATAGCATTAAGGAACCGAACTTCAAGTGTTGTTTCATTAATATTTAAGTGTCATTAGCTTCAAAAGGAGATGGTAGCAGGATCATGATGCTTCTACCTTCCCCATAGATAATTATCAACTCCAGAAGTCTGTCTTTGAAACATGCTTAGTACAGGGCACATCAAAGGCTGGCAAACAGTGATTTTTCCATTGGAGACTCAAACAAGAAACCATCCAAGAGTTTTGAGCTTTTCCCTTCTCTTTCTTTCACCTTATCCCCCTCCCCCACACACACACCCAACTCTGCCTGGGTGTCAGCTTAGGCTGTACACATGTGTAACAGGGAGAGGGAGAACCAGGTAAATCAAAGACTTGCTGGATTGAAGTGTGTTGGGAAGAGCAAAGATTCACCTCTGGAAAGTGGAAGGAGAAAGGTAAGCAAAGATACATATAAAGGACCAGAACGCAAGGACAGAGTTGAGAATCTGACAGAGGAGCCAGGGAGGTGGCTCAGTTGGTAAAGAGCTTGCTGCTCAGACATGAGTGCCTCTCTCAGATCCCTAGCACCCATGTGGAGAACTGAGCATGGCTAGCTACCCATACAGCACTGGGGAGGTGGACAGGAGTGGCATGAGGCTTGCTGCTTAGTCAGTCTAGCTGAACTGTGGAGCTCTAGGCTCAATAAGAGAGCCTGTCTCAAAACAAAGGAATGAATAAATGAATGTATGAATGAATGAATGAATAAGGTAGAGAGCAAAAGAGGAAGACATTATGCAAAGCTCTGATATCCATATCAGACATGGATACACACACACACACACACACACACACACACACACACATACACACACACACACATACAGAGGGGAGGTAGGAGGAGGAAGGGAGGTAGGGTAGAAGGGAGGGAAGAGAACGGAGATATTCTGAAGAAAGCAGGAGGCATTTGAGGGTGTCAACAGAAAAATACTATTTTCCAGCCCTTTCTCAAGCTCCTTTCTCTAATGGATCCCAAGTTCTTGTTTTCTAGAGGATGCTGGGTTGATAGAGCTTTTTCATTATGTTTCATTTGATAACTACCCAGGAGAGAACAAGCCCAGCTAGGCTGAAGAACAGAAAAAAAAGAATGTGACTAGGGAGGTAATAGCAATCTTGCTCAAAGAAGGAAACAAGTGCCACTGGCTGAGGACCCAGGCCTTGTAGCTTGGGGGAGGGAGGAGGGTGACAATGGACTTTGCTATTTAGGTCCTCTTGTCCCAGAGGTGCTGGCTGTCTCCCAGGTCAGATCAAGAAGGTCCGTCAAACTGATGCTGCTGTTTCTGGAAGCAGAAGGTTACAGCAATGCTTGCATGAGGCATTCTCCAGTTCCGACTGCAAGGCTGAGTCAGAGTGTATGACAAACCCCCCAATGGAACAATTTTAGTGAGTTTTGCTGGGAGGATAAAAAGAATCCAATTACAAAATCACTCAGACCAATCATAAGAACGGTGGGCTTAATAACCCTCCATTAGCTGACTGAACTACGGTAGCACAGATAAATGAAAAAGCAATTCTCTTTGATCCTATGCAAGGCCTGGGTTTTATTTTTCCCCCTCCCACCAAAGACGACAAGGAATAACTGTTCTGGGAGGAAAGAGGGAGCTATGGAGAATGTAGTGAGAGTCTCACAAGAGTTCATACAAATGTCTGCATGGGACGGGCACTGCCCAATATGCATTAATTTCCTTGAAAAACAACTGTATCCTCTAAGGAGGAGAAAAAAAAGGGGGGGGGGAGGAGGTGGGAGAATCTAGGCGTGGATGGAGAGACAGCTATAATGTATCAATGTGGGCCTGGCTCAAATCTAAGCTCTGTCTTCTATCTGGGTGGTTATTGTTTACTTCTTTAGTGGCGCTGAGGTTCAAACTCCGGGTTTTGCACACGCTGAGAAAACATTCTACCATTGACCTAAGCTACATCCTTACCTCAGATCTTGATCAAATTAACTCACCTCTCTGATTCCATTTCTTCATCTGGTATATTAGATATGGCTTCATGAATCCTAGAATAGTGCCCATAGCACAAAAGAAGGCTTCCATGAGGGTTATTATGATATGAACAATGGAATGATGATGATGATGATGATGATGATGATGATGATGATGATGATGATGATTATAAAGGAAATGATAACATCCCTATGTTATCTTCAAACCTTGAGAATATGACTCTAGGTACAGGGGACACAACATATATAATATGGATGCTTCAAGGGTGATGGAGGCCAAAAGATGGACAGAAAGGGGTCATAATTAAAGGGTAAAATTGGACAGCTATATTTTGAGCAACTATGCAACAGCCTGTGGAAAACACTTCTGACGATTTGAATATTGAGGAGCGGGTACTGGGGGTTCGTGTGTAACAGAGAAAGATGGGGACAGAGTCATGGAAATACAGTTTCTTACCAAATTCTGTTGCTGATACACAGGCTTTGAGGGACATCTGAGTGAGTGCTCCCAGAATAACAGTTATCAGAGAAGGCCCCCAGGCTCTCTCAGACAACCCCGGCCTCCAGCACTTGGTGGAGACAGAGGTCAATAGGGAGAAAATTACAGAGTATCCTCAGAGCTCAGAGCCCCGCATTTCCCAGCCCAAAGAAGGTAGTTATTAGGGGTCAGGGAAGTAACTCTAGGTTCCACAATCACACGCTGTGTTAAGAAGAAATAAAACTCTCTGAAAATTTATTTCCTCTGGGGTTCATCCGGTCCTTAGTTAAAGCCCCACCAGCTGCAGATCTGCTAGATAGATGCAGGGTTCTTATTGACGAGGGAGGGAAACTTAAGGCTACATCTGTCCTGGGTGGCTACTTGCTATGTTACAATAGCTTTAATTATTACCTGCGGGATCAGTCTTTTATTTATCTATCCTGTGAATGCCCATTGAATGTCTATATTAACACAGGGCACACTTGGTCTATAATTGTTCCTTGGCGGTATTAGAATTTCCAGGATTATTAAACAGGTAGACTTTAGTCTATATCATTTAATAACTTTGGAATAAGAAATCTAAGATCCTAAAAGGGAATGAACAGGCCATGGTTCCAGTCCTTGCTCCAGTCTCTAATCTTTTCTGGATGAGTGTCTCTCCTTACTGAGTAGGTGGCATGTACCAAGGACACCTATACTCAGGAGGTAAGTACTATGAGTGTGAAGCCAGGCTAGGCCACCTGGTGAGTTCAAGGCCAGTCTTTGCAACCCAGTGGCATTTTGACTCAGAAAACAGAGGGAAGAGAGGAGAGGGGGAGGAATGGAGAGAAACTGTCTGTGCATAGAGATGGCTGCCATTATAATCAGCCCAGTGTGTGCTTTTCTTTCTCTTTAAGAAGAAACTTTTATTTTTTGAGATTATAAGGTAATTACATCATTTCCCCTTCCATTTCCTCCTGCCAAATCCTCCCATGTGCCCTTCCATGCTCTTTTTCAAATTCATAGCCTCTTCTTAAAAATTAGCTACACACACACATTCATACCCTAAATGCCTCAGTACAACCTGTTTCAGTTGAGTATCTTTACTCTCTCTCTCTCTCTCTCTCTCTCTCTCTCTCTCTCTCTCTCTCTCTCTCTCTCTTTCTCTCTCTCTCCATATATATATGCAGTTCTTACCTATATCATTTAATCACCGTTGATTTTGGTGTATTTCTATTGATTTTTAGAGTATTTAATCCTCCACACACAATACACTCACATACAGGGTACACACACACTCACACAAGCATGTCTGTGTGCCAGTCCTTCCCCCCCCCACACATTTCAAGTGGGCTGTTAATCACACAGTTGTATTATTTTAGGCCAGTGTAGGAGAGAACAAGACAATTACACTCTAAGTTCTTTATTTCTTTGGGGACTTGGGGGAGAGAGTGAGAGACATCTAAACACTGCCAAGCAATGACCAATCAAATTCTTTCCTAGCTACATGAGAATCAGAAGAAAAAGACCTTTGCTCTGTGGAGGCTTTACTAAAACCTGTAGAAGGCAGCCAAGGCTAGAGGCCAAAATCCTTGTCAGCCTCAAGATGGAGAGTCACTGTAGGAGCTAGCTAGAGCAGGGACCTGTCACATGGTCAGCAGAAAAGTGACAAAGGCAGAGGTCAGGGAGGAACAGGCTGCTGGTCCCTCTTGAAGGTTCCTTAGTTTGGTTTAGGTCCCGGCACACAAAAGGAGCACAGTATATCTGGGTCCTACTTCTTCTGCTCCTCCTTCAGGAATCAGTCTTGGTGTATCATTCCAAGGCTTCTCTAGATCTTGGGGTATTGCAAACTTTTGAAGGAGACATATCAGGGCTGAACGGTGGGATCCTTCCAGAAACCTTATGAGGGAGGGGCTAGGGAAGCAACTCAATGATAAAGTCCTTGCCAAGTATGCATAAGGTCCCAGGTTCTGTCCCTCACACTACACACAGGAAGATGTTTTTTGGAGTACCAGGGACCTTCCAATATATTTCTTTGCATCTCTTACACACCAGTAATATCTTCTGGACACAGAATATGTGCCACAGAAATCATTAATTCAACAAACATTTAGTATACCAATATCACTGCTAGGTACTTTATGTCCACTGTAGGGAGCCGTTTGTGCTGCACCCAAACATGGTGCCGGCTTCCTGTCGAGAACTCAGCAAACAGAGCTCTTGCCCAGCCAAGAGACTTAATGCGCATGCACCACATAAGTCACAGCCCACCCCCGGGGCACGTGATTGAGCTACAGGAGGATGCACCAATCAGGTAGCAACACGAGTCTCCTAGGCATGTATAGCAGTGCATTTTCTCCCCCACGTGAGGAGGAAGGAGAGGAAGGAGAGGTGGGGAGATTGCGAGAGACTCCACGTAGAGGGATGGCGGAGAGGTGTCACGTGGAGAGAGACTCGGTAAAATAGATTGCGGGAGGTCTCGCGTGGACAGAGACTGGACAGAAAGATTGCTCGTGGGGGACTGCGTGTGAGAGGTCGTCTAGATAGTAGAACTCGGTAGGGAGCCCCCGGCCCAGAGAGAAGTTTCCTGCTCAAGAAGTCCCTGCTCAAAGTGCTGTTCAATAAAGGTTATTCCGCAGAAGAAGCTGTTTGTTTGTTGCATGCCTGTTCCTAGCGGCGGGAAGCATGGGCGCACGACAGTCCACTACCTTTCTGTTTACATATGTATGATGGGTGTTGGTGTGAGAGCATGTATGAGCACATGTGTGGATAAATATCCATATCTGTGCTTCTGTGAGAGGAAACCAGAAGTCAACCTGGGTTATCAATTCCTAGACGTTCTCCACTTCATTTCTTGTTTTTGTGTTGTTTTGTTGTCTTGTTGTTAGAGACAGTCTCTCACTAGGACTTTGGGCTCATCAAATAGGCTACAGTGGTTGGCCACTGAGTCTTGAGATCTACCTGTCTCTACTTGAGCCATTACAAGCATATACCACAATACTTGGCTTTTTATATGGGAGCTGGGGACTGATTTCAGGTTTTTATACTTGGGCTTGCAAGCCCTTTACCAAATGAACCATCCCCAAAGTTGCCATTACCTATTTTCATCCTTATAAACAAACCTTATCCCACTGGTACTGTTATGCCCATATCGCATATGAACAAACTGAGGCTTCATCCCATAGTTGTACAAGTTTCTAAGATGATCAGACACACGGCTTACATCCCGGCCCACTTCACTTCAAATAGAGTATTTTACAGCCCAAGGCTTGCACACGGTGCCATTTTAAGATATGAATCATTATGCTTCCTTGCATAGGGGATAATTATCTCACATTGAGCTCTGGGGACCACATTCATTTAGAGAAGTTGAGAGTAGCAAGACCTGATGCTCTAGCATGCTAACAGGGTCTTGTTGGGGAAAGTACCATTTGGCATGCCTGCTCCCAGCCAGTGCCGAAGATGAGACGAGATGACGGAGAGTCAGGGGTCACTGGCAAAAGAAGATTAAAGGCGGAAGCTGACTGCATGCTCTTATGAAGAAAATATCACATTCAAAGACGGAGCAGCGCTATCCACGGCAGCCTCAATGCCATCTCCGGAGCCTTCAAACATAAAACTCACTCATTTCATTGCCATGACTCCAGCCAATTTCCTGTATGAGATCACACACAGAGGAACTAATTTCAGATTACATGCCTGCTGCCCTTTCCCATGAAGAGTCTCTTCTGGCTCTAATTAAACTTTTTCTTCTACGACAAATGCCAAGATGTCAAAAGGATTCATCTTAGGAAAGAGAAGTGCTAGGAACTTGGAGGTACAAATTCCTGTGCCTGGGTGAGCTTTGTTGTTAGCATTGGGTGTCACTGATCGTTCCAAAGGTCATGGGATTTGCAATCCTTTGAACTACAGTGAAACAAACACTGAATGCTGGTTATCCGTGCACACTCAACTGTCAGAGAATCCATGCCATGATCCATGGATGCTATGCAAGGGCTGGTGTAATGTCAGCCATTGAACAATATTATAGAGAATAGAATAAGTCTACCTGCAACCCTAGGAATAAGAAACAAAAGCCAATTTCCTGCTCCTTGCTGCCAACGTGGTTCAGAATCAAGACATGTCAATCCAAACCTGAGAGTCGCAGAAAGGAAAATGGCCTTTATTGAGGACCTATTATGGGCAAGGTATTTGGGGGAGCTGCTGTAGTTTAATTATGAAATGTATCCCCAAAGGTCCATGTGTTTGAGCACTTGGTCCATGCTGGTAGTGCTGTGTGGGAGAGTTGTAGAGCCTTCAGGAGGTGGAGGCTTGTAGGCGAAAAATGGGTGGGAAGTTGGGATGAGTCTTAAGGTTTTATATATATATATATATATATCACAACCTTAATTCATTCTCTCTTTACTTACTGCCAACGCAGCATGAGCAACTGGCCTCCTGATCCCACTACCATGCATTCCCTCCCCATCAGGATGAAAGGTGTCCCTTCAAACTGTGAGCCAGAAAAAACACATTCCTTCCTTAATTTGCTTGTCTTTAGGTATTTTATCTCAACAATGAGAAAATTAACTTAAAATGAGGGTTTTCACAGACTCTTCCAATCATAATAATGCCCAACATCAGGCACAGTTACTAGGATGACTTACAAGTGCTATTTGCTTAGGACCAATCAACCACAGTGGGGTAGAGTTAGGATTAGAACCCAAATCCACAAGAATTTCCCAATATTTCTACCTAACTTCTAACTCCTAGTTTGTTCTCCTGAAAAACATGGTTGTTAATTCCTGGCTTATCATTCTTCCAGAGCGGGGAGGATAAAATTAAAAAGTGATGTGCCTAATGCACTTTGATCCCACATGGATGCTTCCAGAGGAGGACGTGGTGGCCATGACTGTCAGCCATCATTCCCTGTGCCCATCATGAAGTACCTTTGGTTTCTGACTCGTGTCTCTCTAATTGAGCTCTGGGTGCTGTCTATGGGAACCTAGTACATGTCAGCTGACTAACAAAAAAGAAATTAAGATACTAAATCTAGGCTGCCTGTAACCAAAGTCCAGGTACTTTCTATGGGCAAAACAGATTCTTGCCCAGTTTGCTTTCCTACCAGAGGGTTGACCAACCATCTCTGGGTATACTTTCTAAGGGGTGAATGAATGAACTGATAATTTCTCCTTTAAACCCGGAGCTTCACCACTGCTATCCAAAGGCTCTATCACTGAGACGCATCCTTTGTTATTTCTCTTGATCTTGCACTGCTTGTAATCCCATAATATTGACTCTAAGAAAGTTTAAGGACATACCTGATACCAGAATGTAATCACAATTATGACATTAGTGACTTGCAGCAAATTAAAAAAGTTCTAAATGGCATTGTTAAGCTAATTGAAATTGACGCTGTTTTTATTTTTAGTGAAACTATTTCCACTTGGATGAATCCTGCTCCACATAAAATATGACTACAGATTTTAATTCCTCAGTCTTGTCCATCCACTATAAATTTTTCCAGCTACTGCTTCTGTTATTGAGGTTATGCTTTGATGGCCATTGCTGGTTTTGTCATAATGGAAAAAGTTGGAGGAAGAGAGGAACATATGTGTTTTTGAGAGAAGAAGGAGGAGAAAGGATGGAATGGATCAAGATTAAAATAGTCTCAAGGAGACAAGATGGCTCCCTATAGTTAAAATAATGGGGTTAAATGTGATAGAAGAGCCATTGTGTTACAGGTTAGCCCTTTAATGTCTCCCTAGTTCACATGTTTAAATATATAGTCTCAAGATAATGGGACTATTTTTGGGAAATTGTGGAAGCTTTGGGGCCCATGCATGGCTGTTTGAGGTGGGTTACTGAAACCAGTGTTGGCCTTTAAGACTATAACCTGACCTCATTTCTAATCTCTGTGCTTCCTGATCTGCTACTATGAAAGCCAGCAGCAGCTGCAAGCTCCTATCACCATGGACTGAGCCTCTCCAGCCACCATGCCTTGTCTGCCGTGATGGACTGTGTTTTTCCAAACTGTGAGCCAAAATAAACCTTTCTTCCTTGAAGTTGCTCTGGTCAGGCACTTGGTCTCAGTGGTGAGAAAAAGATAGTGCTGATTTTGTGTTCCTTCCTGGTCAAGGTGCTGGGATATCTAAACTAGTAAGATGACACGGATTCCAACATTGGAGGGCTGAAGCAGGGGGACTGCAAGTTCTAAGCCAGCCAGCAATGCCTACTGAGACCTTGTCTCAAGACAAAACAAAACAAAGAATTTTCATCTTTTTACTGGACAAACAGGAGCCGTCTCTGCCCCCAGCACTCATTAGCAAGGATATTAGGTGATAAGGAAGCGAGAGCTTCAGCAGAGGAGAGCTGGCAGCCGGGTCTGCTCATTGACAAAGACCTCTTAATTATGAGTCATCACAGAGGCACATGGCCACTCTTTTATGTCAAATCCCACTCCCTTCATTCAACACAGAGGAACCCAGAACACTGTAGCCCAATTTCCATGCCAGAGCACCTTTCAAGTTGGGCACTGGGAGTTCTGGGCACAATCTCTCAATTTTACGAGCAGCAGTGTTATTGAGCCTCCCAGACTGCAACTGCTTGCTTACTTGAACAAATTCACAGCACATTACTGGCCATGACATACTTTATCCCATCAACCTCATTAATGATACTTTTATGCTGTGCTGATTTAGAACATCTCCTCTTCGAGTTGTCTTATTCAGGAGTTTGCAATGTGGCCCGTTGATAGAAGCAAAGGAAAAAAAAAATTCTACTACCCTGAGTGGTTTGAAGATTTAATGAGCACAAATGTTCTTTATCAACAGTCTCAGTAACTTTATCCTCAAGGTATTTTATACCTCAGAGGTGCAGAGGAAAGTGATACAAATACAAATGGATATCTCGGGGGCGGACGTTATACAATTTTGAGTCTTGTTGGATCTATGTGGAATGGATAAAAATCATCCACAGTGCTCTCTCTGCATTACCCATCACTGGGTCTGCCTGCCTCTCTGTGCTCTCTCATTCCTTGTCTTTAACATTATGGTTTCCTAGTCTCTGCTTCTCAAATGGAAGGAATCCAGGAACAATATGGTCCGGGTTTTTGCTGTTGTTGTTTTATTTGTATCTGTCTTCCACTTGAAAGTCTGAAGTCCTGACAAGTCTTTCTTAGAACAGAGTTAGTGACACTGACCTTGTGGATCTATAGATGCATTTATTCAATTTCTCGCTCATAACAACTTTTCAGCAAGTGGACATTCTTTCCCCATCACCTACATACCCTCATGACATATTAGAATTCGACCTATCTGCTGGCTTGCTTCTGGTGTGGCCTGCCCTCGGCCCATTTTTAGATCAGCCAATGGGGCCATGAGTAGCCTGAATCACTTTTCATCCAATTGGTCTCCTTCCAGCAGTTTCATATGGCTTCTCGCTGTAAATCACTCTGGGAAAATAAATGTCCCCTATCCATTAGTGACTTTTTCACCACAAGCCAAACTGAGCCACAAGCTAGACAAGTCTTGTTAATGGCCACTTAAATACATTCCTACAGCCTAACCCGGAGACCTTCAGCCAGCCTCAAACCTTACCAGCTCGTGTTCAAAATATATGACAGCAACAAGATCACAGGTCATCAGACCCTTATCAAGTAGGGGAACCACACCACCCGGTTTGTCTAGGAGCCTTCCAGTTTGCCCCTGCTATCCCGGTGTAATTATCAATCATTTCCCTTCCAAAACCACTCGAGCTTGAATGATAAGACTCTATAAGGCAGTGATGGTAATGAAAGATAATCATTTAGATAGTAAGTCATTTATTTACCATTAGTTGTACATAAAGGACTCACGTGTCTTACCTCATTTTAACTCCAATACGGTACTAGTAAAAGAGGCATTGCCATTTTCCCCATTTCACAGACTAGTCCACTGAGGTTCAGTGTAGCTAATCAGCAAGGCCAACTGAAGAGTGAGAGTGTACTTCATCTAGATCCCTCTGGGGATATTGGCTACCTATAATTCCCCAGAAAACTGTGCCCTGCTGTATGAAAACCTACCCCTGCTTACGAGCGCCTGTGCTCCCCTTCGAAGCCCAGTCAGTGGTGAAAAGGCTTACACAGTCTCTTGCTCTTACGATGAACTGACCGCAGAGGGATCCAATGGAGACCATACCCTTGCTTAGCTCTCTCCCTGGCCTATTTGCATTGCTCTCTTCTCCCTTAATAAACTGCTTCCCAGAGTCTTTCTTTACTAGTCTCTGGGGCAAGGAGCCTGGTCCATGGTATCCAGTTAGCAAGGAAGGGGACAAGTTAGAACTCAAGTCTGTCCTCTTGATACCATGGGTCTTCACACTGTCCAAGTTTAATGGAAGAACCTCAAAAGATTGGAGAAAGTGAGGCAAGGCCACCAAGGTCACACAGAAGCAAGAACTGAGGCTCAAGCACATACCTAAGTCCACCTTTTCTCAAAGGACACACACACACACACACACACACACACATCATAACACTCTCTATCTATCATCTATCTATCTATCTATCTATCTATCTATCTATCCATCCTATCCATCCATCCATCTATCCTATCCATCCATCCATCCATCCATCCATCCATCCATCTATCCTATCCTATCCATCCATCCATCCATCCATCCATCCATCCATCCCATCCATCCATCCATCCATCTATTCTATCCATCCATCCATCCATCCATCCATCCATCCATCCATCCATCCATTTATCTATCTACCTACCTATCTATCTATCTATCTATCTATCTATCTATCTATCTATCTATCTCTATTTCTCTCTCTGATACACACACTTATCTATTTGCTACTTGGGCCCTTAAACCTACTGTTATATAGCTCATTCAATGCAGAATTTGTGAAATGGGTTTCCCATCAGCTGACATTATTTTTAGAGGGTAGAGCCCTCTGTCCTTTCAACCCTACAGCACCAAGCAAGCAGAGGCTCTTTCTGAGCTGCACTTGAACACAGATATAATTTCCAGAGAAACCATATTACTCTGAGAATAACTAATGAGGTCCCCTGGGGTATTCCTAAGCACAATGGGTCCATATGGATTAGAGCAACAATGGATGAAACCACAGGTCAGTCTAGAGAGGCAAACCACATCTGTGATGTTTCTAGGTGTTACAAAGTAGAATAAGAGGGAAGGAGTAGAAGGCACCCCCACCCCCATGCACATGCAAATACACATCCTAACTACTGGTTGTGAGATGTTTTTGACAAGTCACCCAATGTCCCCAATACTCAATTTGTTCTATACGTTCTATACGGGAAATACCTGCCCAATCAATCCACAAATTAGAGGGTAAATGAGAGAAAATACCCCTTCTCCTGCTTCTTTTTATCCACTTTTCTAATTACAGTCACTAACTTGAACCCTTGCCCTAGGTCTAACAGTAGTTCAGATGTGCTGTGCTTTGTTTCCAAGCAAAAAAGACATCCTATTTGATAATAAAAGGCTTCCATTGAAAACAGAGAGCAGATAAAAGGAGGAGCTTCCTCCACAAAGCCCCAGCTGATTCATAAAAACGTGGAACGAGTCGTGTTGCCTCTCAAGGCAGAAACTTATAATCAATGGGACTCTTTGAGCAGCCAATCCCAGCCCAGTGGAGGATGACAGGCCCAGTGGGCCATCTCCACATGGCATTCCTATGCTGTCTTGCAAACTGATTAATTCCCGCTTCTCAGTGAAAGAAAAACTCAATTCAAGCTCACTGCTGTACTATGTTACTAGTGCAGATCAGGTCTGTGTGGTTTTTTGAATAAACAGGGCTTCTGCATAGAGGTAGGTGTGTGTGTGTGTGTGTGTGTGTGTGTGTGTGTGTGTATGTGTGTGTGTGTGCATGTTTTTAGGCTCCATTCAAGAGCTTGTCTGCCAGGCTTTGAAAATCACCTCCTTGCCTCCTCACTTTTATCTTGAAATGATTTCAAAACATCCCCGCTCATAGAGGCATTTTCTAGCAGTTAGTGTGAGGCTACAAAATGCAGAAGCTAAGAATACAGACTGATTTGTATTATGGACAAAGATCATCTTTCTTTCTTATTTATTTATTTACTTATTTATTTATTGGAAGTTGTGGCCCTAACGGTTATTCTCACGGTATGTCCTCAAGAGTCTTAGACCTCCGTCTTCCGTGTGAAAGTTCGTAAGTCCCCTCCCTCTCTCTGTCTGTCTCTGTCTCCCCGCCCCAACACACACATACGCACCACTCATGTGTACACATAGGTGCATAATATTTTTGATGAGGTTATAATTACTCATACATAGTAATTATATTAGGCCGATGGTCTCCTATCAACAAATAAGAAAAAATGACGACCTACAACTCCCGGCCCCCAGAACCTCCCCCCCAATCCTTACTTAGAACATGCAGTGTGCCAACCGTGTTAGATGATGGTGATTTATTGGTGAAAGGGGTGAGTAAAACCTTTACCTGCTGGGATCAATCACCTCGGGCTTCCTAAGAGTTAAGGAAAAGAACAGTACAGGGTCCCCAGATTGCCTAAGTGCTTCTCTCACCCAGAAATCTTCCGCTCACCCCCAGAAACCTCAGGGCACCGTCTAATGTGAAGAAGGACCAGTTTCAGATATGAAGAACTAACCACGGATCACGGCTGGCTGCTCTCACCAGCTGCCTCCTAATCTGGCAAATAAAACCCAGCTGCTGTCGAGGTGGTGCAGGGGCCAACAGGAGCTCTTTGCTTTTTTTCCCTGCCTTCAGATCAGGATGTAGATTTTCTTTCCTGGTCTGCCTGTCCTCAGCAGGTTTGAATATGCTGCTATTTCTAAGAAGTAGAAACGCCAGGGGCTGAGGAGATCCAGCCAACAACCCTAGTAAGACTCATGGTTACTACAGAATGGTGAGTCCAGCGAGCAGCTCCACCAGTCGGCACCCCACTAGACTTCAGGGTTATAGCAGTACAGCGCCCCCGAGGCAGAGACAAGCGTTCTTGCTTACAAGCTGGGATATCTCTGCTGGTTTCCCCAGGAGAAACGGGAATAGAGGAACCTCTTAGAGTGTGGGCTCCTTCTGGGGCCAGCACAGGAGTTCCTATGGAACAGGATGGAACAGGATGGAACAGGATGAGGCTTTCCCAGCCACCAGGAAAGCAGAAGGTGTAATAGGGGAGGAAGGGTAATCCCTGGCCTCACCTTTCACCCAGCCTAGAGGCTGAGAGGATTTAACCCTCTTGATTCTCAGTTCCTTCCCTCACCTTAAGTAAGGGGAAGGAGATCTACAAGGGAATGCACCCTGTCCTCAGCCCCATCTGGAAGCACAGAGGTGAAAAGGGAGATCAAGTATCAAGTGGCAGCCAGACCACTTACTGGCAGCTGAGTGAGCCTGGCAGATCATTTATTCTCCCCGAGCCTCCGTTTTCTCATCTCTAAAGCTGGACACCTCACTTACTGGGTCTCAGAAAGTATTAAACCGGATCCTACATGTAAAACTCCAGAAAAAAAGAAAGAATGTAAACGAAAACTAGCACCGGGAACTACGTGTATACACGGCGATTGCTAGTTTTTTTTTAAACCACGCTAACGATCAAGTCCCTCCCTTATGTCCCTCCCAGTGTTAGCAGATGAGTTGTCCTACATGAGGGCACAAGGCAATTTTCCAGACCTCAAGTCTTAGGTGTCACTATCCTTCCTGTCACCCTACATCTGGTGTGGGGAGAAGGTCCACCTCTGAGCATCCTCCCCAGGCTCCCAAGGCTTGGGCTACCAGGGAGGTTCTGAGAGCCAAGTATGACTGCAGAGAGGGTGCTCGCTGACTGTGGGTGCTGGGTACCTGGGCAGCATCTCCAATCTAGGCTCTCCCACCCACTGCTGGTGCGCCCAGCGCGTAAAAAGAGAAAAAGCAAAAACTCTTGGATACTGGACCAGGCTTTGACGCGGATCTTGAGCTCGCCGTCCTGTGGCTCGGGCATGGTCTTTCTAGAGAGCCTCAGCTTATTGAGCCCGCCGAAGCCGGCCAGCACCACAGCGCGCATCTCCTGGGCATCCCCGAGGCGGTGGGAGCCATCGCCGCCCTCAGCAGGCTCCTTGCTGGTCTCCTTCTCGATCATCTGTTCGGTCTCCTCCGCTTTCTCCACGCCTTCCTTGGCCATGGCGCGCGAGGGTCCGCGGGACGCACAGACTGCGGTTGTGAAGGGGGTAGGGGCTGCTCTCCCACGGGTTCCTCCTGTTGAATGTGGGATGCTCTTCAGTGCAATGGCTGCAACCTCTGTGAGCGGAGCCGCGGTCCACCGCCTCCGCCGTAATCCTCAGAGGAGCCGCGCCCTACGCCCCACCCCCTCTCTCATATTTCCTCCTACTTACTCCAAACCAAATCTCAAGTTCACCTTTTGTACTGGTCCTAAATCAAGCTATTTGTCTCAACCTTTAAAACGGATTTTCCCAAGACTCTTGAATACAAACACACCAGGAGCGCCCGGCTGGATAACCCAACCCCTCTTGTGGGCCAAATACTTGGGTATATACGGCACAGACTCTGGCGCCTTGAAATGGACAGAGAGGAATGTCTGGGCCTGGAGGATGCTGCTGTGAGACAAGGTTGCCTCTTCTCCCGCGGGTAGGCAGGGTGGGAGGGATATCTGGGAAATTGGGCTGTTTCCCATCTGCTGGTTCTAAGTGGAGCTGCAGAGAGGTGCGGGAAGTTAAAGGTCCATCTCAAGCAAGGCTCCAAAGAGCTAGGTCCAGTCTTTTCTCCCTGGACCCCCTTGTCACCAGGGATGCTCTTCCTGGACTTCTGTGGCTTCCTTATGACAGTTAGTTCTCAGAATCAATACTTTTTCTAGCAAAAAGGCTCCCAGAACAGCTTTGTTTCCTGATGGGACCTCCACAAGACCAAGTACCTCCTGGCCAGCTCTCTCTCTCTCTCTCTCTCTCTCTCTCTCTCTCTCTCTCTCTCTCTCTCTCCCTCCCTCCCTCCCTCCCTCCCTCCCTCCCTCTCTTCTACACACACACACACACACACAAACACACCCAAGCTCCCCCACCCCGCCTGCCTTTTGTTTTGCAAGCTTACAGGAAAAAAAAAAAGTGTACTTTCCCCAGCAGTGTTTGGTGACACATCTGTAGTAAGGAAGCTGAGGTAGTAAAGAAACCCTGTCTCAAAAAGCCTAAACATGAATTTAAAATTGCCAGACATGAAGATGCAATCCCTTTAATTCCAGAATTCCAGCACTCGGGAGGCAGAGACTCTGTGAATCTGGAGGTAGTCGGGTCTACACAGTGAGTTCCAGGGTGGTTGGGGCAACATAGTGAGACCCTGTCTCAAAAGATAACAAAAACTACAGATGCAATCCCATCGTGTCCATCACATAATAAATTCTGATTCTTAAAAAAAAGGCCATTTGTGCTGTCTTAAAAGACGAGACAGGAGCTACCGTGTGCAGTTTAAGAGGTCCAATTTCTCAGCAAGTGCCTGTTTCAGGTTAGACAGCTCCTATCCTTGAGATCGTGGGTGACATTTACTCTTCCTGAGCCCCAATACCAATATCCACTGTCCTAGCTGGGGTCACGCTTGCTGTGCTGAAGAACCATGACCAAGGCAGCCTGAGGAGGAAAGGTTTATTTTCACCTTTACACTTGAGGTAACAGTCTACCACTGAGGGAAGTGGGGGCAGGAACTCACACAGGACAGGAACCTAAAGGCAGGAGCTGATGCAGAGACCATGAAGGACCGTGGCTTACTGGCTTGTACCTCATGGCTTGCTTAGCTTGCTTTCTTATAGAACCCAGGACCACCTACCCATGAATGGCACCACCCACCATGGGCTGGGACTACCCTCATCAGTCAGTAATTTAGTAAAAGGCTTACAGCCCGATCTTATGGAGCTATTCTTTCAACTGAGGCTTTCTATTTTCAGATAGCTCTAGCTTGTGTCACGCTGATGTAAGACTACCCAACACATCCTCGGAGTGGATATACTCCACTTGTAATCTCCATTGTGTAAAGGGCTGTTGGTGGTATATCTCCAAGATGGTGAAGATGTTGGTCTCAGGGAGTGAGGCTGTTAGGACACAATGATCTCAGAAGTATAGCCAAACGACCCCATGACAGTCAGTCTCTCCTCCTCCTATTACTTCTTGTGCCTCCATTTTAAAACTTTGGATCATCTGGAAAAAAGTCATTACATCCTCCAAACTAACTCAGGGCTCTCTCTGCATCTGCTGAGCCCTTCACCTTTATTAGGGCTAATTCCTGATCCAGAATCATCCAGAGTATCACTTTTTTTGTGTGTGTGTGAGGTTCACCAACTCTCAGGGTGGAATCTTCACTGTTAAAGTGTGTATCTGTTTGTAGCTATAACAGACTTTTTGACATTGTCTGGTTCCTTTACCCAACTTAAACTTCAGGTGGGCAGGAGCTATGGTACTTTTATCCAACCCTGTTTTCCTGGGCGTAGCTCATGATTGGTCCATAGTCAAACATGTTTGATGAACAATTAAGCCAGTTTAAGTAGATGTGGCTATGGAATCCCAGAGGAGGGAACATCCTGTGATGTTGTAGAAATTCTCAGGAAGGAGGGGCTATGTGAGCTAGTTCTGTAGTCTAAGAAGTTTCAAGGCTCACTGAGGCACATACAAAGGTATCAGGTGAAGGTGATCTTCAGAGACTGCTCATCTGTTCTGTGAGCTGCAGTCTCTACAGAGGAAACTGAAGAAAGCAACAGTTGGGGATGGTCTCTGAATTATGATTTATCATCATCATCATCATCATCATCATCATCATCATCATTATCATCATCATCATCATCATCATCATCATCATCATCATCATCATCATCATCATGGAGGTAATGGGAACCATCGAAGGCTTCAAATACAAAGGACCAGAGTTACCAGACTGCATTTTGGGGTAATATTGGCAATAACTGGGCAGCGATGAAAGCTTGGGCAGAAGCAGATGACACAAGTGACAGGCAATGGTCAGGAGGGAGAGAACAGAGTGAGGCAGAACAGACTGGTCCCCTTTAGTAGATTGGACTCTATCATAAACCCAATTAAGAGCCCTGTTCACTTTGTGAGATAAGGTATGTAGGCTGGATTCAGTCCTGGAACAAGGATTGGCATGCCCATGGTTTATTTTGGAGGTAATCCCAGGAAGCTTTGGTTATGAATTAAGAAAGTGAGACAGAAAATTGATGGAAGTCAAACCAGGGTGTGTTTAAGAGCAGATTACCACAACAGATGGGTGGAGTTAGAACCATAGGAGACCTTTGGGATGTATTGTGGATGAAATAAATCCCAGAGTTGTCTCATTCAAGAAGCAGGGAACTTGCTATTTATTCACTAAACTCTGTGTATGGCTGGGCAGTAGCCGTTCTGCCCTAGGTATCTAGCAGAGAATCCTCCGGCTGAGAACTTCCCCCTGCGCTCCGTGGGGGTGGGGCTGTCATTTTGCACACGGGGTCAAGATGGCCAGAAGTAGAGGCAGCTTCAGTGTGGGTAACAGAGAAATGCATTGCTCTGCAGGGACCATGTCTACTGTTGTAGACACTGAGTGTAATATAAGATTTGACTATCAGAATAACCTCATAAGGTAAGGATGACCACTTCCAACACCCAGAAGGGAAGCTGAATCTTAAGGGACTTGGCATATCTAACACATCAGTTCTTTTAGATAAGATAGAAGATGGACTCTGAGTTTTTTCTCTTAGCAACTCACCCTTGTGTGTTTGTTCAACTCAGTCAAATCAGTTCTGGTCCTGATTGACATTTTTCAGTGGGATTTTAAAAATATGTCTGCTATTTTCTTGGACTAATGACTCTATTTCACACCAAGGCCCTTTGTGCTGTTTCTAAGTATTTTTCTTTGACGTTCAGGAAGTAAATCTATTTTGTAGTTCACACACCTCCCATCTAAGAGATGCTATTTGTCGTGTATAGTATGTTAAACTATAAAATAATTATTCCCTACGAGTGAATCTTCTGGCTGTTAAAAATCCCCAGATTGAAACTGGTAGGCAGCTGATTATCACAACAACCAAGAGGGGACACACCACACTGTGAGCTACTCAGAGAAGAATCTGTCCTCTGAGTCCTATATAACACTCTAAGTAAGCATTTGTAACATTGTTCCTCTCTAGTAGAATGTGGCAAGAGCGATGCTGGCATATCTCCACATAATATAAGTCAGCTTTTATTTGTTGTAAAATGGGTTATGCTAGCATTTTCTCAGCTCTTCCTTTGCAAAGTATCTTACCATAGGGGCAATGTCAAACACTGGCATTGTACCACTGTTGGTATAATGGGGTATTGCAGCTCACCTCTGGACCATAAGTGGCTCCAGGAAAGAGCATTATGCATGTGTCTGTGAGTGCATTCATGCATCTGTGCAATGTGGTGTGTGTGTGTGTTCAGAGATAGAAATAAAGAAAGGGAGGAGGAGAGAAAGGAAGGAAGGGAAGGGGAAAGAGGAAGGGAGGAAATGAGGAAGGGAAGAGGAGAGGAAATGGGAAAAAGGAAGGAAGGGATAGGAGAGGGTAGAGGAAAGGGGAGAGAATTTAACTTCTCTAAATTTCCTTTAGAGAGGAACAGTGTCAGGTGAAGTTTAATAGTCTAGTCCAATTGATGTGTATTGTTATAGCTTGAATTGCCCAGAGGCAAACTTTTCTTAATGCAGAGAGTAAGAAGATATACAAAATAATATTGAAAACTATTAATATTAGTTTACAAATATGATCTGTAATATTAATTACAAACATTAAATGACCAGTGCATCCAGATATGCCTTTAATCATGTTTATTCCAGCGTGTTACCTCTAATGTAGTTAGAATAATCTATTATGCAGCAACCACAATACTTACTCTTGGAGATAATCTCGTGCCTTAGAACCTCTTCCTCTTCTACAGAGGAGTTATTAAATACAAGCCGAAGAGCTTTGTTGACATCACCGATGCCATGCCGCTTTGAAACACGGATTATTAACTATTGTATGACAGTGTCTATAGTTTTATATGTTGTTCTAGCCTTCTAACTTTTTGAAGACCCATTGATTTATTTTATGTCTGCATGTGGGTATACCTTCCTGTGTATGTGTGTGTGCATGTATGTGTACCACATCCACACAGAATCCCATGGAGGTTTTCAGAGGACATCAGATCCTCTAGAACTAGATGTGCAGGCAGTTGTAAGCTGCCATGTGAGTTCTTGGAATTGAACTACAGTTCTCCAAAAGAGGAGTGTCTACTCTAAAGCCACTGAGACATCTCTCTAGCCCCCACATACTACTTACCTTCAATGGACCAGAATCTAGTCTAGTTTGGTCATATTCTCTTGCAAAGGAGGCTGGGAATTGTAGTCTTCCACCAATGAAATAATAGAAACCCAGGAGAAAGTTGGAGTTCAGTTATTAGTGGTAAGGGGAGAGATGACATTGGAAATAGTAGAAGGATGTGTGTGTGTGTGTGTGTGTGTGTTTGTGTGTACATGCCCATGTGTATGCAGTTGTCCACAGATGCCAGAAAAGGTGGGTGTAAATCCCCTGGAGGTAGGTGCCACGAACCAAACCTTGATCCCTGAAAGAGCAGCAAATGCTTTTAGTCATTAAGCTATCTCTCCAGCCTCAAATACGCATTTTTTGTCCTATTTTATGTTCTTATCTCCATGGTATTCAATTGAAGTTTAGTGACAGAAATTAATAAGGAAACCCTATTCTCTTTCCATAGCCTAGACGTACTATCCCTAAGAAGAACATTTTAGGACTGTATTTGCCAGATCACAAATGACTAAGATTGGGCCCATTTTACCTGCTCTGTCTTTATTCCCAAGCAGCTCTTGTCTATGGAGAGACAATTTTTATCGATTGTTTTGTATCGCTTGGTAAACATGGTTGGCCAAGTGTGGAGGAGAAAATACCACACAGGAGCAAGTGGGGAAATTTAAATGAGGGAGTTTATGGCTTCGAAACCTCATTCATGCTACAAGATGATTTCTCAGTGATTTCTTTTATCCCCTTCTGCATATTATGGAAAGGTTTTCCCCTAGTGTGAGGCTGTGTGATTTCTTCTATGAATTATCACACAATAATGCTGTCTGCTCCTTCCAAATGCTGCGTAGAGATGTGTTTCCCCAAAGCACTTTGATATAGATCATTGTGAATAATGGTAACTGAATAGGTATGCAAAATCCAGGTTCTGAAGCAAATAAAACCTTGACTCCACTGATAGGGTCCATTAGAAACTAGATCTGGGTAGAATTCCTCCCTGCACGAATCTATCCTTCCTTCCTTTCTTCCTTCCTTCCCTCCTCCCATCCCTCCTTCAGCCACCCTTTCTTTTCTTCCTTCCTTTTAACACTACCCCCCACCTTTCTTTTTTCTTTCTTTTGAGATTATTACACTATACAGCAAGCTAGCCCTGCAGCTACCTTGGCTCTCTCATTTCCCTGACACATCTGCTTCGAGCTGAGCCAGGGTTTTTCACAGAGTGGTGTTTCTGTTATTATCTTATTGGCCAGTATCCAGTTTGTTGGCCTTTTATTTTTCTTCTTCTTCTCAGAATCATGACTGTGAAGATGTAAGATTCGGGTACAGCCGAAAGTTCAAGAAAAACGCACTTGGCCTTTTCTTCTCTGGGGTTAAATGGCTTAATTCTCAGAAAGTGGGAAAAGATTTTCGGGGAATCCCACCCATTGCCTCTTAGCAAGTACCTCCTTCATAGCACTTACATAAAGGAAGTGGGCTGGGACGAGTATACAACCATCTGTCATTTAGTTACCCATCCTCCCATGCTCCAGTCTGGCCATCAAGTTCCCACACTCTTAATATGTACTGAGCAAGGCATCTGTGTAACCGATGTTCCTTAACCTTTCCTAGGGAAAACTTGGGGCAAGGTTATATATTTTATCTTCATGGGAGGGCATTTTTGCAGTATGTGTATATGTGTATTGTGTGCATGCTTCATGCCCTCGAGGTCAGGGAATAGCACTGGATCTCCCCCCCCCCGCCCCGCCCAACTGGAGTTATGAATGTTGGTGAACCACAGTCTGGGAATCAAACCTGCTTCGAGCAGCAAGTGCTCTTAATTGATGAAGTCTATCTCTCTCCCGATCAATCTTTCTTCTTAAAAATCTGTCTGTGTGGTGGGTGAGGCTGTTGTGTGCATGTGGCATGCAGGGGCCTGTGTGCACGTAGAGGTCAGAGGTCAACTCGAGGTGTCTTCCTCAGTCACTTTTCTCTTTAAAAAGCAGTGTCACTCAAGGACCCAGAATGACTGGCCAGCAAACTGTGGTGTCTGTCTGTCTCCCTCCCAAGTGCTGGAGTTACAGACACGCACCTGCGGTCTAGCGTTCTGAACTTTACCGAGGGAGCCAGCTCCCCAGTGCAAGACTCTTAGTCTGTATCACTTTACTTCCCAATTTGTAAAATGTTATCCCTTGCTTTGATCCCAGACACCGTTCACATGCCACTGGTCCCACTTTCCAACATGGTGAGGTCTAGGCTCTGAGAGGCTGAGACAGTTTTGCACGTGAAATGAGAATCAGTTAACTGATTTACAGGCGTGTAGAAAAACGACATGGGATGTATGGCAAACCTCAAGAATTGTTTCTCTCACACAGTAGTTGATTGATGCATAATAACTGCTCTTTTATCCCCTCTGGGAACAGGGCCTGGTGTCAACCTTGTGTGTGTGTGTGTGTGTGTGTGTGTGTGTGTGTGTGTGTGTGTTTGGTGGGAGGAGAGAGATGAGCTACAACCAGTGATGCTCTGAGAATATAAATGCTGACTCAGGGCCACAGTGAGCAGAGGGAAAGTGGTTAAGTCCTAAACAGGCTGTACATCCCAGTCCTGGTTCCATTGACTTCTTCCAGCTCTGAAACCACCGGTGGCGTGACTGTTTTCTGCTTTTTTTTTTTTTTGTTGTTTGTTTGTTTTTTTTTTGTTTAATTTGCAAAGCGTGTATATTGATCACACTGTCTTCCCAGATTTGTGGGGAAGTTTAAAAGAGGCAATGCAAATCAGCATCTGTTCTTGGAAAAAGCCGGCCTTGCTTGAAACTCCTTTCTACTGCATCATTTAGTATTGCAACCACGGCTGAAAAGGTTAGGGCTCCAGGTTAGCCTTTTCTGAAGTCTGCCAAGTTGTACATTGGTCTCTTAGGATACTGACGGATGCAGGGTTAAAGGGGATTTAATAGTCAAATGAACTAGGGACATGGGGGAGGGTCAAGGGCAGTTAGGCAGCTTTCTTTAATGTGGGTTTCTAGCCTAGTGCAGTGAGATTCTTGACCCTCAGAATACAGCTTCATCCAAGCATACTTGACTTCCAGGCCTTTTCTACTGAAGTTCGCCTAGGTGGCAACCCCAGGTGTCTTGTGGGGAAAGCTGCGGTAGGTAAATCAATCCATACTTATTTCTGAGTATTTGCTGAGCACCAGACACCGTGGAAGAGCAACAGAAGAAAATGTCATGACCTTGCCTTCAGGTTTCTGAGAAGCTTATCGGGAGAAAATGGAACCAGTTTTGAGAACATGTCACTCTAAATTTGGAGCCAGAATGCTATGAATCAAATAAAAATGGCTGCTGTGAGGGGTACAATGAGGGGTGGAGGGGACTGAGGCAAACAGGAGCGTGCAGGGCATCCAGAAGGGGGAACTATCAACTCTGCTGTGACCCACTGCCTTAAGTTTTCTGTTGTTTGACAGATACGAAGGAGAAAATATTTTAAAGGAGAACAAGTTTGTTATGACTTATGGTTTCAGAGTTTCCAACCTACTGTCAGCTGTCTCCCATGTTTCTGGACTCTGCACAGACAAAATATCTTGGTGGAAGGGTGTGGTGAAGCTGGGCTGCTCCACATCATGGTCACCTGGAAGCAGAGACAGAAAGGGCCTATCACTCTTCATTGACTCGTTCCACTTGCTTACTGTGGTTTGAAGATGCTTGGCCCTGGAAGTGGCACTATTTGGAGGTATGGCCTTGGAGTAGGTGGATCACTATAGGCATGGACTTTGAGACCCTCATCCTAGCTGCCTGAAAGCTAGTCTTCTCCTAGCAGCCTTCAGATGAAGATGTAGAACTCTCAGCTCCTCCTGCACCATGGCTGTCTAGACACTGCCGTGTTCCCGTCTTGATGATAATGGACTGAACTTCTGACCCTGTAAGCCAGCCCCAATTAAATTTTGTCCTTAGAAGAGTTGCTTTGGTCATGGTGTCTGTTCACAGCACTAAGACCCTAACTAAGATACTTGCTTTAGTGAAGCCACACCTCCTAAACTTTCTGCTACCAGCTGCAGACAAAGCCTTCAACCCATGAGGCTGTGGGGACATTTCATATTCAAACTCTAACAGCCAGCATTGGCAGGCAAGGATGTGAGTTTAGGATTGCCAGGTCTTTTAAACATTCATAAGAATTGAGTAGTCTGGATTTTTTTTTAATGCAGAATATACCACATTTATAAGAATCCTTGCGGATATAACAGAGGATAAACAGAGTGTATCCATGAACCAAATTTCACCCATGTAGTTTTATTTTGCAATCTCCGGTTTTTGCCAGTCATTCTCAGGTGGGGTTTATTTGTTCCTTGGGACATCTGCCAGTATCTGGGTACCTTTTTATCACAACTGGCATTACAGGCAACTAAGGGGAAGAAGCTGCTAAACACCCTTGTCAACAGAAAACAGATCATATGTCTATGATGTTAAAAGTGCCCAAGGGAAAAAGAGTTCACTCAGATGTTGGGAATGTGTGACTCCTGTCTTCCTGCTTGTGTGACTTTGGAAATGTCCTTGTTCTGGTTGGTAAAAGGAGGCACTTGGACTAATTGACACTCTAGGGACTTTCCAGTCCAGGGCCTGAGTACTGAGGTCATATCGGCCTCGTACTGGCAGTAACCTAGCACAAAGGCTCTGTGCAGAAATTATTGATGGGAAATCATAGATTTGGATGAGACAACAGGCCAGGGGTGTCCCCAGCCCAGAAGATATGTTTGTTCTTTGAACAAGTTCTGAAGCTTGTTTCCCTCCAATTTCACTCAAAATACTGGAGAAATTTGAAGCTGATGTTGGATGGCCCCTAAACCATCCTGTACAATTTTTGTACTTAAAGAATGTTCATATCTTCAATGGGGGATAAGAAAATCAAAGGACATTTTCTAATTAAATATGATACTGTCCTTCTGAATAGAGACAGCCTTTCGGATATGGATTTGGAGTTCTTGCATTGTGTGTGCCTCCGTAGCTGCTTGACTGTCATGAGCAAAGTGATTCTCTTATCTTTGGGGTTTAATTCAATTGTGTCCACAAAGAAAGTGAGGCAGGGTGTTAGATGAGGTATATGGAGAAAGGGTGATGCTCAGACCAAGAGAAGAAGTGATGGGCTGAAGGCAGATGATGCAGTTGGCAGGCTCCTTGGCTCACACCTAGCTCACTGCTGAGCTTGCTCATCTACAGGCATGCAGAGTCACTCTCAGGCTGCTGTCTTAGTTTGAAATTCTAGACCAGCCATAAAAGAAGTACATATGAAAGATCACAGTTCTGCAAGCAGGATATCTAGGATGAAAGTGGCAGCGGATGTGACATCCCTTGACAGCCTTTATCCTGATCCACAGCAGGGGGCCTCCAAGCTTCACCCTTCTAAGGTAGTAGGATAGAGGGGGTCCACTGTGAGTAACATGTATAAGGATTCTGAACCAGCTTCAGTTGTGTTGCTCTAGTTAAACACTGTGGCCAAACAAGCCTCTCTGACAAAGTATTTGGCTTACAATTCCAGGACATAGTCCATCACAGAGATGTCAAGGTCCAAACTCAAAGCAACCAGTCACATGGCATCCACAGTCAGGCTAGGGGTGAAACAAATGGGCACATGCTTGCTTTTTGGCTGCTTCTGCTCAGCTTGTTCTTTTCCCTACCATATAGTCAGGGTCTGGTGCATGGTGAAATGATGCTGCTGGTGTTCAGGGTGGAGCTTCCCACCTCAATTAACAACCAAGATAGTCCCTCACAGATCTGTCCACTGATCATCCTGATCTAGATAAATCCTCAACCAAGGCTCCTTTTCAGGTTGTTCTAGGTTGGGGCAAGTTGTCAATTAGAAGCTAACCATCACAGAGAGTAACCCCACTTGAGAAAAATCTTAATCATCACCCCCTCAATGATCCACCTCCCAATACAGTCACCTCAGAGATGAGGTTTGCAACACAATCTTGTAACATTTAATGTTCAGTATCAATCTTGTTGGCATCACCCCTCTTTTCTTTAATAGGCTACAAGATTGTTTCCAACTAGAATATGTTTCTTGGGAGGAAGGCCTTTCTGAGCTGCTGGAGAAGAAGCAGGGCTGCTTTTTCAGGATTTCTGGATATGGACCCCACCAACCTTCCAAGAATATATGTGGCTTAAGTGGTGTTAAGTTTCCTTCAGGGTCCCAGGGGCTATCGGTCTATAAAATTTGATTCAACAGCAGCATGCAAACTACTACAAGTTCTTCTGGAATGGGAGTGCAAACCTGAGGATTCCAGGGTCCTAACAAATCAGACTCTGGCCCTGGATAAAAAAAACAACATCCGTATTTCCTCTCATGTCCCTGCTGGGCTCTGTGACCCAGAGCCATCACATTAAACACTTATGCCTTCCATCTTTGGACAGTGATTGCTCTCCCAGCAGCTTCCTATACCTTCCTCTTTTCAGGTTAGGAAGTTCAGTCTACCAGCGTGATAGGTGTGAGAGCAAACACAGGTAGTTTGTCCCAGTGACGGACACATGGGCATCGACACGCAGAATGCAGAAGTGAAGGGCAATAGTGACTAGTGGGTCATCTTGGTTTAGGTTGCCCTTAAAGCAGACATTGCAACTAATGCTGGAGGCCACATTGACTGGGAGTGGATTCCAGACGTGTTGTAACAAAATGGGGAAGCCAGATCTAGAATGAAAGGAAAGAGGGACCATGGATATTGTCTGTCTATCTGTCCATCTTTCCTTCTTTTTTCTTTCTTTCTCCTTGTCTTTCAAACAAATAGATTATAATATTTAGTTTGTTTTTCAGACAACACAGCACTAAGCATATATTTACTATTACAAAATATATGAGCTACCAAATGATACCAAATAATTTGTAAGACCTTTGATCTGTACTTTTAGGATTTTGTAATCTACTGTAAACACTCAAGTTTGTTCATTATTAATTTTTGGGCCAGTCAGAGTAGACAGTCTTAGAAAATATTTTTTGTTGCCTATTAACAATTTGATCAAGAATATATGACAAAGTTTAGGGTTAATCATATTCTTGAAATTCCAAATAATATATTAGTAGTACTTGTGAAATAACTTGACCAAGTCATTAAAATTATAATGAAGTTGGGCTGGAAAGATGACTTAGTAGTTAAGCACACTCTGACTGTTCTTCCAGAGGTCCTGAGTTCAATTCCCAGCAACCACATAGTGGCTCACAACCATCTGTAATGGGATCTCATACTCTCTTCTGGTGTGTCTGAAGACAGCGATGGTGTACTCACATATATAAAACAAATAAAACATATGTGTGTGTGTGCGTGTGTGTGTGTGTATGTGTGTGTGTGTGTGTGTGTGTGTGTGTGTGTGTGTGTGTGTGTCACTAATGAAGGAGGAAGAGAAAGATGATGGTAACAAGATTATGGAAATTGGAAAGCTTTCAAATGGTAACCAAGAAGAAGAATCTTTTTCAAACCTGTAGTAGAATAAAAAAATTCTAGAGGCATGGGATTCCAACCACGGAAATTGGAATGTCCCCTGAAGATGGCTGTGCAGATGAAATCAAAAGAAACAGGACTAGTTAACACTGAGACACTTTGTAAGGAAAATTTCTGTTTCTCAGCTCACTTCCACTCCATATCACAGCAGAGGCCTGCCCTTACCCATTGGGGCAAAAGACCAGAAAACATTTCATAAATTTTTTGTTTTGTTTTTTTAATTGAAAATATATTCCCTTTTTAAAGGTCAGTTAAAAATATTTATTTACTTTATGTATATGAGTACACTGTAGCTATCTTCAGACACCAGAAGAGAGTATGAGATCCCATTACAGATGGTTGTGAGCCACCATGTGGTTGCTGGGAATTGAACCCAGGACCTCTGGAAGAGCCGTCAGTACTCTTAACCACTGAGCCATCTCTCCAGCCCGAAAACATATTCTTTTCTCATATAGTATATCCTGATTATAGCTTCCTCTCACTCTACTTCCCACAGTTCTCCCCTCCACCCTTCTCATCGAGATCCACCCCCTTTCTGTCTCTCATTGGAAAAGAACAAGCTTCTAAGAGACAACAACCAAACATGACAAAATAAAATATAATAAGATGCAACAAAAAGTTTCATAACAAAGTTTGACCCAGCAACCAAATAGGAGAAAGGGTCCCTAGAAGAGGCTCAGGAGTCAGAGGAGAGCAGGCACGTTTTCGAAAAAGTGGGTAGCTGGTTCTTGGTTCCACTAGAGATTTCCAGAAAGTAGTGTGGATCATTTTTTTTTTTTTTTGAACTACCCAAAATGGCTACCATTGAAGCTGAGACCAATATTTCCCTCTATCAGATATTGAACATTACTTCCTGAAGAGCAATTTTCCAGAATCCCAGTCTTGCCTTCCTTGTAGAACAAGCAGATTCCCATCACTGGAGCCCTCAGGCAGACAGTAGCAGGTGTCCAAAGCACCAGAACCTCAGTGGGTGCTGAGCAGTGCAGGCTGGGACGGAGCAACACTCACTGTAGTGTACTGATTTAAATTGTTATTATCATTGTAGCACTTACGCAGATGAAAGCCAACTGTAATACTCTTATGCTTATAGCTCATAACAGATTGTGCTAAGAAGCAAAACATGCTCGAATATTACATTTTGAAAGCAGTAAAACACAGTGCAAGTCAAAATAACAATACCTTGATGTGATGCATGGTGTACTTTGGCTAAACAAGATGAAGATTTACAGTGCAAATATGCTGACTACTAAGAGGTGATTATTCTGAAATCTACGTGGCTAGATCTTGGGATAAGTACAATCTCCCCTGCAATGTTCTATTCTGTTTGGGGTTTGTTTTGTTTTGTTTTTTTCCTACTTGCTGAAAAAAGAAAAAAAAATCCTCTAGCTATAAGGTTTTTCAAATCTTCTCTCAACCCAAGCACATTATTTTGTCTTCTAATGTTAATCAGACGTAGCTCTTAATTAAAACTAGTTAACCTAACACATTAAGGGAAAAGATCTATTGGATAGAGTGGGGGCCAGGAGTGTCGGAGATATAAAAGTCAAACTTGTAAAGGAAAATGTCGGCTGGAGAACAAGGTGTGACAGGTTCTTGTGACTCCCTGAAGAGTCCTGATCTACCTCACACGGCATTAGATCTAAGATGGTTCCCAGCACACCAGTGAGATAGCAAAACTGAACCCCGGCCAGAGTGATGGTCACTTCCCCGTCTTCACAGAAGTCATCACAGGTGACAATACTCCCTCCCCCACTCTTTTTGAGTTGCCTTATCAGGCATGGCTTTCATTGGAGCATAGTGACTGTGGTGAGATATGATTGGCCAAGGATTTAGGGGCTTGGACTTGGGCTTGGCTCAAACATGTATATAAGCTTATGGGCTGGGCATAAGCTCAGATCTGTATCCTAATG
Organism: Micromys minutus; assembly: GCF_963924665.1. Lineage (NCBI taxonomy): Eukaryota > Metazoa > Chordata > Mammalia > Rodentia > Muridae > Micromys > Micromys minutus. The sequence continues at coordinate 36,749,993 of NC_137959.1, read as the reverse complement.
CTGGTCTTGGGAGTTGGATGTCCTGGGTTTCATCAAATGACTTCATTGCCTCTCGCCCCTAATCCTCCACCCTGTTCCCACAAGTGAGTTGGCTCAGCAGTTAAAAGTGCTTGCTTTTATGCCTGATAACTTTAGTTCAATCCCTCAGGACTGACAAGGAGAAAAGTAACACCTGCAGGTTTCCCTCTGACCTCTACACCTGTGTCATGGCTCACTCACGTCTACATGCAGACACACAGAAGCAAAATAAAATTTAAAATGCAGGGCAGGGGGAGATGAGGGGGAGATATAGTTTCCTTCTTCTGCCTGTAGCTTTCCTGACTGGGTAAGCACCATTTGTTGAAGGTGTTTTCTTTTCTTCGACGCACATTGCTGGCCTCCTTGTTGGAAAGCAGGGAGCTGTAAGAGGAGTATGGACTAATATAGAGAAAGGAAAATGGAAGAGCCGGACATGGTGGGTGGCACATGTCTGTAAACTCCACACTTGGATAGTGGAGATAGAAGTACCTGAAATTTGAGGCCAACCCAGGCTACCAAACCAGACTATGCATTAAAAAAATAATAATAAATTTAATATATTGACACAAATGATGCTGAGCAGCTAATAGAATCACAGGATCATAGAGACTCTGCAGAAAGAGTGGAAGAAACGGCACTGAGGTTTTAAACACAAAAGACCAGGCATTTACTACAATTCACACATGGTTTGAGTGTGTTTCCCTAAAGCTTCAGACATGCTGAAGCTTCTTAGAGGCAGGGCTACTGGACAGCATCTAGCTGTCGAGGCACAAGCTCATCAATAATTTATGCTGGTCTCTTGGTGAATGAGTTCTCACAAGAGATAAATGTTATAAAGCAAGGAGTCTCACTCACCTGGTCTCTTCCATGTTTCCCTTTCCACTTCTGTTGTAACTCCATCAAGGGGACCCTCACAAGAGGATGGGTGAGGAGGAAAATACTCGCTCTTGGATTTTTTTTTTTTTTGAACTAGAAATCTGCAGACTAAATTAATTCATAAAGTACCCAGCCTCTATTTTTCTATTACAGTAGGGCAAACCAGACTGATACTCAGAGTTATATGTACACCAAGGCTCTTCAGAGGAAGGACTGCTAGGGGAATATTTGAGAATATCTTAGATTTCCACAGTCTCTGCTCTGTAAGTATGCTGAAAGAACATGCGTTTAGGAAGATTATTTGGGTATCTGGTTTCATCTACTTTGATTAACAGAGTAGAGTTTCTTGTAAGAGAAGATTGAGGCAGACTTAATGGAAGGGAGTTCATGCCTGGTACTGCAAACACAGCCAAACACCCATGGATGGCGAGGTAACCTACTCTAGAAGAAAACATTTCACTACCACTTTCCTAAACCAGCATGGCTTTTACCTGTGTCCTAACAACCTCCTTATATCCACAGAGAAGTGTAGCTCTTGCCTCTCAGCAAGGAAGCCTCTTTTTGTAGCAGACAGATCATTACAGAAAGCTACAACTTGTGAAAAGGAAGAGAACATACAGCTGTCTAGCCCCAGCTGAAACATCTGAAACACAGTATCTCCGGCTCCGGGAACCTCTAGAGGAAGGGATAGAAAGATTGTTAGAGCCAGAGGACCAGGACATCAGCTGCAAGGTAATGACTTCTATATATGTCAAAGATGTTGCATCATAAAATCAACAATATGGTCGCCTAATGAAAGATGACAACAGTTGATGTGGTAATATGAGCTGGAGAAGGGTCACAGGCCCTTCCCCTAGATGAAGAGCTACAGCCAACTAAAGGCTGCCGAGAAAGGGAGATTTGATCTTCTTCATGCTCTTTGATATGTCACTCAATCCCACGAGATGGTTCGTGAGCATACATTTATGAGCAACACTAAATGGACTCAGTATTGATTATTTTTAATATGTATACATATGTATGTATTTATGTATGCATGTATGGTATCGATCTATCTAAAGAAGATGAGGTCATAAATTTGAGAGAAATGGGGGGCACAAGGGGAAATACAGGGGGATGGAAATTATATAAATTCAGTACTTATGTATGAAAATCTTTAAATAAATTAATTAACTAAAGTTCAAAAAAAAAAGAAGAGAGGGACATGGATATTGTATTGCTTTGATAGAGAATCATCAGGTTCCAGGTAAATTTATTTGATCTACCTTTCTCTAATCATAGAAGAAGCATTCCCACAAGAAGGCTATTAACAAGGGGTGGGTTGTAAAAATCTGAAATTATTTTCTATCTGTGTTTTTTGTCAACTGAGTCTTAACAAGGGATTTTACAGTGAGCCATATGTTCAGAACTGTACGACCTTTCCAGCCATACAAAACTCATGTGTGTCTATCTGTGTCTTAGTCTGGTTTCTGCTGCTATGCTAAATACAGTGGCCAAAAGCAACTTGGGAGAGTGAGGGTTTATTTAGCTACATGGCTTGCAGTCCATCATCCAGGGGAGCCAAAGAGGGAGGGACTAGAGAGAATTTGCAAAGAGGAAAATATTATTTGCTTTATAACACACACATATGTACACATGATATATATGCATGATTTAAATTAATATGGAAGGCTCTACCTTGCCATTTAATTGCTGCCAAACTGAAGACAATCCTGCCCTGACTTTTCACAATAATGGATGGAAACCTGGAACTACAAGCTGACAAACCTCCTTTCCCTCCTTGCTTTTAGTCAGATAATCTTAGCACAACAACAGAAATGAAATTAGAACAGGGGTCACTGGCCCTGAGCTTGGCATGGGTTGCAAGGCAGATACGTTTTGACTCAAAATACAGAACAGTTTGTTCATGCATGTTGTCCTCTGAGAAGCTCCTCCCATCATCTGAATCAGACAGATACAGATACCCACCCAACAGAAGCAGTAGATGAGGCTTAGAGACTCTTATGGGAGAATAGGAGGAAAGACTGTAGGCACCAAAGGGGACAGGAACTCCACAGGAAGACCAACACAGTCAATTAACCTGGGCCCTTGGGACTCTCAGAGTCTGAACCACCAACCAAAGATCATACATGGGCTGGACCTAGGCCTCCCCATGCATATGTAGCAGATGTGCAGCTTGGTCTTCATGTGGGTCCCAAACAAATGGAGCGGGTCCCAACCCAAAAGCTGATGCCTGTATATACGATATATTCTTCTACATGAGCTGCCTTGTCTGGCCTCAGTGGGAGAGGAAGCACCTAGCCTTGCAGAGACTTGAAGGGCCAGGGTGGGAGGATACCCAGGGGGCTCCCCACCTGCTCAGAGGAGAAGGGGAGATAGAGGAAGGATTGTAGGAGGGGTGACTGGGAGGGGGCAGTGAGCGGGATGTAAAGTGAATAAGTAAAAAAATGAAATGTAATTTGAAAGCATCTCTCCTTGACCCTGTGTGAATGTGTAAGGGATGTTAAGCTGACAATCACACTACCCTTCTGTTCTTGTCTGTTTTGATGTTATTTTTAATATGTGAAGTGTTAATGTGCCCCCAGCAGGCAAAATTATACAAAAGGGATACTAGCTGAGTGTTTTCCCTTCTCTGCATCCCCCCCTTATCCCACTCATCCTTTGTGAATAACCAACTTTATTGCTTTCCCTTGTGTTTCTTTCTGAAAAGATTAGCATGCGTTTAGATTTGCATGTTTTCTCCTTTATGCGCCTCTTCTAGCCTAAGAGGCAGCATCCCTCGCCTACCTCTTCTGCACCTTGCTTTTCCATACAACAATATCTGCTAGAACGTGTTCCTTGATCATCACACAGAGACTCTTTATTTCTCTTGTAGCTGCCTAGTAACGCAAATGTGCACATGCCACAGTTTATTCCGACATAGTCATTAACTCCTGACAACTCACACAGTTATCATATCAAGGTAGAATAAATCACACCAGCGGGCTGTGAATGTATGATCATTGGTCTGGATATTTTCACATTGTGGTGGAAAATGCTCCCAGGGGAAGGAAGGCTTCTTAGGTTGGAATGCTGGGGCCTGGGGACTAGGTACAATCTTCTCAGGCACTGAGAACATTTCTGGGATTTTAATTGAGGACAAACTGGGAAAGGCTCCTGGATTCCATGAATGCCTGGAGACCTCACTGGGCTCTTGTGTTGTGAAGGATGACAGGCTTCAGAAGAAAATGGCTGTGGGAGGAAGCTCCTAATTATGTTGAGCCCCACATTCCAGGACTCCGAGCCTTGAAAAATGCCCTGTGCTTGAACCTTTTATCTAAACCTCAGTAGAGCTCCTCCTCAATGGTTTGCATTATGGAAGACTAGGGGGCTCCAGGATAATGACGCTGATCTTTGAGTGGTCTCTGGGACTTTCAGAAGGAGGAAGACCCATTATTGAATTTAACGCTATTCTGATGGGATGGGGGATTGACACAAGTTTTCATTTTTTAAAATTCACGTGTGTGTGTGTGTGTGTGTGTGTGTGTGTGTGTGTGAACCTCCCATATAAGTACAGGTGGCTGCTGAAGCCAGAAGAGGGTGTTGAATCTCCTGGAGCTAGAGTTAGACAAGGTTAAAAGCCACCAGACATGGGTGCTGGGTCCTGAACTCAGGTCATGTACAAGAGCAACCCAGCTCCTAACTGCGGAGCCATCTCTCCACTCCCTCTCCTTATTTATTTTGCACAGTTGCCCCTCAGTAGCTGTTGATTCTATAATTCCCTGGGGCTACTGAAATTCCCAGGTGTTCAAACTCCTATTATGAAATGGTGTAGTTGCTTCGTATATAACATGGGCACATCTTTCCATAACCCCCTTGCTGAGTGTCGATGTCACTCTTTTACAAGGATTTCTTGCTTTGCGGTTGGTTGAATTCACAGATACAGACCTCGTGGCTGATGTGGAGAGGGGGTTGTATCTTTTGTTGTCTCTGGCATGTAGATGGCTACGGGTAGGGTTACATGTTGTTCAGGGAAATGGAAGTGACATTTCTTGTCCTCATGTATTAGAGTTGCATCCGTTCCTCTTTCTTGTGTGCTATTGTATTTGGTTCTTACAGAACTCCCATCGGGAAGATTTTATTCCAGCTTGATGAGCATGAGGTCCAGAGGCACTGATACTTGTGCCTAAGACCACAAGACAGTTCCCTGGCAAAACTGCAATCTATGTATGGCTTCTAACAGCCTTTCCTTTTTTTTTTTTTTTTCTAAAGGGTAGCACTTCTCAGGAAAAGTGAGACCTACAGCAAGTTCTGGTCATAGACATCACTCTCCCTCAGAGATTTTTTTTTTAACATGCTTCTGATATGTTTTGATCCTCTATTCACATTCAGAAAGCACAGGGAATACAAAAATGTAATCTGCCTTAGAGTCTGTAAATTCCCAGAGATGTTTCTGAGCAAGCAGATTAAGCTGTCTGCAGTGTTTGTTTGGCGTATATTCTGGTTTTCTTATTGCTACTGTGATAAGGACGCTCAGACCAAGAAACTTGGGGGTGGAGTTGGTTTATTCGGCTTACAGTTCCAGGTCATATTCCATGATTGAGGGAGCTGGGGTAGGAACTCAAACAAGAATCTGAGATAGAAATCAGGGAGAAATTGTGCTTGTTGGCTTGCTCATGGCTAATTAACTTTCTTATACAGCTGGGCCCACCTCCGTAGTAACAGTGCAACCCATGGGAGGCTTTGCCCTCTTATATGAACTATCAAGACCCCACAGACCTACCTGGTGAAAACAATTACTTAACTGAGATTATTTTTCAGGTGATTCTAGGTTATATCAGGTTTACAGTTAATGCTAACTAGGACAGCGTATTTTATGATTCACCCAATTCAATTTTACCTCTTGGTTAGAAGGGCAAAATTTATTTCAAATACATGGAAAAGAGATGAAAAAGTCAAGAAAAGCATTAAAGTGAATTAATTAGATTGATGATCAAAGGGCTTCTTTTTTGTATTTTATTACTGACTCTGGCTAACAATTAAAAATAGAAAAAGAAAATCATAACCCTCTGACAGTACTGGGAAGGAAGCCAAGTCTACAGCCCTAGCCCAGATTTATCTTTTGTTTCTCAAGTGTTGTCTCAGTCCTCCTTTTCATTGACTGTGTAGACATTTTGTGGTGGTTTGAATAAGAATAGTACCAATAGACTCATACTTTTGAATGCTTAGTCGTTAGGAAGTGGCACTACTTGACAGGGATTAGGGGGTGTGGCTTTGTTGGACTAGGCATGGCCTCATTGGAGGAAGTGTGTCAGTAGGGGTGGGCTTTGGGGCTTCAAGCCAGATCCATATGTCTCTCTTTTCTGCTACCTGCCACAGTGGTGTCTCTTCACAGCACTAGAAGATGGAGGAAGACACTTTTATTATAGTTTGTTTCTTCCAAAAGGAAATAAATCAACAGTGGAAGTAGCCTGTGATGAAGGGCAAATGAAAAGCCACTAGGAGACTTTACCCCCCCCCCCCAAGTTCCAAGTGATCGTCCAGCACGTGTACTTTGAAGCTGTGGCTTATATATTGTTGGCCTTCCTAGTTTTGTCCCCAGGGTAGTGTAATGAGAAGAGGTGTGGAACCATTATGAGGTTGTATAACTTAGAACACATTTAGGGTAACAGAGGAGTTGCCTTTCACAGTCCCAAAGGATTAAGATATAGAATCATGTTTGGTTCTCTCTAACAGTTCTTATAAAAATCTGAGCTAGCCCAACCCAGTCTCTCTGGGTTCCTGTGTGAAGATGTGGCTTCACACCGGCTTTCTTTTCTTTGTCTACCAAGAGCTGAGAGAAGAGGAGGATTCTACCAAGAACACACTGCTACTGTCCAGACTTTCATCTTCAAAAACGGGCTTCACAGTTTTTCTTCCTAAGTCTCGGATGTTAATCCTGTAGATAGCAGAGAAACACAGAAGGCAATGGTGGTCTGGAGTCCAGAGGATTCTTTTGCAAATTGCTTGGGGTCGTATACTGCTATAAGGTAGATACAGGACTTAACTCGGTCCACTTTGTTTCAAATCACTACCCTATGTCTGTAAAGTGACTCTTGCCTTGTCGAGTTCCCTCATGGATGCCTGGGAAATGCAAACATAATGAGTAGGAACAGGTAGTATTTTGGAGAATGCTAAGATGTGAAATTTACCCTTCCAGCAGCAGTGGCAAGAACATGTCAGAGGAAACAGATCAGGAGCTGGGCTGAGGAAACAGAGGCAGGTCCTGGCGTGATGGTGAATGCTAGCAACTCAGTCATGAACTGTTTGTTGTAGTTGTTTGTTTTTGTTTGTTTTGTTCGGTTTTGGTTTTGTATTTATTTATTTTTTAAAAAAAATACTATGTTAGGCTACTATGGTTAATCTTAATTTCTGAGTTTGGGAACCCCAATAGCCAGTTTTGAGTTTTGCAACCAAGTAAGGCTTCTATATCTCTCAGTTCCAGTCCTACCCATGATGTCATGTACCTTGGAATAGATTTCCCAAAGTATGATACACATACTTTTAGCAGTTCCCAGGATACCTTGGACAGCGCTCTGTCCTGGCCCTTGGTGATAACTGTTTACTTCAGCATCAAGATGCTTCCAGTTTTTCCTCTGTAGCTTCCAACTAAGCGAAGGATAACGTGTCAAGCTGTCAGTGAGTAACTCTGAACAGGGAGTGATGAGGCTTCAGCTCCAAATCTTCAGCAGGTGCTTGGGGACATCTTCTTTGTGCCCTGTGAGATAACTCATTTCTTTTGTCTCATCCTGGTCTGTGCCTTTAGGAGAGCAGTTTCCATGGAAATCATTGGAATAGACCAATAGGAGCTGCTGCTAGATTCAGGTTTGTCCAAATAACTAGAAATACCAACAGATATTTGTAAGATCCAAGGAAGAAAGAATTCAGGATGCTTGTTGCTAGTTCATACCCTGGCTCCTGAGGAAGGCTGTAATATCGAGAAGACATCTCGTCTCTCCTCACGTCATTGTTTCTGCTCTGTCTACCCTAGCCTCTTCACACCTGGGTAAGCATTGCTAGAAAGACATTGAAAAACCAGATACCTTTGAATTTCAAATAAATTACAAGTCATTTTTAAATACAAGTAGGCTCTACACAGCACAAGGAATATAATTATGTGTAAAATTATTCTTTCCCGAACTTCAAATTTAACTAGACATTTGATATTTTCTTTTGCTAAATCAGCCAAGACTGGGTGTGTGGATAATTGCACCCACTGTCGCCAGCCCTGTGTTAAGGTTTCTTAGCCTTGTTCACAGCTTTTTTTTTTTTTAATGGTTTCTCCATTGATCTCCACTTGACTTCCCCAGTTGAGAATGCCATCTAGTTTTTGATTAATGGTACTCATACTAGTAGGCAGAAATAATTCTTTATAGTACTTTATAGTAATAGCTCTTTATGGTACAATTTCATTTCTCATTTTGTCTTCTTTTGGTGGCATGTGACATTGGCTTTTGTAGTGAAATGTATTTTCATTAAAAACAAATGTTTGGGGGTTGGAGATATAGCCCAGTTGCCAGAGTGCTTGTGTCTCCTGCACAAGGCACTGGATTTGATCCCTGCTGCAGCATGACTGGGGTTCATGGTGCATCCTTGTAATCAGCAGAATCAGTAGTTCAAGACCACTCTCAGGTATTTAGTGAATTTGAGGATAGTATGGTTTACATGATACTCTGTCTCAAAATAAGTAAAACTGAATAAAACAGATAGCTGTGTTTTAAAAATAATCCAAGGGGAGGGGGACATGTCTATGGCAAAGATCACAGATACAAGAGAATGGATTCCAGTGTTGAAGCTAACCTTAGATCAAATCCCAAGCCCACCACACAAAATAGTTACAAATGCTAAGAATAAATAAAAAGTCTTTGGAAATGTGGGGTCTTGGCTTTTAGTAGTATCATATTTACATGAGTATGCAGACAGACAACAGGTAGACACACCCCAGGGCATGAAACAATGTTAGATCTAAGACTAGAAAATGAGAACTTAGACCTGAGCCTACTGTTTCTCAGGAGACCAGAGGTCCTGGCATCTTTCATACAGAGGAGTTGCTATGTTAACTCTGTTCCCACTCTGCACTGAAGGCTGGCTAGTGAGAGCAGCTTGGGGCCATGGTTGGTGGTGTCTTGAAACATGGGGCTGAAGACTTTTAAGCTTGGCCATTGTCTACATGGGTGCAGGCACAGTTGAGATTAATATGGAGGTTCCTAAAAGATCTACAAGTAGAACTGCCATATGATGCTACTCTTGGGAATATACCTGACTTTTCACTCAGCACCCCATGGAGATATTTGCATATCTGTGTCTATTGTGGTGATAGCAAGAATAGCCAAGGTACGGACCCAGCCTAGATGCCCATGAACGGATGAGAAAACAGAGAAAATTCTATATACACAATGGAGCTTAATACATCCAGTGAGAACTGTGAAAGCGTGTCCTTTTCAGGAAAATGTATGGAACTAGAGATTGTGGCGTTAAGTGAAATAAGCCCTACTCACATATTCAAATGGTATATGTCTTCTCGCAAGCAAAGGGACTAATGAGGCCTGGAGTGCGGGAAAGGAGGGTAAACATGAGTGAAGTAAAATGGTCCACGTGCATGAAAATGTCATGAGGAAACCCATTGCTCTGTAAACCAACTTCTAAAAGTGAGTTTTAAAGATCTCCTTGAATTTAGGGGGTTTAACAAATGAAAGGAGAGAACTTGTTTCCTGAGTGATGAAGATAACTGAATGAATGAATGAATGAATGAATGAAACAAATGAACAGAGGAATGTATGGGGGTGAGTCTCAACCTAAGTACAGTGTGTCCTGTCTTTAATGTCCCAATCTCTTCCCTCCAGCTGTGAGATGACTTGGGGGTATCATCCACTTCAGGTCTTGGGACTATCTTGGGAGATGTGGCTTGTCCTGAGCTCCTCATTTTTCTGTAGTCTTAGTTAACTAACTTCAGTGGTGTGTGTGTGTGTGTGTGTGTGTGTGTGTGTGTGTGTGTGATGTATGTTTCTTGATGTGAGTGTCAGGGCATATGTAGAGGTCAGAAGTCCCAGGGGCTGTGCTAGAACCACTTTTGTCCATGGGACCGTCTTGTCACAGTGTCCGAAGTATACCATGAAGCCCACAAGCAGTCACCAGGATTTGGAAGAAGAATGGAGGGTTCCCTTTGCCTAGTGAAGGGTAGGAGTCACACTACTTGCACCTTCATCCTGATATAGACAATCCTAGGAGCCTTACATGTAACCTTTCCCTCAACATCATTATAGTTTCAAGAAAGGGAAACTCCCTGGAATAGAACTGGAAATGTGCAGTGAGACCATTCTATTAAATCAAGAAGGAAATCCTCCAGGAAGAAGATACTAGCATCCTGATATTTATCCAAAATAAATGACATCAGGCTCTTTAAGATGTTGCAGTTTTGAGACCCTAGAGATGAGCCCAGAATCGCACTGCGGTTATATGTTGGAGCCAGGGCTGAGACCTGGTCCTGCGACCTTGGAATCCAGCATCTTAGTATCATACCCTTCCCTGGCATGATTCATGCTCCACTCATAATGAGAGAAATGGGTGTGGGATAGTGTTTGATGGTGTCTTCCCTCCCCTAACAGCTATGCATCGCATGGGGTTTTGTGTGTTTCATTCTTGGAAGTTACACTTCTCTTGGGTTAATGAGACACGGGAGAGCTGTGAGATATGAAGCTGGGGGGGGTGAGAAAGGCTTCAGGCTGTAAGATATGACATTGTAGAGAAAATAGCTTTAAAGGATGTGTCACAGGGCATGGACTGCATGAGGCAGGGCAGGAACATACTCAAAGAACAATCTGCATCTTTGGGTACTCCTAATATTTTATATACATATATACATATACATATACATTTTTATGTGTGCATGTGTGTGTATTCTATATTTTAATTATATATATTATATATGTGTATATGTCTTGGTTATTCCACAAAGACCCTTCTTATTGGAACCTGGACTCTTTCTTCTCTTGTCACCTGTTACACAATCTGTTCTCTGGTCCTTAGGTCTCCAGAAGCAGAGGGCTTTCCAGGAAATCTAATCACCTGGGCAGAGGATCACCATTCACCAGCCAAGAACACCCCTAAGCAAGCATCCCTGCTTTTGTTGCATGGGAGATTGTAGGAATGGGCGTCTAGTGTTTGACCCTAACAGGCCATGTGCCCTTGGTAGGGACAAAGTACTTCTTGAAGATGCTTGTCAGCTGGGTGACCAAAAAGCCACATTAGCTTTGCTGGGAAAGAATAAGATGTTTAAAAAAAAAAAAAACAGCAACAACTGTTTTTGTTGTTGTTTTGGTTTGGTGTTTGTCTGCTTGTTTGTTTTTGGCACAATATATTGCATTAGGACACAGAGAGCATCATGACTTTCATATAAATACATAAAAGGACACAGATGAAGCTGCTGCATGTTTCCAGCTTCTTTGCAAAGTGAGCATTCAGAGAGGGATCAACAAGTCAGGAAGGGATTGGCATTTCTACAGTTTACAAAGCTCGTTAGCACTTTCTTTTGGTGTAACTGTTGAGAGGGATGGCTGTTATTAACTGTCCTTGATCTCCATAGAAAATCGAGTAAGCATTCGACATAGAGGTCACGCTGCCTCCCAGGCACTTGTGTGCCCATCATTTAAATTTGGTAACGTGGCCTTTCATTTGGCACAAAGGCAGCCATTTAGTGTTGGCTACAATGCGGCTGGAAAGATGCCGCCGGAGTTAAGGGCACACACCGCTGTTGCAGAAGAGCTGAGTTCCGTTCCCAGCACCCACATAGGGCATCTCATAGCCACCCATAACTCCAGGTTAATGAGATCCAGTGCTGTTTCCTAGCCTGTATCCGCCTGTATTCCCATGCACATTGACAGATACACAATTGAAAATAAAAGAAATACTAAAAACACAGAAATGTTATAATGATAGCATGTAAATTTTTACTCCATACTGAAGTCATTACTTTTAAATATGTGGGGAAAAGGTACTAATGATTTTTAAAATCATCACTGCTACAGTTGGTAACATCCTTTTCAGCTGTCCCAAGAGGCCCTGTGACATGGCATCTGGGTTAATACAAGGCGAGCAGGGTGACTTTTGTGGCGCTGCTAGAATTGATCTTGCTTTGGGCCTGTCACTTAAACCCAGGTTGCTTTAGTAAAACAGTGGAGACAGCCATCCCTGTCTCTAATCCTTCAACTAGATCAATTTAGTGCACGATGCCCAACATGCTGGGGAAGGTGTAGCAGAAAATGCCACCAAGCAATGTTAGTGGAGGATAGCATTATACAACGCCTACACATTTACGTAGGCACGGCCTGCATTATGATATACAATGAGGGTTTTTTTTAAGTATCTCATATTTTATTAATTAATTTTTAATTATTAATGAAATTTATTAATTAAATTACTTGATTTGCCTCATATATGAAAGACAAACACTCTCCACTGAGCCACATCCCTAGCGTATACGTTTTATGTTGAGCATTTCTGGGGTGGGGGTGGATTAACTGATGAGAAACATCCCTTCTGGATGTAAGTGGCACCCTCCCCATGTGCTGGGACCCTAGAAATAAAAGGGAGGACAAAGGAGAAGGTGCCCCTTGCCTGGCACTGAGGGTACTGGTGTGAGGGAACCTTTCCACCATGCCTTCCTTCCTGGGAAGGGCTGAACTTCCTGGGAGCCAAAGCAAACCCTTCCTCCTTGGAGATGTTTATGTCAGGTATTTTTGTTTTATCACAGAGGGGAAAAAATCACACGGACCTAATGCCAATGCTAAAGTAAGGATTAAAGGTGGTTTAGGTAGAGGGAATGCTGGGTGCACAGTTACTGACAGAACTGTCATTGTCACCATTCCTGTCTTCTTCACTGTCATTTCTATGTTCTCACAAGTCAGGAATTCACCGCTGCCTGTCTTCAGTAAAGGTTCTCTGATCTCAGACAACTGAAGGATTGGACAGACTAATGTTTCCAAGTCCTGCTAACCCTCCAGATTGTCTGGAGATGTCCCTTCAGAAGGAAGATGACCACCACCGGCAGACTTTCTAGTTTTGGAAGTGTAGAGAATAGACCAGATTTGTCTAAAAGGAATAAAGGAGACATCGGGGATGCTGGATAGGAGCTCTCTTGCCCGCTAATCCTTGTACCCCTTCCCCTTGCTACTCAAAAAGCACTGGAGTCGCAACTGGCATGCTGGTTACCCCTGAACAAGCGCATCTCTACCTCAGACCAGAGTGTCATCTGCCTGGAACAGAACATCTCTTTCTGGGTCCCTCTTCTCTCCAGCAGTTCAAGAATAATGTGTATGGGAGACACTGGGAAGACACCTGTGGAGACCAAAACCGAGCTGCAAATTAAGTCAGTTGTGCTGAGTTTTTGAAGAACAGCCCCCTCGTCGCCACTAGACTAGCCCTGTGGCTCTGGTTTTATCAATCCCCCACTTTAACCTTTTAGTGGCTGCTCATTATCTGCAGAATCTTCACAGGAAGTGTTGAAAGCTTCTCTTAGTGGGACTCTATGAGTCTGAGTGCTTCATCTTCTGATTTCCTCAGCTTCACACCTACATTCTAAGCCCCAGTTCCTCCTGCTCTCTAAGTAGGCTCTGTGCATGACCTGTGTTCTTTGATGCTGCAGTGAACTGTTGTTCCTACTTCTTGGGCCATGATGAGGTTGCTTGCTGATTTTCTATTCTTTTTTTAAAATTTTCTTTTCAGAAAACAGTTCTCCTCCTTTGTGGAGCCTTCGAGGTTAATTATTTCTGTCCAATGGAAAGGGACCTGAGAGGTAGGTTCATTAATGTTAGATTATGATAGATTACAGTGAAGTTATTTACTTTCTTTCTCCATAAAGTCATCTCCAGATGAGAATATATTAATTGTGACACCTACTTAATTTTTTTTTGACCCAACCATTAATAAAGTGTCACTAAATGCAAAACTGGAGACCTTAATATGGCAGGCTGTGCTGTGCTCCTTATGCAAAGAGCTACATCCTAACCACCAAAACTCATACAAAATACTTTAAGAAGAATTCTGTGGTTGGTATTAAAGGTCTTTTTGTATCCTGATGTAGCCCTGATTGCAAAGCAATCACAATGATCTTGCATGAGTTCACACACACCATACTTATGCAGGTACCCACAAAGCCCGGAAGAGGGTGCCAGATCTCCTGCAACTGGAATTACAGGGGTCATGAGCCACCTGATGTGGGCTCTGGGAACCGAACCTGGATTGCCTTTGAAACAGTAAGCGCTTTTCACACTGAACCGTAGTTCCGGCACAGAGGGTGAAATATAGGAAGTCTAGGAAGGCATCTAGACTAGAGTTTGGCAAGCTTTATTAGTTAAGAAACAGATGATAGTGGCTATTTCTTATTATTGACATCCACAGTGATATATTTCATCATCATCATCATCATCATCATCATAATAATAATAATAATAAATGTATTTTCATTTTTGAACTTTTACTCAATTTGTCCTCTGATGATTTTACACATGCTTAAAGTACATTTTGATTGCTATGATCACCCACCCTCTCTAGTACCCTTCCCAGTCTTGTTAACCCTTCTCTTCCCTGCAACTCTTTGTCAAATAGTCTACTTTGGTTTGGGAACCATGGTGTTTATTATTTTTTCAAGATTTAGTTATTGTATGAGCATTTTGCCTGTGCATGTGTTTATATATACCACATTCATGTTTGGTGCCCATAAAGGTCAGAAGAAGGAATCAAATTTCTTGGAATTGGAATTTCAGATTACTGTGAACCACGATGGGAGTGGCTGAGAAAGAAACCCAGGTCCTCTGGAAGAGCAGCAAATGCTTTAACCACTGAGCCATCTTTCCAGCCCATGGGACATGAAGTTTAATATGCATACTCTATGTGAGCATGGGTTTAGAACTATACATTGAAACCTTGTGGGTCCCTCAGTGGATACAAAACTGAAGATAACACACAGACACACACAGACACACACACGTATATATAAAAATGTAAAAGGCTCTAGAAGCTTTTCAGGCCATAGTCCCTGTAGGAACCTTTAGATTTTCCAGGGCTATATGCCAATGAAACCTTATTTGCAAGTCAGGGTCTGGACAATATTCTGTGTATTTATGCTTTAAACCAGAACTATAAAACTTCAAAACTGGTTGCTGCCAATGTACTTTGGAGCATCATGGTATCAACTGAGTCCTTATTTGAACTAGCAGATTCTCAAAAACTGGAGTCTGCTGTGCCCCTTAGAGAACCGCTTCTGTGGATGAGTCAGTGGGTAGGGAGAGGGTGGATTCATTTCTCTGGATTTTTAAATCAACCAAGAGAATTGTATCCTCCAAGTGTTTTTTGGTATTGCTTTTTTGAAATGTTGGCCTCTCGAAGGTTTCATTTTTATTGATCAAGCTTTAGGGTGTTTGGGGGGATAATCTGAGAAATAAATAATACACAGCATGGTTCATTTCTCATTAACTCAGCCAGATTCGGCTGCAGAGCAAGAGGGTGAAAATTGTACGTGGGAGCGGTTTACTGCAAGATGTGAGTCAATTGTGATAATTTAATTGTTTACTTTTAGCTATCCCGGAGGTCCGAGGAACTCTCCACAGCCAAGAGAACTCATTTGATGGCTTTAGTATAAGAACCACGACTTTATTTTCTCAGGACTAGCTGAGCAGAGGCAGCAGTTAACAGAACTTGTGTACCCTGCAAACATCCACAGTCTCCTGTTCCAAATGAAAAAGCTCATTAGCAGGCTTATCTCCCAATGTGCCGTTAGCTGGTAGACAACATTAATGCATTTGCTGGGTTGCCTGAAGTAAGAGAGGAAAGGAAAGAATTCTTTGGCAGCCAGTTTCCTTTCAGTCATCTGCTCGTTGTTTTGCTTTGTTCTTTTTTTTTAAAAAAAAAATGTCATCCATAGAGGTCATATAAACTTTTTATGGCCTAGAATTCTCAAAGCTAACCTAGCACAGTATCTGCTCACCTCTACGGTATCCTTTGACATGGCAGTTCTGCTGTTAAGGAGCCACACAGGGAGCACTGGGTTCTATGAGGAGAAACTGTAGTGACTTGGCCTGATGCTGCTGGTGTTCTGATGTTAATACTTCTTCCTCAAGTGGGGCTGCCCTGGCCAGCAGCCCATCACACACCCAGGTGATCTCATGTGAACCTTCTCCCCATTTTAACTTGTCAATAAGGGCTAGAGCCTGTGATTGAGCGGTGGCAGG